>NC_071998.2:27591862-27904839 GCF_028885655.2 Pongo abelii | reverse complement strand
TGTGCTAATTTTTTCCTTTTTCTATTCTACTCTAATTGCTTACTAAGTCAAAAGCATCTGAATTTCTGTCTCAGGCTCCTTTACTAAACAATCCGACCCTTATAGTTCTAACATTTTTAAAAACAGTAATTCAGCAGCTTTTCTTATTCTAGCCTTTGGCCACCTACCCTTAGATGTCAGGACCTTCAGTTGCCAAGTCCTTTTTGTTTTGAGATTTCTGTGATACAGTTTAAGGTGGTTCTTTGTTTTCCCCTCTGCAAATTAAATATTTGTATTTTATGGATCTTCTTAGTCAATCTTCTTTCTAGCTTCCACAATGCTACTGTTGTCCATTTTCTCATTTCAGTGTTATTTTTCGGGGGGGATAATGCCTTTAAAGATACCTCGCTGTTTTAGTATTAGAGTTTCAAAAGAAGAAAAAAGTGGATTTCTGTGTTTAGTTTGATAAGTTTACTCAATTACTTTTTAAATATAAAAAGAATGTATTTAATTTTTCTGTGTATCTATAATGTGATATAAATTTAAGGTTAATTAGAGAAGGGAATATTGCCACATGAAATTCATGAAATTTGCAGTCAAATCCAAGTCTTTTATTAATTGTTATAGGGCTGAAATATTTGTTTTTGCCCTGGAATTGGAATAAACATTAAAGTTACTATAAAATTTATATTAACAGGTTACTTCCTCACACTCATGTATTCTGGCATTTACAGCTACTATTCAGAAGTTTTCTAGCAACCAAATTGTCATTATTTGTAAGTTCTGTGTATGTGTGTGTGTACGTAAATATAGTTTAAGATTTTTATTATTTTGTCTCATTGTGGCAGGTAGAATGGTCCCTCATATTCCCAGCATTTGGTATATACACACCTTCTACCAGTTATTCAGTTAAACACAAATCTAGGTATTGATGTTAAGGGATATTACAAATATAATTAAGGTCACAAAGCCACTGACCTTAAAATACAGAAATTAACTGGGTGTGCCTGAGCTAATTATGAAAGCCCTTTAAATAAGTGTCTGCAAATCAGAAATAGAGAAGTCAAGAAATTTAAAGCACAGAAAGGATCTCATGCACCATTGCTGAATGGAAGACGGAGAGGGACATATGACAAGGAGTGTGAATAACCTTTGGAAGTATATTAGTCAGGGTTCCCTAGAGGGTCAGAACTAATCGGGTAGATGTATACATGAAGATGAGTTTATTAAGGAGTATTGACTCACACAATCACAAAGTCCCAAAATAGGCCATCTGCAAGCTGAGGAGCAAGGAAACCAGTCCAAGTCCCAAAACACCATACTAGGGAAGCTGACAGTACAGCCTTCAGTCTGTGGCCAAAGGCCTGAGAGCCCCTGGCAAACCACTGGTGTAAGTCCAAGAGTCCAAAAGCCGAAGAACTTGGAGTCTGATGTTCGAGAGCAGGAAGCATCCCACATGGGAGAAAAATGGAGGCCGGAGGAGTCAGCAAGTTTTCTCTTTCCACTTTCTTCTGCCTGCTTTATTTTAGCTGCACTGGCAACTGATTAGATGGTGCCTACCCAGATTGAGGGTGGGTCTTCCTCTCCCACTCCACTGACTCAAATGCCAAATCTCCTTTGGCAACACCCTCACAGACACACCCAGGAACAAAATTTTGCATCCATTAATTCAATCAAATTGACACTCAATATTAACCATCACAAGTCCACCCCTTGTCAACTTGAACCCATACACATCTCCTGAAATCATACAAAATCTTCAAATAAAGACAATAACAAGATTATAATTATGCCTAACATAATACAGCTATCCTTCATACAACCAGAAGTGCACTAATCCTTAACCTAAATGCTATTACATAAAGTTAACACTTAAATGCTGATATGATGTCAGTAAACCTATGTCACATGATAAAGGAAAAAGAAAGAAAATAAAATGAAGATATTTTCTAATACAAGTGTATACACGCACAAACATGTTTTTAACAAAATAGGGAGGATATACACAAGATAATTACAGTCCTCCTTTCTGCAACTGGTCACACGGTCATAGCTGGTATTGACACTGCCTTCTTTGACTATCCATTCTGTATTCCCTTTGCCTTCAGCAAGCTCCTAAGCAGGTCATGAATTTTTACCTGGTGGAGTGACCCAAACCTTCATTCCTGAAGGATCTGGGCCAGTTGTAGTCTAGCCTGGATTGGGTTGTTGTAGTTTCCCATTGACATTAGTCACAGGGGATGTTAATACTAAGAGATGCCCTAAGGGATCTTCTGTACTTCACACACACTCTTCCTTACCTCCATTGTGAATAGTAAACTGATTTCATCTTGATAGTCTGGGTCAATTACCCAGCCAACACTGTAACTCCCTTCTTAGTCTGTTGATTTGAGGTAGGAGAAGCCCAAAGTGTCCAGGTGGCAATCTTAACTTCCAGTTTAATGGAATCCTTGTTGTGTCTCCTGGTGTCAGCGTTCCTCCCTCTGGAAATGAGATCTCTAGGCCAGCAGAATGTAATGTTGCAGGAACAGGAAGCAAAAATTTTGCTAGTGGATCACTAGGGGTGATGGTGAGTGGTGCCATGTCCACTTCCACCTTTTGATTCTGGGACCTGTGAATCCTGGTGATGGGAGAAACAGTACCATACATTCAATGCTGATTCACGGCATACACAGCCTTCTGAAGAACTTTGCCCCAGCCCTGCATAGTATTGTCACCTAGTTGGCAATGTAATTGTGACTTCAAAAATCTATTCCACCGTTCTATCAATCCAGCTGCCTCAGGATGATGGGGAACACGACAAGACCAGTGAATTCCATCAGGATGAGCCCACTGTCACACTTCTCTAGCCATAAAGTGAGTGCCTTGGTCATAGGCAAGTCTATGTGGAATACCATGATGGTGAATAAGGTATTTCATGAGTCCACAGATGATAGTCTTGGCAGAAGCATTGTGTGCAGGATAGGCAAACCCATAACTACAGTGTCTATTCCAGTGAGGATGAACCACTGCCCTTTTCCTGATGGAAGAGGTCCAATGTAATCAACCTGCCACCAAGTAGCTGGCTGATCACCCCAAGGAATGGTGCCATATCGAGGGCTCAGTGTTGGTCTCTGCTGCTGGCAAATTGAGTACTCAGTAGTGCCTGTAGCTAGGTCAGTCCTGATGAGTGAGAGTCGTGGCTGAACCCATGTATAATCTCCATCCCTTCCACCATAGCTACTTTGTTCATGGGCCCATTGGGCAATAATGAGGTGGCTGAAGAAAGAGGCTAATTAGTGCCAACACAATGCATCAACCTATCTACTTGATTATTAAAATCATCCTCTGCTGAGGTCACCCTTTGGTGAGCATTCACATGGGATACAAATATCTTCACAGTTTTTGACCACTCAGAGAGGTCCATCCACACACCTCTTCCCCAGATTTCTTTGTCACCAATTTTGCAATGATGCTTCTTCCAAGTCCATGACCATCCAACCAAACCATTGGCTACAGCCCATGAATAGGTATATAATCACATATCTTGTCATTTCTTCTTCTAAGCAAAGTTTGGCAGGGGTGGAGACCATGGGCATTTTTAAGCCACTTCCTCGTGTAACTTAATTGTACCTTCAGGACCTGCTAAAGCCCGATCACATATATACCACTTTCATTTGATAATGGAATGCTGTTGTGCACACCCAATTTTATGGCTAGATGGGTCAGAAAACACCCAGTTTATGATAGGCAGTTCAGGTTGCATGGAGATTGATGACTTGATGACGCACAGTCAAACATTCAGTTTCTACCAAAGCCCAGTAACAGGGCAAGAGCTGTCTCTCAAAAAGGAGAATAGTTATCTGCAGAAGATGGCAGAAGATGGCCTTGCTCCAAAAACCTAGAGGCCCCCACTGTGATTCACCTATGAGGGCCTGCTAAAGACTCCAAACAACATCCCTATCGGCCGCTGACGCCTCAAGCAAAATTGGATCTGCTGGATTATATGGCCCAAGTGGCAGAGGAGCTTGCACAGCAGCCTGGACCTTTTGCAGAGCTTTCTCCTGTTCTGGATCCCACTCAGAACTGGCAGCCTTTCAGGTCACTCAATAAATGGGACCAAATAACACAGGTGCACAGCTCCTGGCTTATAGCAAGGAAACAGCAGTCTTAACCCTACAAGCTAGTAACTTAATTCTGCCAATAATAGGAAAGAGTTTGGAAGCAGATTTTTCCCCAGAGCCTCCAGATGAGAACTCCACCTGACCCAACACCTTGATTTCAGGCTTGTGATGTCCTGAGTAGAGAACCCACCCACACTGCTGGGCTTCTGACCTAGAGAAATTCACACTTCTCTAGATTATTGATAAATGCTTGTTTATTTAAGCTGCTAAGTTTAGATAATTTTTTACAAGACAATAAAAAACTAATATACTGATATCCTGCAGTTTTTCTATACTGTTTTTATTATAATTTCATTTGTATTTATCTTTCTCATTACTGCTTGCAGACTTTCAATATGAAGGCCTATGTGCCTCTTCCATTAAAGAAACTTATTATCTAGAGTCTTCTAAATATTGCTTGTCTATTTATTCCTTCATCTTCTAATCTATTTTTCATTTACTCCTAGTGAATACAAATTTCTTTTAAATTTTCCTTTATATATCTATCTTTTTATATTTTTGTCCTGGGATCTGGATCTGTTTTATAGTATTCTCTTTCCACGTGAATCCAAAGTGAGCATTTCTCTTTAGTTTCTTCTTTTTTTTTTCTCCTTTAACATGTTCCTTTTCTGTATCTGAGAACTCTGTTTATACCTTATTTTTTGCTTTGCTGATGTCATTCATTTCTTTATAACTGAGATTTTTGTTTTTTTTTTAATTGAGACAGAGTCTGGCTCTGTCGCCCAGACTGGAGTGCAGCGGTGCCATCTCGGCTCACTGCAAGCTCCGCCTCCCGGGTTCAGGCTATTCTCCTGCCTCAACCTCCAGAGTAGCTGGGACTACAGGTGCCCGCCACCACGCCTGGCTAATTTTTTTGTATTTTTAGTAGAGACAGGGTTTCACCGTGGTAGCCAGGATGGTCTCCATCTCCTGACCTCGTGATCCACCCGCCTCGGCCTCCGAAAGTGCTGGGATTACAGGCGTGAGCCACTGTGCCTGGCCCATCACTGAGAATTTTTTAAAATTCTTATCTTAAATCCCTCTTCAAGATTGCTCACTTATTTTTATTTTTTCAGGAGTGAATTATTCCATTGGTTGATTTAGTTTTGTATCTGTTTTGATGTTGTGTTTTCTTGGTTGTTTAGAAATGTTAATATGTAGGATCAGTTTATCTTAAATGGCCGTTTAAGTTTTTTTTTTCTTCTCTACTGCTTCGTTTCTATATATAAGACTTTTATATTTGCATTTCATGCCAGAAGGAGGACATATATTAGGAATTTAACATTCTAATTCTGAAGAAAGAGGATAGATCTGTTTCCTAAGATGCTGTATGGCTTGGTCCTGGACTTGGTGGTTACATAGCAAATATAAAGCATGCAGCCTCAGGCACCGTCACAGAAATTTACAGTTTCCATTCACAGTGGTTCCATGCTCTGAAAATGACTCCAGTACTCCGCCAAAAAAATACATTTTTTTACTGTACCCTGAAAGATCTGAATTTTTTTTTTTAATTACCTCTGCCTAGTTGTATTCCTGGAGTTCAAAGGACTGAGACATCAGGCCTCCATGTTTCCAAATTATTTTTGTTCTAATTCTAGTCAAAGGAGTTGTTTGCCCTTTTATGGTGGAATTAGTTCTGAAACCAGCCCAACTGTCCCACAGAACTGATGTTTATGATTTCTTTTAAATAAACATAGAAATTGACCCTCACAGTCTTAAAACATAAGAAAATTACATTTGTTCTATTTGACGTCCTTTCTCAGGAAACCAAGGATTAGGCCTCTGAGATAGTATCAAGGAAATGAAGCTTATCAGATGACAGCTCTAGGATATTGGGACCCCAGAACCCTCACCCATCATGATTGCCTAACCAACCACCAGCTTCCTGTTGACCAACTCTCTTCCTTACCTCTCCCAAATTTCTGTTTTTCCACACACGGTTACATTTCTTCCTAACTATATAAACCTCCAACTTTAGTCCATCAGGAAAATGGGTTTGAGACTCATCTTCCATTCTCCTTGGCTGCAGCATCCGAATGAAATCTTCTTCCCTGGCAAGACTTATTGCCTCAGAGATTGGCTTTCTGTGCAGTGAGCAGTAGGATTTACACCGAATCCCTGGCTTTTTGGTAACAGTTACCTATTTTAATATATTTTAAAATCATTTTTGTTGTAGCTTATGTTTGAAATGGGTTTCATATGAACAGATAGTACAATACTTTGGCTAGGAGTCTCTAGTATTACATCTAGTATAATGTCTTTTTGACTCAAGTAATCTCTATGTATAATAGAAGAATTGGAAAATCGACAGATCGAAAGAAAGTCTCATTATTTTTTAACAAAGTAATAGACGTTAATTCTTACCGTAATGAGTTAGACGTATCCTGTCCATTACAGATTTCCTACTTTGCCTTCTTCCTCTGCGTATGTAAGAAAACATGACTCTGGACTGCTACCATTTGGGGGAAAAGTATGATAGAATCTTGGTGTCTCCCGGAAGGAATGATGTTTCAGCAACACAATAATTATTATAATCACTATAATAATAGATTGTGATGATAACTATAATGCTATTTATTCTATGGTTATCATGTACTAAGAATTAACTATTTCATCTTAATAACTAACCTGTGGAATAGGAATTATTCTGCCCACCTCATGCAAGAGCAGTTGAGAAGAGTTTAAGCAGTTTACACAAGTTAACAAAGCAAGAATTTAAATCATGTCTGTTTGACTAAAAGAAAAGCTGTAATACTCCTGTTAGTTATTCCACAGTACCTGCCATATCAAGTTCAAATGTCTTTTCCCTTTTTATTCAGTAGACATTTTATAGACTGAACCAAACCCAACTTCATCTTAAATAGAATAACTACCAACTGCTTTGATATGATGTTGGAAATTTCATGTGTACTTTGTTCTTTTCTCTTGAATAACATTTTAGAGATTTTCATAGTTTTATATATTAAAATAATTTTGTGTATTAGTAATCAGCTGATGTCTTAGTATACTTAACTGACATAATGCCATTCCTTGAATCACAAGAAAAGACACTACTTCATAGAACATTGGAAAATCCTAGAAATTAATAATTTCTAATTTTATGCTAGGTCCTCTGCCAACCACTTACAGATATTATGTCATTTACTCTTCAGCAACCTCTCAATTAGAGAAAAACTGTGTTTATCACAAGACAGGCGAGGAAGCTGGGGTTTGCTTATGTGTAAAACACCCAGGTCATAGAATTTTATATATTTAGATTATATAATTAGTAAAAGTCACAATAATTGGCTCAATGACTCCCAAGTCCATGCTTTTATCACTAAAGTATTTAGTGCAATATTTAGGCAATTCTGAGCAAGAGACATTTACAATTTTTAATTTAAAGTATTCTACATGAAAGATGACATTTGTTCTGGCATCAATAATAAGAAATCCTAGATACACTTTGAAAAATAAAAATGTTTACCCTCACTTCTCTACTTACCCAAATAAGGAATAATTACCAGAAATAATTGATTATAGGACCTGACTGTATCATATAATCAATGTATTAAATTCTTGTGAAATTTTGCTTTGAGTGTTGCGACCATGACTGATACAGTCATCTTCTTATTTATCATTTAAATGTTAACACAACTGATATAACTTAGTAGGTATATGGAAGCAATAAGGCTATTTTTTTAGTGATTAAGACTCTTGAGAGTCTAAGAGTATGAGGCATTTGTGTCCCTGAGATTAGAAAATTTCATATCAATGCCATTTTACATTACCTAATATTATCTTTGAGGATACATGTTAAATATGTTTTTGAAAATATAGTTCATGTTAATTATAGAATTTTGTGAAACTAGATTTCATCCCTTTCTGAAGTTTATGGAAATTAGGTGATCTTAAAATATCCTTCTAGCCCCAACAGAACTATGCCACAATATGCCTTCTTCACTTACTCTACTTCTCAACAATATGTCTTCTCTTCTTACTGAAAGGGTTGTTATAGACATTTCAACAGTTTTATTCCTTATAGATCAATCCATTTTCCTGTCTGTAAAACATGGAACTTTAACACACCACAGTTAACTGTTACAAATTTCATTACATATTGTTTCATTCACAGATGGTTAATGGCTTCCAAACCAGGAGATTTATTAATAATTTAGTATTCTACTGAAATAATTGATCATTGTTGCACAGTTCAATAGCTTACCTTTGGAAGATCTCTGTTCTTAATCAATATCAAATAACGGCCTATGTGTAATGGGAGATGTTGAAACAGACAGGATCAGGTGTTTTAGTTTTCTAGGGTTGCCTTAACAAAGTAACACGGACTGCATGACTTCAATATTATAAATTTATTTTCTCATAGTCCTGCAGGCTAGAAGTTCCAGATCAAGGTGTTAGGAAGGTGACTTTCTTCTGAGAACTCTCTTTCTAGCTTGTAGATGACTGTCTTTTCCATGTCTTCACATGGTCTTTCTTGTGTTTATATGTCGATGACATAATACCAAAAGATCAACAAAAACACAATAAAATCTCTCTTTGATTCTGCTTGCTAACTCGTTCTCTTTTATTTATATTTTTGTGCTATGGCTTCTATAAACCCAAATCCATTGTATATGAACTTTTTTACCTCCTTTGTACCTCCACACAATGTTTTATGCTCCATTATGACCCAACAGAACGAGGCTTTCCCATCGAGCTTCTATTTCCCTGTGGCCCATGAGGACCAGCAACACATTCTCTCCCATATTATATATCAGGGTTCAGATTTTCTGCTTGGTGTATTTCTACACTGCCAATTCCAGATTATTAAGTCCTAGAAGACTATCATCTTCCTTTTCTGATTGTTCTTATAATTGGCCTCCTGGGCCCTCGCTGATGTCCACTATATGACTCACCTTTACCCTTTCTGTCCAGACCCCTTCCTTTATCTTCTGCAACTTCAGTGTTCATGCGGATGACAAATCCACTTTTATGTGAAAATATTCTGATTTATCACTTCTTGAACTCATAATAATAATACTCAATTGAATCTACAACTCCTTTTAGCTATTATCCTTTTGCCCTTTTTTCATTAATAAGGACTCTTACATGTCTTATTCTTGTCTGTCTAGTTTGGGGGGCACTCCTTTGTTGGTCTACAATCCAGAGCAAGTTTTAATTGTATATTTCTCCGGACTGTGATTTTCTTAATGATTTACATATTAGTATGTCTGGAACACCTTCCAGCAATAGGAACACATATAATTCCTCCATACTGCCGATCCTTTTGGCAAATGGTATCTGCTTCTGTTTTAAATACCATTCACACAGAATCTTAAATTTTTATTTCCCTAACATGTTCTTGTGCAGACTCAATGGCTAGCACTTTTCTTGGACCATTTTAAATGTCGATTTTCATTTAGTCAAGGTACACTATTGGAAGACCTCGCTGAGAATTCTATATATAAACCAATCCCACAAATTATAATCTACAAGAACCTTCTATGTTGAGACAAATTTTAAAATTATACAATATTATAATAGCCTAAATATTTGGGTATTCTGTTATAATTTACCATTTTCTTTGACGTTCAACATAATATTTTATCTTACCAACAGACTTGAGAAGACACTATGTGAGGTGTTATTTCCCACTTACTGATAAAGACACTGAGCCTCAAAGAGGTTTCAATATAAATATTAGAGTTTAGATTCTAGACTACCATGCATTCCTAAGCCTCAGAGAGCTGACTAAATTAAATGATATATTGTATAATTACAGATAAAACATTATCTAATAAGCAGTATCACGAGTTCATAAATACTGTATAGAACATGAGCGGATGGAATGTGCTTGGACCTCAAGCTGTCAGCATGCTACATTTCAATGCATGCAATTGTCAGTGGACAAGTATCAATATACTGACTGGATATACAAAAAAAGATTCAAAGCATATGGATGTTATAAAACAGAGTATTAGCAAATGCTAATAAATGTTCATTAACAGCAATGAAAAGTTTACTGTTGCTTTAAAATTAAGACTCTACAAATATATAGTGAGTATTTCACTTTACTCAAATATTTTGTAAGGCATTCCATCTTTAAGTCAAAACTATAAGATATGTGTTGCTATTCAACCGTACAGATGAATAAACTAAACCTTGATAAAGGAAATAACAGCCCTATATCATCTAGATTGCAAATATGAAAATAAAATATGCATATTTTAATTATTTTTCTATATGTCACAAAATGTTAAACAAGCCCATGCTAGCTCCTAGATTCTGCGGGGCCATAGCATAAATACTTTTTAACTTCAAAAGTAGTTCTTGGTATACTTTTTTTTTGACAATACTATTGAATCTGGTGTTTCACTATGCTAAATTAAAACAAACTAAACTTTTCTATGATACATTTAAAGAATACTTAGTGTGATTATTTTAAAAAATAATTTAATTTTCCTTTTTTTCTGTGAAGTTAAAACTATTAGAATTTAAACTTTCTGTATTATAAATGTGCAGTATGTTGGATTTAAGATAGCCAGACCCTTTTCCTTTAATAGGAGGATAAATCTTAGTTTTCTTTTCCTTTTAAAGAGCTGCCTGTGAGAGTCTTTGGATGGTGCTGGAGTAAAGAAGGTCAGTTTTCCTTATCAGACTTGTTAAAACCAGTGTCTTAAACTGCAGAGAAACAATTTTGGTAAACATGGCATTTTAATGCTGCATTCCTTGTTGGCTCAACAGAGGAAAGATTCACAGATTGAAAACAATCAATAGAAAGCACCAGGCTAGTCAGCAGCTAATGTTCACTCTCCTTACAAGTCCCGATAAAAGCTTACATCAGCGAAGAAAGTCATGGCAACTGCAAAATCAAAAATAAAATGGCAATCTTCTGCTCTTAGAGTATCTGAAGCCACTTAATGGTCTTGTTAAATCTCTCGACTCCACATAATTCTGGATTATTGCTTTCAAGTTTAGGGAACTATTTTCCAGCTTACCAACTCACCCGACATTGACTTATACTGATAGAGCATCTTCTAAACTTGATTCCATTTCATACTATCTTCTGCCACTTTTCAGGAGAGTCTGAAATTTTCCTAGTATAAATTGCTAAGGTAAAACACGGCAGAGTGAGTTCAGGTCTGGGAACAAGACTCAGCTCATTTTCAGAAAGAAAATATCTTTACACCTGGTATGAATAAAGGATTTTACTGTGAATATTAACAGAATGTTATATAACTATGGTGTTACATTTGCAAAAACAATTGCAATGACAATAAATTTCAATATTTTGTTATTCTCATTTTTAAAATTTTTGTTTGTGATTCAGTGGTTGTAATCTCCATAAAGACTCATTATATCTGTCAATGAAGAAGGTGTAATTTCTCCCTCCAGCCTGCCACACTGAGAGCTGTGTGACTCTGGAAAAGAAGAAGGCAATAAGCATTGATTATCAGGCATTAACTTCTAGCAGGTACTTACTGTTCTAGACACTAATAATGCCATCTCTTCTAGTTATGTTGAAATATACAATATATTTTAAGGTAATTAATATCCTAACAACCCAGATTTGATCATTCCAGATTGTATACTTGTATCAAAATATCACATGTACTCCATAAAAAGGTACAGTTATTATGTATTCATAAAACTTAAAAAATAAAACTATAATAAAATTAAGAGGGAAAAATGCGATCTCAAGCAATTCTTACAACTTCCAGAAGCTCTAGGCATTAATAATATCCCTAATTTACAGATGATGAAAGTCAGGAGAACGAAGAACCTTAGTCAATTTACCCAGTGGTAAAAAGAAAGAACACAACTCCTTTGGACATTTGTTTATTCATCTGAATAAGTTAAACTAGGTTGCTGCTAATAATTTCTTTATTTTAAATCACTATCCTGAGTGGGATGTGGGTGGAGAACTTCACTGATATATTTATGAATCTAGAGAAATTACTGAATATATGAACATATAATTTGTGTCATCCATTACATGGGCATTCATTACATGGGCAAAACATAATATCTATTAGATATTTGAAAACATATCTAACCCTATGACCTTTGGTTTTATTGCTCTGTTTAGAGTAAAACTTGCAGGAAATATGAAGTTATCGCTTCTAATTTGAAAGCCGTTTATTATTTTTTGAGATATCTAAGAGGAAATTTTAATATAGAAAATTTAATTACTGAATGATCCAATTTCTGTCAGATGAAATGATAGTTATAATTATACAATAGAAATATTTTATTTTTATCTCATTTTTATTAAAATATACTTACCAAGTGAAGATAAAGTGAATGTGATAAAGACTCAATAAAACTCATTTCAATCTATAATACAGATATAATCCATGTTGTCATTTCAATGGCTTCCATTTGTTTTTGGATGCATACATGTTATATGCCTATTATCTATGCACATAGTTACTGCATGTACAATTTTGTATGCTACTTTGTTGACTTTATATGAAATTAAGGTAATTTTCTGAAAGAAGATGAATATATAAAAATAAAATATGCATATTTTAATTTTAATTATTCTTCTCTATGCCACAAAATCATAAACAATCCCATGCTAATTCATACAATGACATATTAATGAAAATATAATTTTAAAAAACTACTATTTTATAATATAAAAGCATAGTATTTCATTTAGCATCCCCAAGTTTACACTATTGTGTTAACTTAATATTTCTGCTACCATAATTTATTCTTAACATCATTGCAAATAAAACATCCCTATGGAAACTGCTTTGCAAGCAAAGACTGATCAGCCATTCGCTATAAAATAACCTCTCCCTCAACTGGGAAAAAGCATAGACTTCAAATTTTGTCTCTGATACATGGTACATATAAGAGTGAGTTTATTTCTGTTCTCTTAGTCTATATGTTTGTTATTATGCCACTACCATACTGTTTTGATTATTGTTGCTTTATAAATATACTTTGAAATCAGAAAATGTGATACCTCCAGCTTTGTTCTTCTTGCTCAACAGTGCTTTGACCATTCAATGTCTTTGTGGTTTCATATAAATTTTAGGATTGTTTTATCTATTCCTTTAAAAAAAATGGCAAAAAAGAAAATTTAACAATATTATCATTCCAATATTGGAACACAAGATTGCTTTCTATTTATGTGTGTCTCCTTTATTTCTTTCATCAATTTTTAATAATTTTTAGCATGTAAGTCTTTCACATTTGTAGTTATATTTATTCACTAATATTTTATTGTTTTTGATGCTATTTTAATGGAACTTTCCCATTGAAATTCTTAATTTTTAAAAATTTTCTTCTTGGATTGGTCTAAAAAAGCACATCGGATTTTTGTGTGTTGATTTTTTTATCCTGTAACTTTTCAAAATTTGTTTATTAATTCTGGCATTTTTGATAAGAGTTTACATTTTTTTCATAGATAAGTTTATGTACTCTGCAAACTGCGATAATTTTACTTTTTCCTTTCTGATGTGAATGTTTTAAAAATTATTTTTCTGACCTAATTGTTTGGTCTAGGACTTCCAGTAATATGTTGAGTAGAAATGGTGAGAGTGAACTTAAATGGAAGACCTGAAACTATGGAACTCCTAGAATAAAACACAGGGGACAAGCCTTCTGACATTGGGCTATGGAGATGATTTCTTAGATATGACACCAAAAGTACAGGTAGTAAAAGCAAAAATAGACAAGTGCAATAACATCAAATTAAAAATCCTTCTGAACAAAAAAGAAAACAACAAAATGAAAAGGCAATCTAGAGAATGGGAGAAAATATTTCAAATTATATATTTGATAAAGGCTTAATATCCAAAATATGTAAGTAACTCACACAAATAAAAAACAAAAGAAATAATAACCTGATTAAAAATGAGCAAAATAACTGAAGAGACATTTCTCAAAAGAAAACACACAATATAGCCAATTGGGCATATGAAAAGGTGCTCAGGCCAGGCATGGTGGCTCACGCCTGTAATCCCAGCACTTTGGGAGGCCGAGGCGGGTGGATCATTTGAGGTCAGGAGTTGAAGACCAGCCTGACCAACATGGTGAAACACCATCTCTACTAAAATCACAAAAATTACCTGGGCATAGTGGCGGGCACCTGTAATCCCAGCTACTCAGGAGGCTGAGGCATGAGAATTGCTTGAACCCGGGAGGCAGAGGTTGCAGTGAGCCCTCGGCCATTGCACTCCAGCATGGGCAATGGAATGAGACTCTGTCTCAAACAAAAAAAAGAAAAAAGAAAAGTTGTTCGATATCACTAATTGTTAGGGAAATGGAATTCAAAACCATGATGAGATATCGTCTCTCCCCTGTTAATATGAATAATACGAAAAACAAATTATAACAATTGTTGGTGAGGATAGAGTAAAGGAAATCTTTTTGTGGGAATGTAATTGGTATAGTTACTATGGAAAACAGTATGGAGATTCCTCAAAACATTAAAAATAGAACTACCACATAATCCAGCAATCCCACTAATGGGTATATATCCAAAGAAATTAAAACGGGATCTTGAATAGATGTTTAAACATCCATGTTTACTGCCACATTATTCACAACAGTCCAAACAGAGAAGCTACCAAATGTCCACTGAAGGATAAATGCATAAACGAAATGTGGTATATACATGAAATGCAATATTGTTCAGCTTCAGAAAAAAGGAAATTCTATCATTTGACAATATGGATGAACTTGAAGAACATTATACTAAGTGAACTCAGCCAGACCCAGGAAATACAAATATTACATGATATCACACATATTAGGAATATCGAATAGTCAAACTTCTAAAAGCAGAGAGTGGAATATTTGTTGCCAGAAGCTGGGGGGAGCAGAAAATGAGAGTTATTAGTCAAAGGATACAAAGTTTGAATTATAGAAGATGAATATGTCCTAGGAATCTACTGTACAGTGTCATGCCTGTAGTTAATGCCATAGCAATATAGATGTAAATTAATATAGATATTATAGAATAATAGCATATTGTATACCTGAAATTTTGATGAGGATGTATTTCATGTTAAGTGTTCTTCTCATAAAGTAAAAATACTAATAAATAAACAAAATGGGAAGACATTTTTGAGGTAAATATGTTTATGGCATATGTTTTGGTGATGGTTTCATGGGAATATACTTATTTCCAAATTCATCAAGTTGCATACATTAAATATGTATATCTATAGGACAGTGGCAAACATATTAGATAGGGTTCCTTTATTCACTACACCACTGTTAGAGGTTCTCCTATTGTTAACCTTTTTTGTGAATATGATTCACTTGTCACCATTAAATAAATAATACATTATTATTAATAAACAATATATTATTAAATTATTATTAACTTAAAAGTTACTGTTGCTCTGCATGCTGACCAGTAATTGATAATGTTAGTTTGTTTAGATTTTAACAATGTGTGGCAGTATCTTTTTTCACTAAAGTTTTTACCTATTTTCTTATTATTTTTGCATGTCTGGTGTACATTTGTCAGTTTCGTTAGTTTGAGCTTTTCAGAGCCACTTTAGTTTAGACATGTTCTTTGAATACAGACTATATTGCAGCCATGATTTATGAAACAGACAAAATCTTTTTTTTCTTTTAATAGGCAAGTTAAGCTGATTAATATGACTGACATACCGTTGACCCTTGAACAACACAGACTTGAACTGTGTAGGTTCAATTATATGCAGATTTTCTTCTACCTCTGCCACCACTGAAACAGCAACAGCAAGACCAACTCTTCCTTTTCCTCCTCCTAAGCCTACTCAACATAAAGACAATGAGGATGAAGATCTTTATAATGACCCACTTCCACTTGATGAAGAGTAAATATATTTTCTTTCTTATGATATTAACTTTTTTCTCAAACTTGTTTTTTATGAGTACAGTATAAAGTACATACACCATACAAAGTATGTGTTAATTCATAGACACATGTGTACTTGAAGATGGATGGTGGGAGGAGGGAGGGAATTGGAAAACTGTCTGTTGGATACTACGCTTATTACCTGGGTGATGAAATAATCTGTACCCCAAACCCCCATGACATGCAATTTACCTATATAACAAACCTGCACAAGTACCAATTACCCTTGAACCTAAAATGAACTTTACAAAACAAACCAATAAACAAACAACATAACAAAGTGTGTGTTAATGTATTGTTTGCTATCAGAAAGGCTTCCAGTCAAGAGTAACTCTTAGTAGTTGAGTTTTGGGAAGTGGGGGCAAAAGTTACACACAGATTTTTCACTGTGTGGTGGTTGTTGCCTCTACCTCCCATGTTGTTCAAGGATCAACTGTAATTAACTCAGTTCTGTTACTTAATAATATTTTATATTATTTTCGTTGGCCATGTTATTGGCTCTATGATGTTGTGTGACTATTGTATTTTTAAAAAATTATTGTATTTAGAAAGGTTTTAATATTTCTTTTAATGCCTATATTTACGTATGAATGTTATTGGACATCTATATTCTTATGTAACTTCTTATCCGCTGGTTTGCCAAGTTTAATGGTGTACTTTACTTCCCATACATTTGCTATGCAATAATGTGCTTTTACAATTGTCTTTTTTACTTTCGCTTCTTCTCCCATTGTTTACATGCATTATTTCTAGTTTTGAATAGCATAACATTGATACATTGTTCTTCCAATTTTATTCTCATTTTATTTTTAACCTTAGATCTATCTTGATATATATTTAAATGTTCACATCAGTCCTCTCATTGAAGTTTGTCTAGTCATTTTTGGTTGAATGATGCTTAACCTCTAATAGTTCCTGTGGAAGGGTATGTAGAATACTGTATGTTCATGCATGCCTAAAAATGTTCTATAGTATGATAATTAAAGGAGATTTGGGATAAAAAAAGACATTTTAACTCGTATTTTAAATCTTTTATTTATTTTTTTTGAAATATTGATCCATTGTGGTCTTGTTTTACATGATGATTTGAAATGTCTGATGCCATTCTGATTCTTTTGCCTTAGTAAATTATCCTCATCACCATCCCAACCCCTGAGAAAAATTATCAAGAACACCAAGAAAAAGAAAAATAGGATACTTTTGTTTAAAATTGTATTCAAATACTTGTACTAGGCTGTGGCTCAGAGTTGATTGAATTTAATTTGCCTATCTGATGGGTCCTTTTAAGATGTAGGCTTAGGTTTTCTTTTTTTTTGAAAAGTGTTCTTGGGTACAGTTTTACATTCTAGTGATATCCATTGTTTTGTTTTTCTTCTTCAGAGACCCCAGTTATATGAAAATTATTTCTTCTTTGTTCATTTTCCATTATCAAGATGTTCTGTTCTACACTTAATGCTTCATTCTTTATCTCACTTTAAATCTCTACCTGCTTTCTTGCAGATTAAATATTTCTTTTTTATGTTTCTTATTTTTCTCAACTACTCTTTTATATCTTCATGTTTTTTATTGATTTATTTTCCATTTATTAATTCAAATTTCAGGGTAGTTTTCAAATCCCCAAAATGCTTAGGGTATGATTTTACAATTTTCTTTTACTTGATGTTTAGGGGAATGGGAAAGATTCTCATTGGTTGATGGGTCTTTAAATGATTTTCTGATTTTTATTGACAACTTTTAAAAGACATATTGAGTTAAAAATTAATATAGTAATTTCTTCGTAGTTTACAATATTTTTAGTTCAACGACACCCTCTTCTTACATTGTTGCAAAGTCCAAACTCTTGGACTAGATTGTAGGTTATGTTTTGTTTTTTTTTCAAGTGGGGAGAGGGGTTATGTGTCAACATTTTTCTTTTCTTGTTTGTCTTGTAGAACTCCTAAAGTGTCCTTTTTGCTTCTCTTCCCCATTAACCACCAAATTGTCAGAGGAGGCCTTCTTTGTCTTCTTTTTTTTTTTTTTGAACTTTGTCTGCCTCAAACTTCAAATCACATTTACATGGAAGCTCTTTTCATACAGTCCAGGCTCTTACTTAGCCATATGCATTTTTAGTATTTTTAATCTCACGGTGGACCTAGTGATTCTGTGATCTGTCATTAGCTCCCCATTTCTCTCTTCCTTGCTTTGTTTTTTTAAGTACTTTTGTTCACAATGAACACTTGTGGTTGGGTGGATATACCAGGATCTGGTGCTATTTCCTTTATTTACTTTCAGTTACTTCTATATTTGGGCATTCTATGACCTTAGGTTATACTGAGTTAGTATGTATTTGTTCTTTTTATTATTCTGTATTTTTGTAGAAAATATTGAAAGTTATGAGGAAGGATTGGATAAACCCTCTTAAGAAATATATTTGCAAAGTCTGTCTCTGTGTATCCTTTTACTATACATCTCTATCTTTTTCTGTTTTCACACTTTAGTGGGGTTTGTTTTGGTTTTGCTCATACAATCAGTTCTCACATTTGGCTTTTACTTTACTGGGTATTTGAAATATTTTTACTGCCTCCAGTATAATTTTGTGCTCAGTAGTATTCTGTTTTTAGACAAATTATCTGGATATTTATCATCCTGTTTCCAGTTCCATAACCCTAGTGTATTCTCCATTCAGTTGAAAGTTTAAATAATAATTCCAAATAAAAAAACTTTTTCTTGTTTTTTTAATATGTACATTTCTGAGAAGAGAATAAAATTTTTCTTATTTTTTTGGTATTGTTACTTCTTATTTACTTGCAGTATCTTTGATAGCTTTGCTGATTTTTATCTTTTTATTTTAGAGACATTTCCTTGATTGTGATTTTCTGTTTATTATACCTGACTACTCTGGGGCAAAAGACTGCTATTCTTTTGTTACATATTTTATAACTCTATGCAACGAGGGAAAATCTAAGATGACACTTTTGCAGAGAAAATTATGTTCTAAATTTAGTTCTGGTATTCAGCTGCAATGACTGAGTCTTTTCCTCAGGTTACAATCATTGAATTAGGAAGGGAGATATTTTGCAACATTACTTAAGTAAAAGCCATCCTTCAATATTTACTTTATTTCAATGGGTTTTATCTCCTAATTTTTTTTTCTTTTTTGAGACAGGTTCTTACTCTGTCATCAGGCTAGAGTGGAATGGCATGGTCACAGTTCACTGCAGCCTCTACCTCCCAGGCTGAAGTGATCCTCCAACCTCAGCCTCCCAAGTAGCTGGGACCACAGGTACACACCACTATGCCAGGTTAAATTTTTATTTTTTATTTTTGTGGAGATGATGTCCCATTATATTACCCAGACTAGTCTTGAATTCCTGACTTTAAGTGATCCTCCTGCCTCAGCCTCCCAAAGTGCTGGAATTATAGGCATGAGCCACCATGCCCAGGCTGTCCAAATATTCTTGATTCTATATAACTAGGTGTCATTTCTCATGTTCAGAGACACTTCTAAGCATAATTCATCCTTAGAAAGATCTGGAACCATTGGAACCAGAAACCTTTCTTCCTTGTAATAAAATTTCCCTATGTAACAGGAAGTAAGATATTTTGAAACTTTAAAATAACAGAAATTATTTTAACACTCTCTTTTACAAACAATAAAAAAATTCTCTACAAGTAATTTTTAAATAAAAGGAATATTTGCCTTAAGGTAATTTTCTTTTCATGTTTATATCGTGTAATAAGGAACAACTTCTCTGCTACAGAAGAAAAAACCACATACATTTGACTTGTAGGTGCCACCCCTTGACCCGTGAGCTGAATTATGCAATCTTAGTTTTGCCATGTATTCAAACAATAATACATTTTATGATTTTTAATAGTTTGAAAATTGTGATTATTTTAATCTGTGAAAAAAATGAAACAGAAATTTTTAAAATAATTCAATGAAATATTGGATTATCACTGCCCAGTGCTCTGTGACCATCCCTCAAAAATTTTGGCATAAAGAGAATTACATTGTCAATGCATTCTTACTAAATGAGCGTGAATTATGAAAATGAGAAGATTAGAATAATATGTCTCTCATTTAATTTTCTATTTTTCTACATTTAAAATGTAAATTATAAAACCCAGTACAGACACTTTCATAATACTATATATATTCATTGGAAGCTTTCAAATACGTGTGTTAATATAGGGTAGACAGCCCTACTCTCATTTCCTGTCTTTAATTTTCTCATTTAGTGACGCCCATGCATCCTGAAGAAAGCTGTTCAAGATGCCACAACTCCACTGGTAAAACAAAAAGATATCTATACATAGGCTTTCCATTACCTCTTTTACATTTTAGCAGCTGGCATAGGCAGATGTTTGCTGTTTCTGTCTTTTTTTTTTTTTCCTCGCATTTTATTGAAAGGAACAATCAAAAGGCTGTAGCTCAATCGAAAACCTGTGTTTTCTTTCATTTGCTTAACTGCATGCCGAGGTAGAGAGTTGAAATCTTAAATTTACAACTAAAAATCAAAATACCAGATGGTTTTATAATTGGATATTTCTTTTCCCCTAGAGCAAACCAGACTTTCTGAAAGATGAAGATACAAGCTAAAAATATCTATGGATGTAATATCCAATCCCTGTACGTACTTGAAAGCAGGTAACTTGAAAGAAAAACAAAGAAGGGAAAAAATCCCATTTGTTTAATTATTGAAAATTGTAGACTTCGCAAACTTACACCTGTGTGAGTCATTGTGTATTGGTTTGTGGTCAGCCATTTTGAGTATTTTATTTAATATAATAAATCATAATTTTTGAAATGAAGAGAAAAAAGTATATATTTAAGTAAATCTTATGGCATTTTAGGTTTCATTTGAGGTAATAATGGCAATAAAATTAGAAATTTTAGTTAGGATATTTTACCAAGAACACAAGATAGTAAAACAAAAACAAAGAAAAATATTGTATTAAATTAAAGATAATCATCATCTTTGCCACATACAAGGTCCAGTAAGATAATAATTAACCAAAATTAAGAATGTTATATTTAAGGTTTCAAATTTGCCTTTTGTGGTGTGCCGAATAATGCCCACCCTTCCATAACCAGATTCTAATGTATAAAACATGTGCATATTACTTTGTACAGCAAAAAAGACTTTGCATATGTGATTAAATTAAGGATTTTGAAATAGAGAGATTATCTTCTATTAGCTGCATGGCACAAAATATAATCACAAACATTAGAGAGGGAGGTATAAGTAAGCATCTTTGACTACAAAGATAGAAGACAATGTGACTACTGCAGCAAGATGCTATGCTACTGGCATAGAAGTCGGAGGAAAGGGCTGCAAGCCAAAGAATTCAGGTGGCCGTAAGAAGCTAGAAATGTCAAACAAACGGACTTTCTCCCAAAGCCTCCAGAGAGGGTGTGAAAGTGGCCCTGCTGAACTTTGATTTTGGTCCAGTGAAACTCATTTTGGCCTTCTAATCTGTGGAACTGTAAAAGAACGTGTGCTGTTTTACACCATCAAGTTTGTAGTTATTTATTATATTAGAGCAGACACATAAAACTAATATACTGTTTAAAACAAATAATTACTTTTAGTAGCTGTTACATTCATGAAGATTACAAAACATTTTTAAAAGTATTATAATGCCTAATTTATTTAGAGACAAAAACATAAATGTTTCTTCTAAAAGAATTTTTATATGACTGAACTCAGCATAAAAAGCAACAGACACATATAACCACATGTGTAGCTTAAGATACATGTATATGCACACATACAATATTCATATATTTGTTTATGCTCTTTTCTTTAAAATATTGTTTTAAAATGTATCATCATCTTTCTATGCACTTTGATCTGAACATAGATATTTTAAGATTTAACAAATTAGTCATAATTATATAAAAATATGCTTGTCCAAACTTTGATCCATCTAGGTAAAATTAAATAGTTTCTCCAAAACTACATTAAGATTTTTGTTACTGCACTTTTTTTTTGTTTTGTTTTTTGAGACAGAGTCTCACTCTGTCACCCAGGTTGGAGTGCAGGGGCACAATCTCGGCTCACTGCAACATCCCCCTCCTGGGTTCAAGCAATTCTTCTGCCTCAGCCTCCTGAGTAGCTGGGATTACAGGTGGCCACCACACCTGGCTAATTTCTGTATTTTTCGTAGAGACGTGTTTCACCATGTTGGTCAGGCTTGTCTCGAACTCCTGACCTTGTGATCCGCCCACCTAGGCCTCTCAAAGTGCTGGGATTACAGGCCTGAGCCACCACACCCCGCTGTTATAG
Organism: Pongo abelii; assembly: GCF_028885655.2. Classification (NCBI taxonomy): domain Eukaryota; kingdom Metazoa; phylum Chordata; class Mammalia; order Primates; family Hominidae; genus Pongo; species Pongo abelii. Next base: position 27,882,598 of record NC_071998.2, on the reverse strand, counting down.
CACTATTGTATTCAAAGTACTTTGTGTTGGGTAGTTGAATATTCACACTTTTTGGATAAGTACTATCATTACCCCAATTTATGGTTGAAAAAAATTAAATATAAGGAAATAACATTAGTTGTCTATAAATATAGCGAGAAAACTGCAGTGCCTATATAAAAACCCTATCTCATTCATTTGTAACTATGAGAACCATTATTTACAGAATATATCATTTGATGAGTAATCAAAAACTGTTTGATTTTTAGTCACATGTTTTATAATAATAAAGTGTGTTAACCACTTTTCAAATTTTGTACATTTCTAAATTTATTGTCTTGGTTAATTGCATTTTCCTCTTTCAAGTTTATAAAAGTTAGGTTACTTTAGTTGATTCCATCATTTTTTAATACTTCTACTAATAATTTGTCTTTTTCTTTGCTTTTAATCCTGACTTGATTTTGGTCAACTTCCATTTAGCAAAATCATATTTTGTATGTATCTATGCTTAGTAGTATTTTTACATGAGATAATCAGGTAGTCATTTACCAATATTGTTATGGTGTGGCTGTGTCCCCACTTAAATCTCATCTTGAATTGTAGCTCCCATTAATCCCACATATTGTGGGAGGGACCCAGCGGAAGATAATTGAATCATGGAAGTAGTTTCCGTTATAGTGTTCTCATGATGGCGAATAAGTCTCATGAGATCTGATGGTTTTATACAGGGGTTTCCCCTTTAGCTTGTTTTTCATTCTCTCTAGTCTGTCACAACGTAAGACGTGCCTTTTGCCTTCTACCACGATTGTGAGGCCTCCTCAGCCAGTGGAACTGTGAGTCCATTAAACCTCTTTTTCTTTACAAATTACTCAGTCTCCATAATGTATAAAGAAATTAACAGCAGCAAGAAAATGGACTAATACAAATATGATACTTCTTTCCTCTTTAGTAATTATTTTTCAGGTTAATATGTAAACATCTGTCAAATTTAATGCTAGCTTTGGCATATGATATACAGTTAGGACATCATAAGGTCTTTGAAAATGCTTAATTGTCAACTTCAAAATGCTTCGCTTATCTACTAATTTTTTCTATCCCACTTTATTCAGACCTCGATTATAGGGTTTTATTTATAGAGTTGCTGTTGTTGCTGCTCATGTGGCAGCTGTTGTTTTTGTATTTGCATTTACTATTTTATTAGATGCTTCAAGGCAGAGTTACATCTCAAACAACTTTTAACATGCAGAAGTAAAGTAAGTTATTTAAAGAACACTTTCATATATTATATGGACTATCCTGATCGTTTTAATTTAAATATACTTTATCATAGAGGCAAGTATGTACTATGCTTTTTTAAAGTAGCATATCTACATAATGATTTCATTTCTTTTGGGTAGATATCCAATAGTGAGAGGCCATTGTTTTCAGTGAAATAATACAGAAACAGAAAGTCAAATACCACATGCTCTCACTTGAAAGTGGGAGCTAAATAATGGGCACACATGGATATAGGCTATGGAATAATAGACACTGTAGATTAGTAGGGTTGTGGGGTAAAGGAGGATGGATGAGAAATGTGAAATTACCTAATGGGTACAACGTAAATTATTCAGGTGATGGTTTCACTAAAAGCCTAGGCTTCACCGCTATGCAATACATCTAAGTAACAAAACTGCACTTGTACAACTTACATTCATATGAATTTAAAAAATAAAAAAAGTAAAAGTAGCAAAATGTCTTGAGTAACAGGATCAACATTTATTTTATTTGCATAAACATATAACTATCAACATTAGCATTTTTATTGTTAAATAGTTGACTACAGTGTTACAGTATTCAAATTATTTTAATTTAGATAAACTCCCTGTATTTTCAATGTTTGTTAACAACCTTAATTTACTGCATCTAGACAGGATAATATGACTATCACAAATTTAGAACTTATTCTTGAATATGTATTTCGTTTTCATTTTATAATAATCATATTGAAAATAACTTTTTTTACAAATCAAATATAAATCATGCACAATAAGTCATAAATAGGATTTAATATACTTTGTAAGTTTATGCATCAAAATAAAATTTTGTTTTAATAGCCACACTAAAGTTGAATAAAATTAAATTCATATATATTATTTACATGTTTTTGAAAAATTTGCTTTGTTGTTAATCATATTTTAAACAAGAAAAGAGTAATATTAGTCAAATATTTAGTATCTTTTCATGATTAGTACCTTAATTGCCAAAGAGTCAAACTCTGTAAAATATTTATTATTAATGTATAATTTATAATTTATTTATTATTTATTATTTATTTATTATTATTATTATAGAGATATATTCTGAGCTAAATATGAGTGACCCATAACACAGCCCTCAGGAAATCCTGAGAATATATGCCCAAGGTGTTTGGACTATATCTTGGTTTTATACGTTTTAGGGAGACATAAGACATCAATCAATATATGTAAGACGTACATTGATTCAGTCTGGAAAAGCAGGACAACTGGAAGTTGGGGGTTGGTTGGGTAGGGGGTGGGGAGGTAGGAGGGGCTTCCAGGTCATAGGTAGATTAATAGATTTTCTGATTGGCAATTGGTTGAAAGAGTTAAGTTCTTGTCTAAAGGCCTAGAATCAATAGAAAGGAATGTCAGGGTTACAATAAGAGCTTGTGGAGACCAAGGTTTTATCATGCAAATGATGCCTCCAGGTAACAGGCTTCAGAGACAATAGACTGTAAATATTTCTTATCAGATTTAAAGGGTCTGTTGATGTTAATGCTGATCAGCTTTTCCTGAATTCCAACAAGGAGGAAGGTATAATATGGCATGTCTGACTCCCCCTTCCCTGAACTAGGTTCTACAGGTTAATTTTGGGATGGCCTTTGCTGAGAGGAGGGGTCCATTCAGATGGTTGGGCTGGGGCAGTGCTTAGAATTGTATTTTTTGTTTAATGAAAATAATATAGGCTGGGATCAGTGACTCACGCCTGTAATCCTAGCACTTTGGGAGGCCAAGGCAGGTAGATCGCCTGAGGTCAGGAGTTCAAGACCAGCCTGCCCAACCATGGCCAACATGGTGAAACCCCGTTTCTACTAAAAATACAAAAATTAGCCGGGCTTGGTGGCCTCAGCCTGTAGTCCCAGCTACTCAGGAGGCTGAGGCAGAAGAATAGCTTGAACCCAGAAGGCGGAGGTTTCAGTGAGCTGAGATTGCATCACTGCACTCCAGTCTTGGTGACAGAGCGAGACCCTGTTTCAAAAAAAAAAAAAAAAAATGTAATAACTAATACCATTGGCCAGGCACAGTGGCTCAACCTTGGGAAGCACTTCGGGAAGCCAAGGTGGGCAGATCACTTGAGGCAAGGAGTTTGAGACCAGCCTGGACAACATGGCAAAACTCTGTCTCTACTAAAAATCAGCCAGGCATGGTGGCACATGCCTGTAATACCAGCCACTTGGGAAACTGAGGCACGAGAATCACTTGAACCTGGGAGATAGAGGGTGCAGTGAGCTGAAATGGTGCCATTGCACTCCAGCCTGGGCAACAGAGCTATATATGTTTTTTATTCTCAAAAAATAAATAACTAAAATCAAAATAAGTAAATAATACCATTGATTGAATGTATTACCTCATATAATTATCTGAGAATTGTGTTTACCCTTTCATGTTACTACTAAAGAGCATTCAGTACATTTACTCTAATGCTTAATCCACCCAGCCATTTACAGAGATATTCACTTGACAGTAATTTCGAAAGTTTACATATTGTTCTGTGTAACTTCATCCAGAAATTTTTTTCATCATCCCCTACAATCTATCATTATCAGATTAGGATTTTTGTGGTCCATTGTTACTTCCTGAGAACTAGTTTGACTAAATCTTTTGTGTTAAGATGCCTACTTCATTGCCTATTCAGTAGAAAATGGCCAATGTAGGTTAGTTTGATAAAATGTTATACTAATGGTTAGCAGATGAAGGACTCCCAAAATGAAACTGAACATCCTTAAAAATGTGAATTGTGTGGTTAATTCATTTATTCATTCAACAAAGAGTAGATAAGTATTTATTATATGATAAGTAAACTGATAAAAAATAGCTGTATATTTGGAGCTTAAATTTTACTGAGTAAAGACACAATAAATAGTATAGGCAATATATAAATATATAATATGTTATATTAGAAGACAATTGTTATAGAAAAACTATATTGGGGTAAAAACAATTCAAAATGCTTGAGGACACTACTTGCATATTTAAATGAATGGTTACCCTAATTGAAGAGGTGATGTTTGTGTAGAGAAGTAAGTTATATTTTGAAAGGACTGCTCTAGCTGCTAGATTGAACATACACTACCGTTTGATTTTTCAGGGGTGGAGAAGGGGAGTAGAAAGAAGAGACAGAAAGACAAGTTTGGAATTTGTGGATCTAGTCTTGAGAGTAGCACTAGAAACTTGGTTAGAAATGCTTACAGTTTGGAACAGGATTGCAGCAGTAAAGATGATAAAAACTATCAAGATTCAGGCATTATTCTGCAGGGAACAAGGGAAAATTTCTGGCAGAAGAATGTAGTATATAAGAGAAAAACAATCATTGAAGGTGATTAAAATACGTTTGTTTTGAGTAGGTTGAAAGATGAAATTACCATCAGCTGAGACAGGGAAGATTTGGTATTTGGGGGGAAGTTTAGATGTTACTGTTGAGATGTCTATTTAAAGATCAAGTAAAGATGTGAATAGTATTTAGATATACAGGTTTGGCACTTAGGGAAAAAATGTGGGCTGAAAATCTTAATTGGGTAGTTTTGAGTTTAGATGAGATATGTAAAGCCATGAGACCTGAAAAGGTGACCAAAAGAGTTGAGTGAGTGTAGAGATCCAAAGGCTGCACTTTGGATTCTCAAAGCTTAAGAGATTGAAGAAAAGGTAAGAGGAAGAAAAAGGCAGAAGAAGGGTATGTTTGTAGGAGCATAGCCATGAGACTTTGATATGTTGGACATCATATAAATAAAGTATACAGAGGAGGACATACTAATCAGCTGTATACAATGCTAAATGCCAACATAGAGATCATTGGAGACAATGACAAAGCATTCAAGTGAATTAAGCTCATTTGTCCATTCCACAAAATATTATTCTCCATCTCATAATCTCCTTTATATTTTCTGTTGAGTCATTTTGTATCTGGCAAAATAATACATTATTTATTTTTGAGGGAAATTAGCTAGGTTATAGCATACCATCTTAAATATTTAATGTTTAATACAAATTGATTAGGTAAGCAGACAATTATTTATCTACTGATAAGGCTATGATAAATCCTTATCGATCAGATGTCCAAAGCTTGTGTCTTGTACTCCATTTCAGTCTATAGTCACTCATTGGTTACACATTCTAGTCTCATGACTTTCAAAATATCATGTAAGCAGAAAACTATCCAATTTCTATATTCAGCCCAGATTTCTCCCTTAAATGCCAGAAACTTATACACAAATACCCACTCAACATTTTATGTGAACTTTACATAGATATCTCAAATTCTTCTAAGATGCTTGGTCTAAAGGAATTGAAAAGAGTTAACACTTTTATTGTAATAAGATTAAGTTGGAGTATCCACTAAGCTCTATCAGGAGGTTGGCTGGTTGCTTGTTTTTAATAATTTTTAGTTGGAACAGAGTAAACTAGACTTTCTGAGCATTAACTTTATTAATAGAGTTTATTATAAATGCAAGAAGTTTGATACGAAGAAAAGTTTCTTTATTTATATTTTAGAATAAATTCTATGCATTGAAGTAAAAAGTAGAATCACTTGCTTGAATCTGCAGCAGCATTTTAGGCTCAATTTAGATTTTAGAATGAGACTACAGTACTTGAGTGAAAGAAAAGATAAACTCCTGAAGAAATTTCCGTGACTGAAGAAAAATACTATAGCTGATGCTAGGAAAGGCTGACTGTGAAATAAGGAGAGAGGGAATGACTCCAGGTATTTATTTTTTTATTTTTTTATTTGTTATCTTTTGGAGTGAGGCTTCTGCATCATTAGTTGGGAACACTGCAGAAACTATAGACATTCTGGAAGGCTAGATTCATACTAATCTAAAAGAAGCAAGGAGAATTATGGCTGGGGAATTGAGTTTCTGTATTCAAACACAAACAGTGGAATACATTAGCCTGCTTTCAAAAGTAAGCTAACCTGTATGCTGAAAGTATAGACAAGCTTAACTAAGATTAAAGCATTTTTTTTTCTTTACTGTGAAATAGGATTTCTGAGAGAAGGGAAAGACCATGTTTTTTATTTGCTTTTTTCTTTAAAATTCTAAGGTCAATTTTCAATGTGCATGGAGAGCCTGAAAAATAAGTTATTCTTTTGATCAATGTAACTGACCACTGTAGAACATTGGCTGACCACTATATAGCTATTAATATCATGAATCAGGTAGTGGTTCACACTCATAATCAGGTTACCAGACACTGCAAGGAGAAGCTTGTTTAACCTCCACTTAACTTCCCCGAGCTACTTTTGTGATTCTTCTTTTTCAATCCCATTGCAGCTTGCCAAGGAGTTGCATATCTGTTAATGGTAAATCTGATTTTATCTATGTCAGACAGCAGAAACAAGTTATTGACACCAACGTAACCTTTTGCTTCAGGAAGATCCAAGATATTGAGCTTCAATGGCAGTGGTACAACAAGTAAATTAGACATATTCAGCATGACAGGAAGCAAATACTGTACTTCAGAGCAGCTTGGAATTTAAAGCAAAGGAGAATGCCATGTTTTTCAGTAACCATTTAAAAATGTTACTTTATTACTACTATTTACTAACTTTTCAATATAAGAAAAACAAAAAGGAACCTGGTTTTCAAAACAGTGCCATAAATTAATATTTCCACTAATGGGCTAGATATTTCATTACAGGTCTCAAAGAAAAAATCTGAAATTCCAAGTAGATATTCCCCTCTTTTTAACTGGAGCAATTTATTGAAAGCCCTGAATCGTTATTTTTTGCATATATTTATAAACTTCTCTTGAGAGTCCAGAAGGTTTTTGTGAAAGGTACAAAATAGTCTTCATTTTTGTTTGTTGTCATATCTATACTGTAATCAGCGAAACAATGGCAGTGTATAATGTAATCTTAGAAGGAAATGGGGCTGAAATGGATTAATTATGAATAGTGCATTTAGCAGCAATGCATGTATGCACACACACACACACACACACACACATACACTTTCCTAATCACAACTCTGTGAAGATTAACATATAAACACCAAAGGCTTTTTGAAGTGACATAGAAAAAATGGTTTCAGGTGAGATTTTCTGTACATATGAGAAATTTATGTTGAAATATGTGTTAAAATATATTTGTATATAAATCTGAGAGAATTGAACAACAGAGGAGGTTTGAAGATACCAACCATCTGCAGATATCATCTGTTTGTCATGAAGGTTTCGATGCTTATTAGCAAAAAGCGTTGTTCCCTGTACCCACAGATGTCCACCCTGGTTGCCTAGAGCAGACTATATAGAAAAGAAATAAAAAGAAGGAAATCATTGCCAATGAATAAAAATAAAGTGATTTCTCAGTTTTCATACTATTAGAATTCTAGCCTCCTAGGCTGTTCTTGGATTGCTATAAAGAAATATCTGAGAGCGGGTAATTTATAAAGAAAATAGGTTTAATTGGCTCATGATTCTTCAGACTGTACAATAAGCACAAAGCTGGTGTGTTCTCAGATTCTTGGGAGGCCTCAGGAAACTTACAATCATGATAGAAGGTAAATGTGTAGCAGGCAGGTCACATGGCCAGAGCAGAAGCAAGACAAGGGGGGCAGGTGCCACACACTTTTAAAAACCAGATCTCACAAGAACTCATTCACTATTACAAGAACAACATCAGGGGGATGATGCTAAACTGTTCATGAGAAATCCACCCTGCTGATCCAATCCCCTCCCACCAGGCCCCACCTCCAATACTGGGGATTAAATTCAACATGAGATTTGGGTGGGGACACATATCCAAACTATATCAGCTAGCTTCAGTAGGTCTTTGGTGTACTCCCTCAGAATGATTACAGCTTTGAAAAACAGGTGACTTTAAAAGGGCTATCATCAGTCCTAATTTATTATGCCCGATTGACACATAGTTAACTGACAGTAAATCATTCTAACATCACAAATATCTTATTTCTGCCTGTCACACTAATTTGCAAAGCATTCAATCAATTGATTGACTATTAATGAGCATCTTGTCATTCACAGTGTTTTAGGTTTCTCAAGAGAATTATGCTGTTCTTCCTGTAACTCAAGTAGAGGAAGAACATATTCTCATTCATTTCTAATTAATATATCACTAATATATTGGTAACTACAAAGGGAAGTTCATTAGCTAACCTATTAGCTTGGACTCTGACTTAACAATGTTCTTTTCATTCATATAAGAAGTTAGTCACTGCTAGTAGATTATAAATGGACTTCCTGAGTCCCAACCCCTCCCCATAGACATTGCTAGTCTACAGCTTGCTAAAAAAAAGCCCACATTTTTTCTTTAATAATTTTGTGTAAAATATTTCAGGAATCGGAACTTGCACAGAATTAGAAAACATTTTCCTAGCAACTTAACAATAAGACATAATTAAACGCAGGCTGGGGAGGTGGCATAAGTGAAATTTATTTGCCCTTAAACATATACATCAGTATAAGGATAAGTAAAGTAAATCGAGCAGGAAACACTTATAAAGTTTGCCATTAAAATCTCCTGCCACCCAGTTCCTAACATAATTGAAATTTTAAGTTCAATTCTAGGTCTAATAGATATTGTTAATGTATTCAGAAAAAAACCCCTATGTGACTATAGGGTAATTGTAATTCTTCTTAGAATACACATTACAAGAAAAACATCCAATCACTAAGCATATTTAAATGCTGAATAATGTCTTTAGTTAATTATTTGCAAACAATTGTATTGTATAAACTCTGAAGATGGGATTTTTAGAAGGCTGAAGTCAATATAAATTGAGATCAGTGAGGAAAAAAGCTGTTACAATATATGAAACAATGTGAATTCAAAATTCCTAATGGGCATTAATAACATTTACAATAAAATGAGATCTTAGTTTATCCCAATATTAGGATATTGGGAGTTCATTATAACTAGCTTCTTGTTGAGAAATTAATACTGTTTGGATGTTTTACTGTTCTTCATTTATAAGAGTAGAAAATTCTAAGATGGGAAATGTGTTCTCATGGTACACACATAATTTGTACTATATCTGAATAAACATAACATTTTTAAAGCAGAATTTTACATGATTCGCCACTAAGTGAAACAGAGTCTTACCTGCAAGAATCAGTAGGGTTCTGCCTGGCCTAGATAGCCACTTATGACTATACCAACCTACAGTAATTACTTATTTTGAACATTTATAAAGATAACTGGATGGACTCACTGAGAATGGTTAAATAAACACCACAGAATAATAACTATACATGCTTACTGTCATGGTCAGCAACTATTTTAGGGTGGCACACAGGGGTAAAGAAACTTACCAAGACAGGAATGATTTTAAAAGGGTAGATTTATTAACGAAAGTTGTGCAGGTATGTTGCAAGGGAGCAACAAGCAAGACAGCAGAAAGAAGGCTGTCTGCTGTCTGCCAAGAAGCAGGAGCTGGACAGGGAGTTTGCAGACAGGATGCTTGGGTGCAAGTAGGCTGTGAGCTGAGTGCCAGTGACAGGACATCTGAGTGCCAGTGAGCCTTTTGTGATTGTTGGCCTTATTCTTCTTGGAATATTTGCTTTCCTCTACCCCTGTTTCTGTTTCTGCCAGTTAGGCCCATTTATCAATTTTCTTTTAACTCCTTAGGACACTGCACTTACTATATACTTGCCATTCATAATTATACATATAAATCTATGAGTAATAGGATGTATGCTTTTTTATATATGCTTCTAGTTCTCCCATTCTGGAAACTGATTATAGCTCTCATCTATGAGTTAATAGGGAATTGTATATTTTCGGTTAGGATTTGTCTTGTGACAAATCCTGTCTTTCTCACCTGTATGCAACAGACCATGTTTCTTTCTTAAGGACATTAATTATGAAAACTTTTCCCAATATGCCTTTGTTCAAATTACACATAAAATAAAATGTTGATGACATTCCTAAGCAGGCTTTATTTTTATACTAATTTCCTGCCACTCATGCAAATGACAGTTTCATTTTGTCATTATTCCACTGTATATCTCTTTGTTCCATACAAAATTGTTCTTTTCTATTTTTTTCTATGTTTTGGTACCATATTCTTCATCAGCAAGATAATAGTGTATGGAGAATGGAGAGACAGGATCATCATATCAGGATCATAATATCAGGTGAAGTCTGAAGAAACAGTTATGATAGAAGCCAAAGTGGTAATAGATTTCTTTTTATAACAGAAAGAAAACCAAACATAAAAAACATGGTTATCAGAACTCATTTGCTAGATATTATTATTAACTGCCCTACCTGTTTGGGGTATTTTACAATTATATTATTTGAGTATCATGACCTCTATTGGATATGGTAATAAGACTTCTTTCCAAAGCTTTTCTAGTTAAAATTCAAAGCGTGACATATCAATTATAACAAATGTACCACACTAACGTAAGATGTTAGTAAGAGAGAAAACAGGCAGGGGTAGGGGTGAAAGGTATATAGGAGGTCTCTGCATTTTCCATTCATTTTTCTGTAAACTTAAAACTGGTTCAAGAAATAAAGTCTATTAACTTAAAAAATTAAAAAAGAAGAAAAAATTATCAAAGAAAAATATATTTTGTACATCTGACCTGAAAAATCTTTAGCATATTTAAGATTTTTAAGAATGTGACAAACATATTCATATTAATTAATTATCACTTTGTAACTAATAGATATTGTTTTCTATTTTTTTGGATATGTAAAGGGTATTTTTGGATTTGTAAAGGGTATTTGTAAAGGGTAATTTATTTATTCAAAATTACCCAAAACTTTGATGTTGCCATTTCTCATTTGAGGGTTCATATTATATAAGACAATAGCATTGAGTATCTCTAAAAGTGGAGACTATAATCGTATTGTCTGGAATACTATTCAGTCCAAATACGAATAGATTTACTGAGCATAACAAGTAAGAGCTTTCTTTGATTGCAGGTCAGGAGGTTAGGATGGATACATTTCTTCTCCTGAAAACAAATATCTCCAGTTTTTGTTGCTAATCTTCCTTATCTAATGGGTGTCAAAGTAGCAGAGAGTTTCTTTAAAGTTGTATAGAAAATATTTAGTTCATTTTATAAATGGAAATGGAGAAAATGATGGTTCCTGAAGTAATTTGTAAAATATCTGTACATTATGTTAAACAAGTCCTCCTCAGTAATTGCTTTCTAAAAATGTAATCTAAAATTACACTTCATTTTACAGCTGCCATTCTAATCAGTCAAAATATTGAAATGTCAGCATCTTGGTTATAAGAAAACAGGAAATATCAGGTTAATCAACATATTTATTGAAAAAAGAGATATTTTAGTGGAATTCCTACGTCAACATATTTTGACATGTTTTTAGAAGGGGCTCACCCAGTATACCTTTGATGGCAATAAGAAAATAATCAGTTATTCATATCACTTAAAAATCACACTTTATAATAAAAATTCCTTTGCCATGTGATGGTCTGAAAACTTATTTCAATATATAAAGATTTATATTTTCTATCTTTCTCTCCTACTTCCTTTGAAGAGATTTACTGTCTACCCCTACTAGCTTTCTGCAGACAGTGTTTCCATCTGTGAAAACTCAAAGAATTTGGCTTTCACTTTTTTTTTTCACCACATGCATTTTCAAACTAGATGAAAAGCTGCTGGATGTCATTGTCCTCACAGATATTCAAATGCCACCAAATTGTGTTTCTTTTTTTTTTCTCTCTTAAATACAAGTAATGGTAGCATCCCAGCTGTCTAGATGCCTGAAAAAAAAATCATTTGCTGGAAAGAATTCACTTGGCTTTAACTCACCTCAGGAATAATGGAATTGAAAACGAGTACATGGAAAGGGATCAAGAATACAGTGGCAAAAGAAATGAGAATCAATCAGTGGTTCAATGTGTAATACTTTACTCTAATTAAATTGATATTTATTGATCTCCTATTACACACTGTGCTTGGCACAGTGGGTGATATAAAGATCAATTGGACATAACTGCTGTGTTGTCAGAACTCACAGTCTACTGAAAAGATAACAAAAGGATAAAAAGCAAGTTCAATTCTAATAAGCTCTGTAATTGAGCTCTAGACAAAGAGTAAATTAAACAGAGTTGGGGAAGATTGCATGTGATTGAATAACATGGGAATAATTTACCAAGGACATGACTTCTAAGACAGATTATGGAAGATTAATGGAAAGTTTAAGTGTAGGGAAAGACAATTGAAGTATAAGGAACACGATGAGTAAAAATATGTAGACAGAAAATGGTCAATTTTAAGGAAACAAGTTCATTATAGCTAAAAGTTATTGCTAATATGTGTTTCCTTTCCACCACAGCAGTTCACTGAAAATACTTCTGGCTTTCCATCTGTGAGAACTGAATCAGTATGCCTTGGGAATTATAATCACATTGCTATTAAATTATTTACCCGTTTACTCAACAAACATTTATTGAGTGTTAGGGCCTACTCAGTAGCCGCCTACACACAGTAAATATGAACAAAATTGAATTTAATGTGTTCCCTTTAGGGCAGGTATAAAAGGGCAATAACATACATAGCTGAATGAATATTTGGTATTTTCTCCTACTTCTAAGTTAATATAATAGCCTACCACAATTGTATTGATGCTGGCATAAGACACTAAAATACAGGGTCAGAGATTAAAAAAATAAAATAGCTCATTACTCCTAACACTAGCAGTAGCCAGAATGCACTGATTGCCCTAGCCTCAGTCTTCTCAGAGTGACACAAAGTGAACCATGTCAAAGACGTATATGCAGTGGGTGGCATTAGAGGAGAAGAAACCTGAGCTTTGGGAACATGAATCTTTTATAATAAGCAGTAAGCATGCCTGACCTTTGCTCCAGTGGAAAAAAACCAAAAACCATAAGCCAAATAAAAAGCTCTCTTGGTCTAACAGGACTGTTTGATATACCAAAGAAGTTCTTGAAAAAATAATCCAGAACAAAGACAGTCAGTGGCTCTATTTACAAGATGCACAGAAATGTGAGGAACCTATTAAGAACTGTCTCCCTACAAAGTTTAAATAAAGAAAAGGGAATTACTCTTCCTGACTAGCAAACAGAAGGGAGCAATGTGTCATGGACACATTAACACTTGAGCTGGCTCTTGACAGTTACAGTATATAAATACAAAACGCTAAAGAAGTATGTTATAGGCAGAAAGACAAGAAAAGAAAGTTACATGTGCGCGGATAGAAATATATGCAGAATTTTGGGTGAAAGATGGGATTTGGCTGAAGGAAGGTTGTATATAGAGGAAAATGCAGGGGAATTGATTTAGAAAAGTGGTGTTAGTGCCACATTATGGAGGTAATTGAATAATCTGCCAAATACATTTTTTTCTGTAGAAATTGTAGAGAGCCATCAAAGGTCTTTAAGTTAGGTAAGAATGAAATAATTTCATCTGGTTTACAAAGGAAATGTTAATAGTTTCATGAGGGAGATCAAGACAATTGGGATTAGAGGCAGAAAAGGGAGCAGGTAAGAAGGTGATTGCAATACATGATAAAGGTCTGTGTATAAATTGAGAATGTTGCAGAGATATCTTGAAATTTTAATTAATGGGACTTTTTGACTAATTAGATTAATGGCATGAGGATAAAATTCAAGAAGGTATTAGTTTCTTAGCTGAGTGATTCTTACATATTGGTTTGTCACAATAGTGAGTATTAATGTCTTTCTTGAGCTTCGATTTCCACAAATTGTCTATAGCTTTCAAAAATGATCTTCAATATTCAAATGTGATAGACAGTATTGCCAGATTTTAAAATTTATCTTGGCTCCTGGTCTCTTAAAAACATGATTTATTAATTTTAATTATGGAAGTTTTATTTTTTAAAATGTTTTGTTTTCATAAGCTATTAGGAAACAGGTAGTGTTTCATTACATGAGTAAGTTTTTTAATTGTGATTTGTGAGATTTTGGTGCACTCATCACCTGAGCAGTATACACTGCACTCAATTTCTAGTCTTTTATCCCCCACCCCCTTCCCACCCTTTCCCCCTGAGTCCCCAAAGTCCATTGTGCCATTCTTAAGGCCTTTGTATCCTCATAGCTTAGCTCCTACTTATAAGTGAGAAAATATGATGTTTGGCTTTCCATTCCTAAGTTACTTCACATAGAATAATAGTCTCCAATCTCATCCAGGTTGCTGCAAATTATGGAAGTTTTTAAATGAAGCAACATACATACTGATAATAGTTGAGATGGAGAGAAAAGGTCGTATTTTCTATAAATCTTGAAGAGAGAGCTGAGAAGATAAGTAAGTATGAGGATATGAAGGAGAAAGAGAAAGAATGATTTCAGTTTTTGGCCTGACTATAACATGATAAAGTTGCCATCAGTTGAAAGACTTTAGGTGAAGCCAGTAAGATAGAGTAGGGAAATTATGACTTCACTTTTATGCTGCCAAATTTGATATTTTTATTGGAACTCCAGGTGGATATACCCACTAGGCAGCTGTACTTATGATCTGAAGTGGGAAGGGAGACTTGAACTGGAGATATAAATGTGAATGTCATTAGGATACGGCCATGAACATGGATGAGATCACCCAAGAGGTCACTGTTGGTAGCAAAGACAACCACAGAGTCAGCCCCAAAGGAGCAATATTAAGAGGTCAGCAAAAGGAGAAAACGGATAGGGCCTTGCCCATGAGATATAAGACTAAGAAAGAATGCCTGCTCACTTGAAAGCTAGGTGGGAATATTGTATTCAGGAAGCAATAATCAACACTGTGGTAATGTTGTTTATTCATTATGTAAGACAAGGACTGATAATTGACTATTGGAGTTAGTATTGTGACCTTGATAAGAACAGGCACCACGGAGTCACACAACAATAGCCTGTTTGGTGCAGGTAGATGAGAGATTAAGGGGAGGGGAGATGGAAACGATAAATACAGATAACTGTTTCAAGGGAAGCCAAAAAGTAAATAGGAGCATTTCTGATGGGAATAATTCATTAGAGAGTGAATAAGCTGATACTGGACATAATAGGATTAGTACCTATGTATTCAAAGAGATAGGAAAGTTGAGGCTGTGAAGTCTAGGGATAGAAAGAATGAATAGTTCACTAAAATTACCTCTTTACTCTTGCTGACAAGGTAAAAGGTCTGAGGTAGGCACAGTCTTAGTCTCGGCACACTAATCACTCCTTTTCCCCTTTGTCCTGGAATTCATTTTACTTTGAGTGTTGGGTGTTCTATCTCAAACATTGCTAAATCCATAGTTTTTTAAATAAATGAATGAACAATCATACTAAACAATTTAAGAAATCAATGATATAAAAAGGGCAAGTTGCTTTAAAAATATGAAACCACTCAATCTTCTCCTGCTTTTTCTTCTTTACTGATTCTTTTTTTTCTTTCATAACAATAATTTTCCAAAGTATCAGGTAAGCAAAATACTAAGGATGTTAGATATATATAGTTAGATACAAGGAAGCTGCTTACTTTTATATGTGCATTCTTTTTGATTTCTTATATCTCTAATTAGCCCAAATTTTCAAATTTTATCTCCAAAAGAAAAATCTAAATTATTTCATTAAACATAGGATTAGCAAATTTTCTGAAAACTATGAGTCTTAAATAAGTCTACAGGACAAAATTAAGAATAATGTTTTAAGGAACTCTATTGTTTCAGCTCCTGTAAGAAATGATAGTTATGTTTATTAATTTGCTGTTTTTATAACTGGGTAATGATAAGTTTGTTTATTTGTTAATTTGGTTTGTTTTCTAATTGGAGAGACTTGCAAGGTTTGTGTTTTGTATTTATTTGAAAAGCTGCCACTAAGCATTGTTATGTGGCTATTAGCAACTTGAAGACACAATTGCTTTAAGCAGCTATGCCATTTCATGTTGAGAACGTCACTGAAGAAGTGACATAAAGGTCCTGTATGTCCACTGGGAAATTTAATTTAAAACAATTTCTCCCATATTATAGGAATTGAATAGATTTGTTTTAGCTCACATTAAAATATACTTACTATAAATAGATGAGGAAAATTTTTTCCTTTTCATTTTCTTGTTCCTTTGGATTATATTCAACTGGTAAATAAAGACTAAAATCTTAACTAAAATGATTTAAATACTTTTTTTCTCATTATGACTTATTGCAGACACATTTTAAGAAAATAATAAGAACCCAGACCACTGAGGCCAGAGATAAATCTTATAATTGCTATCTCCTATGATGAGAAGCAAGACCTTTCAGTAAAGGTGCTCAGGTCTGTGGATTTAAGTATTTCATGAGATGGTGGGGAAAGGATGTGGGTGTCTATTGGAAATAGGAAACCTGGACATTGCACCACTGAATATCTCCCTTCTAGTTTCCATATTCAGAAGGGCTTTTGTCAGTTTTAGTCACTGGGATTTCACTTCCCAAGTCTAATTTACTGCAAATCAACAAATCATCGACTGTAGCTTGGTAGTATTTCATCATATTTCCAATTTTCATCTATAATAACTGATAGTTCCATGATCTTTGGCCACGAGACATGTCACAAGTTCAATGATGAAATATGTTGGGTTTGCCCATTTTCCATTTCTCTCTCTTAACAATGAAGTTATAGGAGAAATGATTCTAGTATAATTTTCAAATCATGCACTCTACTAATTATGTCATTAAGATTAGATACTCAGGTCAATTATACTGTTTTTTTCTAGTTTCAAATTTGTTAAAAGGTATAAACATAGAGTTGAATAACATAGTTTTATGAGGAATTCTACAATAAGAATGCAAAAAGTATTTCTGGAGTGTTTACTGCTAAGTGTGCAGTACTCTGCTTTGGACAAAGATGAATTGAGTCAAGTGGTGTTGTTTGTTATATAATAGAACAATCGTGCTGAAATAGAGATAGAAGGCTGTGAGGATTTGACATTTTTAACTATAATGATATGTCTAGTTTTACATATCTATATGCCTGTGCATATGAATCTCTGTAGAAATTTAAGATTTGCTTGTAATCTTGTTTGATATGTCTATGTCTGAGGATGAATCTACTCTCAAAGTGTTAATGCAAACAAGTTTCTAATCTTACCCAGAACATCTTAATATTTGACGGGGAAAATTCTCTCCTGTGAACAACTGGCAATTCCTGAAAGCTCCTGCCTAGGCTCATCTGCTTCCTATATGTTTCCTTTGCCTTCAATTTTAAAGTTGTCGAGGGGAAAAACACCTCTTCAGAAAGATGTCATATGCCATGATGTGGTCCATACAGATCAAAACTCTAGGTTCATGTATTTTTGAAGACTAATTATTACTAGATTGAAAACATGAAGTCACTTGTACCAACTCTATTGTTTCTTTTGACTAACTTGTACTCTCTCAAAATACTTTTCAGAGATAGATATGTCTGATAATTCTGAATTTAACTTGATGTAACTCTGTGATGTACTCTAATCTCATAATCTGGTTTTTTCTTTCTGGATCTCTGTGTCATTTCCTTAACTGAGAAACTTCAGGGCTGTCATCTCATATACAGTTCTCACATTTTAAATAATCTTTCCAAATAATCTCAACAAAGGAACACTACATTGGTGGCAGATTATAAAATGTTGAAGAAGACTTACAGTCAAGTGCAACTTATTTCAGGGTTCATGAGTTTTAAAATTATATGACTGAAATTAATTTTTATATCTTTCTCAATATATTTTTAAATTCTGTATTAATTATGAGAAAAATACTTTTTTTGTGTTTCTAAAACACAATAATCAAAACGCAGGGTAATAAATGAACTATCAACTTAAATCATTGGCAAATAAATTAATAATATGCACCTTCTAAAATTGAAAGTCAAATTGCTATAATATTAAATCAGTATTTAAACAGTGATTTCCAGCTTTCTACTTAAGTACTTTTACTGCTACACCTTAACATTTACACAACAGAACTAGCATATCAAATAATCAATACATTTTACAATCAATTTGATACTATATATGAGAAACTTTATCTTTATATTTTATTTCTTCAATTTATTTGGGGCGTGTGTGTGTGTGTGTGCATATGTTTTTGAATGTGTATGTGCATATATTTGTGTATGTCAGATTATGAGAAGCAAGTAAAGAGAGTGGGCTGATGGAAATGGCATGAGTTTTAAAATAATGACACTGAAGAAGGAAAGGAGAAAGGAAGGGGAAAAGAGATACTTTGCCTTTTGTTGATTGTGAGATATATATTGAAAATGAAATCTGCATGGAATGTTCAAAATACATTCATATATCAATATATATATCTATATATCCATATTCTTTTGAAAATACAAGGTTTGGGCTGATGTTTTTCTGAGAGAGAGAAAAAAATTCCACCCGTGAACAACAGGTTTGGCCTGTACCTGTGGAGTTCGATCCTGTACATAATCTTCCTTTCCTGACTGGTACCCTAAACATTTCAGATTGGCTTAGCCAGTCTCCACTGTCACAAAACCAATTTGTTAATATAACTCAAGCTCTCTCTCTTTTCTCTGAGATTGCTTTCTTGTGTGCACTGTGTTGCCTAGCAAAGGCATGTGCAACCATGTATCCAATATTCTATATGTATTATACTTTTACTGGAAAGTTTGAAAACAACAAATAATTAATATGTACTAAGCAATTTAAAATTAACTTAAATCTTAATTGTACATAAGAACTTAATTACCAAGGTATACTTTCTGCAGCTAAATAAAAACATTAATATAAGTGAATAATATGTCATGTGAATGAATATGGGATAATTTTGGTATGTAGAGACATAAATTCATTGGGATATATCAAACTTTAAAAAAATTTTAAACAAAAAAAATTGAATACTTCTTCTTGATTCTATTTATTGTGCTTCTCTGCTTGAACTCTATTTGATACAGTGAAGCTACTATCCACTCTTCAGAATTGAGACAACTCTATAAATGCCTCACCTATCACTTACTAGAATAATTGGGGGATCCATCTACCCCACGTTTGGAGTGGCATTGCAACTTAAATGCGTTTGTACAAATTTTGCCCTTTTGTGACTTTTTGACAACTGTCAAAAATAATCTTGACAACTAAGTAAATTTAAATATATATTTTATTCTTTGAAAGAAAAATAAATCTAACTAAATAAGGATTTATGATATCACTCATCTTCAACTGAAATTGATAAATGAGCTTACTGGAGCTGTAATATACAAAAAGCAATAAAATAAACCACGATTTAAATGAGAAATACAGGGATAACACATATAAACATTAATTCTAAATAGATGCTTATATCATGCCTAAAGGTATAGACAAATCTTTGAATATACCAATTTAGATGAATAGATGTTTCTTATGAAATTAATGGAATAAATCTATTTTCAAGTCCTTATGGTATACAGTACAGAAAAAGAAACATAGGATCCTTTTCTTTTTCTTTTCAAAAAATTACCAGAATTTTAATTCCTGTTTTGTTTTGTTATTGTTTTCTTGAAAATTTAAGAGCACTTGCATTTTTCCTTGATTTTTTTTAACTAAAATGTTACTTGACTATAAATTTTTCTGAAGCTTAATATTTTTTTTTCTAGGAAGGTACCTAAGTATCTTAATTTTATAACTTCAGCAATTGTTAGTATTTCTTAAGACAAATTATCCAATTTTCAATAAGGATGGAACCATTATTTCCCTTTCTTGTAGAACATTTTGGTTTTTAAGAAAGTACTCAATGATGGTTAATTTTTAAATTATCTCATTCTGGTTATAACTCCAGCATAAGTCAATTTTGCTTACTAAAGAAAAATCATTATATACTGCAGTTCTACAGGGGCAGGGACTATACCCATTTTCTATACCTTCTGTATTTCTAGATCTTCTATATTTTATACATAACATGTTAAATGCAATTTAGTTGCTGTAAGTCTTCTTTGAATGATTATATCAATTCCTTTGAATAAGATAATCACCCTTCCACCTGAAGAATTATCAGCAGGTTTAGAATTATTTAGAATTCATTTAAAGTCTCCTAAAGCAGTTGTCCCCAACCTTTTTGGTACCACAGATTGGTTTTGTGGAAAACAATTTTTCCACAGGATGTTGGGGGTAGTACGGTGAGGCAGGGTGGGGAATATTCAAGATGAGACTGTTTCACTGCAGATCATCAGGCATTAGTTAGATTCTCAAAGGGAGCACACAACCTAGATCCCTGACATGCACAGATCACAATACAGTTTGTGCTCCTATGAGAATCTAATTCTGCAGCTGATTTGATAGGAGGTGGAGCTCAGGCAATAATGCTCACTTCCTTGTGGCTAACCTCCTGCTGTGTGGCCTGGTTACTAATAGGCCACGGACTTGTAAAGGTCCACAGCCCAAAGGTTAGGGACCCGTGCCTTATAGCAAAGGCATGTGCAAACCTGCACCCACTTCATCTCACTTCCCCTTACTTTAGCTTCTCTTCCCATCAATGAGGGCTATACATTTGATCAGAAAGAAAAAAGATAGTTGCAGGAAAAGAAAATTTATATATGTGTGTGTGTATATATATATATAAACAGTTTATATATTTACATATAATATACATATATAATACAGGTATATATGTATATTATGTATACACACAATATACATATATACCTGTATTATATATGTATATTATATGTATATATAAACTTATATATATACACATATATAAATTTTATATGTATATATGTATATATATAAATTATTATATGTATATATATAAATTATATGTCTATATAAATATTATATGTATATATGATATACATATATACATGTATATATGACATACATATATACATGTATATATGACATACATATATACATGTATATATGACATACATATATACATGTATATATGACATACATATATACATGTATATATGACATACATATAATATACATGTATACATGTATATATACTCGTATATATAATATACATATAATATACATGTATACATGTATATATACACATATGTATATACATATGTAAATATGTAAATATATAAACAGTCTATATATACATATATACAGTTTTTATATATATACATATATATAAACTGTTTAAAAATAATGGTAGGAAGAGAAGGTAATCATCCTAGAAAAATATTCTAGCCTTAGGAAGAGATCGCTCTGATTATCCTTATCCAGTCATATCACTTCAGCTACTTCTTTAGAAAGCAATTAGGCCCATATATTTTTAAATTATATTTTAAATTAGAATTTGAAGTTAAAAATATACCTGAAGTGATCTGCAGCAGATTCCTTCTTTGATTTTTCTTTATTTCAGAAAAGTATGAATCATATTAATTCATTATCTACAACTGCATTCCTTACAAGTTCACACCTAATAGCCAGCCCCTACATAAACCAGTTTTGTGGAATCTTCATAAGAGATAATAATGAGGGCTGCAGAAGACATTCAGAGAAGATGTTGGGAGAAATTGTTGCACAGAGTGTGTGAGGATTGATATGAAAAGATTGATACCAAGTCTAGGACAGGATAACTAAGCTATTGAAAAGATCAATAAACACGGGGAACAAAAGGTATTTTATATTTCCATCGCATGACAACTTATTTTTCTAGGCTTATGTCTGACCTCTCCCACATATCTGATTCATTAGCATTTTTCCCGATCATTTTCAGATTATAACATGTCCTTTTATGACCTTGGCGTATATCATTCCCACCATCTAGAATGTTTTGTCTTAACCCTCACTTTTCCTTCTTTACCTAGAAACCTCCTATTCTTTTATCAAAAACCTATCTAAAATTATATCAAATACTCTCTCAGACCACAGTGGAATAAAATTGGAAATAAACTCCAAAAGGAACCCTCAAAACCATGTAAATACATGGAAATTAAATAACCTGCTACTGAATGATCATCGGCTTAACAACGAAATCAAGATGGAAATTTAAAAATTATTTGAACTGAATGATAATAAGGGCACAATATATCAAAACCTCTGGGATAGAACAAAAGCAGTGCTAAGCATTAAATGCCTCCATCAAAAATTCTGAAAGAGCACAAATAGACAATCTAAGCTCACACCTCACAGAACTGGAGAAACAAGAACACTCCAAAACCACACCCAGCAGAAGAAAAGAAATAATGAAGATCAGAGCAGAACTAAAGGAAATTGAAACACACAAACAAACAAAAAAGACAAGAGATAAATGAAATAAAAAGCTGGTTCTTTGAAAAGATAAATAAAATTGACAGACCATTAGCCAGATTAACCAAGAAAAGAGGAGAGAAGTTTCAAATAAACTCATTTAGAAATGAAATGGGGGATATTACAGCTGATACCACAGAAACACAAAAGATTATTCAAGGCAACAATGAAGACCTTTACACACACATAAACTAGAAAAATTAGAGGAGTTGGATAGATTCCTGGAAATATATGACCCTCCTAAATTAAACTAGGAAGGTAAAGAATCTCTAAACAAACCAATAACAAGCAGCGAGATTGAAATGGTAGTAAAAAATTGCCAACAACAAAAAAAAGTCCAGGGCCAGACCAAATCACAGCTGAATTCTATCAGACATTCACAGAATTGGTACCAATCTGATCGACACTATTTCAAAAGATAGAGAAAGAGGGAATCCTCCCTAAATCATTCTATGAAGCCAGTATCACCCTGATACCAAAACCAGGGAAGTACATTAAAAAAAAAAAAACACTACAGATCAATATCCCTGATGAAAGCAGATGCAGAAATCCTCAACAAAATACTAGCAAATCAAATCTAACAGCATATCAAAAAGACGATCTAGTGGATCCACCATGATCAACTGGATGCAGGGATGGTTTAACATATGTAAGTCAATAAAGTGTGATACACCACATAAACAGAATTAAAAACAAAAATCACCATGATTATCTCAATAGATGCAGAAAAAGCATTTGACAAAATCCAGCATGCTTTATGACTAAAACCCTCAGCAAAATCGGCACAGAAGGGATATACGTTAAGGTAACAAAAGCCATCTACAACAAACCGACAGCCAACATTATACTGAACAGGGAAAAGTTGAAAGCATTCCCCCCTGAAAACTGGAAAAGACAAGGATGCCCACTTTCACTACTTCTATTCGACATAGTCCTGGAAGTCCTAGCCAGAGCAATCAGACAAGAGATAGAACTAAAACTCATCCAAATAGGTAAAGAGGAAGTCAAACTGTCGTTGTTTGCTGATGAGATGATTGTATACCTAGAAAATCTTAAAGACTCATCCAAAAAGCTCCTAGAACTGGTAAATGAATTCAGCAAAGTTTCAGGATACAAAATTAACATACACAAATCAGCAGCTCTGTTATATACCAACAGCGACCAAGCTGAGAATCAAATCAAGAACTCAACCGCTTTCATAATAGCAGTAAAAAAAATAAATGAATACTTTGGAATATACTTAACCAAGGACATGAAAGACTCCTACAAGGAAAATTACAAAACACTGCTGAAAGAAGTCATAGAATACACAAACAAATGGAAACACATCTTACGCTCATGGATGGGTAGAATAAAAGTTGTGAAAATAACCATACTGCCAAAAACAATCTAGAAATACAATGCAGTTGCTATCAAAATAACACCATCATTCTTTTCAGAAATAGAAATAGCAATCCTAAAATTCATATGAAACCAAAAAAAGAGCTCACATAGCCAAAGCAAGACTAAGCAAAAAGAACAAATCTGGAGGTATTAAATTATCCGACTTCAAATTGTACTAAAAGGTCATAGTCGCCAAAACAGCATGGTACTGGTATAAAAGTAGGCACACAGACAAATGGAACAGAATAGAGAACCCAGAAATAAAGCCAAGTACTTACAGCCAACTGATCTTTGACAAACCAAACAAAAACATAAAGTGGGGAAAGGAAACCCTATTGAACAAATGGCGCTGAAGTAATTGACAAGTCACATGTAGAAGAATGAAATTGGATCCTCATCTCTCACCTTATACAAAAATCAACTGAAGATGGATTAAAAACTTAAATCTAAGACCTGAAACCATGAAGATTCTAGAAGATAACATTGGAAAACCCCTTCTAGACACTGGCTTAGGCAAAGACTTCATGACCAAGAACCTAAAAGCAAATGCAACAAAAACAAAGATAAATAGATGGGACTGAATTAAACTTAAAAGCTTCTGCATAGCAAAAGAAATAATCAGCAGAGTAAACAGAAAACCCACAGTCAGAGAAAATCTTCACGATCTATACATCCAACAAAGGAGTCTTATCCAGAATCTACAAAGAACTCAAATTATCCAGACAAAAAACAAATGATCCCATCACAAAGTGGGCTAAGGACATGAATAGACAATTCTCAAAACAAGACATACAGATGGCCAAAAAACTTGAAAAAATGCTAAACATCACTAATTATAAGGGAAATGCAAGTCAAAACCACAATGTGATACCTCACTCCTGCAAGAATGGCCATAATCAAAAAAATTAAAAAAAAAGATGTTGGGGTGGATGTGGTGAAAAGGGAACACTTTTACACTGTTGGTGGGAATATTAACTAGTACAATCACTATGAAAAACAGTGTGGAGATTCCTTAAAGAACTAAAAGTAGATCTACCATTTGATCCAGCAATCCCACTACTAGCTATCTATCCAGAGTAAAAGAAGTCATTTTATGAAAAAGATACTTGCAACACAATTTGCAATTGCAAAAATATGGAACCAGCCCAAATGCCCATCAATCAGTGAGAGATAAAGAAAATGTGGTGTTTCCCAATGTGGGTGGGCATTATCCAATTCCTTGAGGACCTGAATAGAAAAAGCAGAGTAAGTTAACTTCATTCCCTGACTGAGTGCTTGGACTAGACCAACAATTTTTTTGCTCTTAGTGCTCCTGGATGTCAGACCTTTAAACTACACCACTACCTCTCCTGAATGTCCAGCATGCAGAGAGTAGATAATGGACTGTATTCTCAGTTTATATAAATGTGTGAGCCAATTTCTTATAATAAATTTCTCAGTTTGCATAATCATGTGAGCCAATTTCTTACAATAAATATCATTTTCATCGTGTGTGTGTCTCTGTGTGTGTGTGTGTGTGTTTGTGTGTATCCTATTGGTTTTGTTTTGCTGAATATCACTGAGTAATGCAATCAGGAAATTCCTTCCTGTGAGTTGTAGAAACTGGAGTTTTATGCCATGACCAGACAATTTAGAATCATGCTGCAAGGGATAATGCATTTTCTTTAATTGTAATTATTCAAAGCAGTCAGTAAATACAAGCGAACAAATAACATAAATGAATATCTCATAGATGTAAGGATTAATGTTTCTGATACTTCCACCTAATTGTCTTAAAGAAAAACACCTTACAGCTGAGGGTCTGATTAGACATAGGTATACATGTCTCTTGGCTAACAAAATATCTCTAACATGTTTTTTATTATCTGTGCTAGATGCTTTTTAAAAATTCTTTTTTTTTTCAGTGTTTCAGAATCCAGGGACTAGTCAGAAGCACTCTTGATTAGACTCCTAGTCTATCTCCCTTCTTCATCCACTCATGCCTAATTCTTTAAAAATTACACAAAATAGTATAGGCTATAATATGATTAGCCTTGTATCCCCACCCAAATCTCATCTTGAACTGAAATCACCACAATCCCTATGTGTCAAGAAAGAGACCAGGTGGAGGTAATTGAATCATGATGCTGTTTCCCCTCAGCTGTTCTCCTGATAGTGAGTGAGTTCTCACGAGATCTGATGGTTTTATAAAGGGCTTTTCCCCTCTTGACTCGGCACTTCTTTTTCCTGCTGCCTTGTGAAGAAGGTGCTTTGCTTCCCTTTCACCTTCTACCATGATTGTATGTTTCCAGAGGCCTCCCAGCCATGCTGAACTGTGAGTCAATTAAACTTCTTTCCTTTATAAATTACCCAGTCTTGGGTATTTCTTCATGGCACTGAGAGAATGGACTAATACAGTCTACTAGCTATATTTAAACAGATAATAAAAATGTCTTTCTAATAACAGGAAATGATAATGAAGTTGGTTATACATCTTTACCCCCATTTTTCTCTCCAGTTGCAGAAAACTTATGTCTAATTTTAGGAAATATTTTTTGTGCTACATATGTGCTACATAGTATGTCCTGTGTTACATATGTGCTAAAGAACTTCCATTCTTAGGCTCTTTGGTATCATGGAAAATCTTTTTATTAGAAATAATAGTGAAGTAGGAGATCAGCAGGACTTGTTTTCTGATGACAACCCTGCTGATCAAAACAGGATGCAGCAGAGGAACCAGACAAAACCATCAGATACAGACAAAAGCCACCTCTAGTTGCCTTCATTACTCATTAGCATAAGGCACTCCCACCAGTGCCATGACAGTTTGTAAATGTCATGGTATTGACCCAGAAGTTATCTTATTTGGTTCTGGGAACTCCTTCCACCTTTTTATAGAAAACTCTGAAAAATGTGCCCCCATAATTAGCACATAATTAAGAGTGGGTATAAATATAGCTAGCCAACAATCTACAGGGACTGCTGCTCTGCACTGTTACTGTTGCTGTATGCTGCCATGGCTGCTCTGGGCTGCTCTGCCTGTGGAGCAGCCGCTTTACTGTACACTGCTACTCTGTGCTTCTCTGCTTATGAGTTGGCCCTGCTTTGTCTGTGGAGCAGCCAGTTTGCTGTACCCTGTTAATCTAATAAACTTCCTTTCTTCCATGACCAGCTTGCTCTTGAATTTTTTTCTGATCAAAGCCAAAACCTTCCCAGGCTGAGCCCCAATTGTGGGGCTCATTTGTATCAATGGGATAAAAATAACTAGCTCTTTGGAAAAACGGTATATATTATATCCTGAATAATATGTTTTCTCCCACTCAGAATTTACAGTATGTATTAGTCTGTTTTCACACTGCTCTAAAGAACTGCCCAAAACAGGGTAATTTATAAGGAAAAGAAATTTAATTGGCTCACAGCTCCACATGGCTGAGGAAGCCTCAGGAAACTTACAATCATGGCTGAAAGGGAAGGGGAAGCAAGGACCTTCTTCACATGGCGGCAGAAAAGAGAGAGCTAGCAAGAGCAGGGGAAGTTGTCTTATAAAACCCTCAGATCTCATGAGAACTCGCTCACTATAACGAGAACAGCATGGGGAAACTGCCCCCATGAACGAATCACTTCCCACCAGGTCCCTCCCTGGATATGTGGGAGTTTCCAGGATTACAATTCAAGATGAGATTTGGGTGGGGAGACAGCCAAACCATATTATAGTAATTTAAAAAAATAGCTATTAAATATTTCCAAAACCTGAATACAGGTAATGAAGACCTGTATATTCAACAATATATTGTGTTATATAAAGGAGAACCTTTTTTGTAATAAAATATCACATTCATTAACCTACTTTAAAATACCTTGTGCATTCAAATATGCTGTACAAAGTCTTTCTTTAAAAAGCAAGATAATACTGGTGAATCAATTTTCCTTTAAGATCTGAGATTTTATTAGTATAAAGGAAAATAAAGTATCATAAAATATCTGATTTAAAAATACTACATACACTACTAATTGTGTGGCAGGCAATGTTCAAACTCCTTTTCATACAGCTGCCATCAGGGAGCTATAGTATGATGCTCCTTTTATATCTGAGAAAATGTAGGCTCAACAAAGTTAAATGACTTGACCAACATCACACAACAGGTAAGTGACAAACCTGGATTTGAAATCCAGGGAATATTTAGGCCCAGAATCTTAACTGCTACGTTATACTGAGTAACAGAGTGAGAAGAAAAAACATAAAGTGCAAACATTAAATGTATCAGAGTATGTCTCACAATTTTGGTTTTCAAACATTTATAAAAACAAAGCAAAAAAAACCCCACTATATTTCCAAACAAACAAAAAAGCAGCTTTCTTATTTTGCTATATACAGTTACTTGTTGTAATTTAGATACTTCTACAATTTCAATGTAAGCTAACAGGAAATTCAAGGAGTATTTTCATAGGCACTAAAACAAGGTTTAACTAATGAGGAAATTCCCAGTGTACCCAATAGTTTCTAGAAATCATGTGGAATTAGCATGTGAAAGAATGAGAGAACAGTGAGCAAGAAGATAGATATAAAATGGCTGCAATACACTCCTGCAATCCTAAACTGGTTGTGATTTAAAGACTGGATTTCCTTTGCCTACTGCTTGCCTTTCTTTTGCAGATTAAGACTTCTTTTTAAGCTCATTTTGTTATGTGCACATTTTTTGGAGTTCCGTGGAAAGTTATTTTACAATATTATTTATAGCTTTATTTAAAAAACATTTTTATTTGTAAAACATTTTATTTCAAATTTATTTGAAAAACATTTGTTGGTTTTAGTAGAATGAAATGGGCATGTTTCTTTATTTATATCCATTGCTTTTTAACGCTTCCCTTAGCAAATCTAATATATTCACCTTATATTGTGTTCTGCAGCTTTACAGTTCAAATGCATAGCCTTCTGTTACTTTCTTGGGGGAAAAAGCTCTCAAGATACGTAATGTTTATAATTTTGGCAGTGTTGTCATTATTAAGTGAAAAAGTAGAAACCAACGAAAAGATGAGAAATCTTAGAAAGTAATTTTAGATGCATTATATCATTGAAAAGAGTCATATGGATATAGCCCAAGATATAAAACCAGTCTCCAGTATGGCAAGGCTAATATTTTCTGTTCCATATCTTCCTGGTTGTAGGAAGTTTTTTATTATACGTGATGGCTCTAGAAATACTTCAGAACCATGAAAAACTCTAATAATAGTGATTTTATACATCTATATAGAATAATGTTACCAACTTTGCACCTTAAAAACCATAGTCTGTTATAAGTAATATGTAACTTAGCCAGGCTCGCGGCTCATGCCTGTAATCTCAACACTGGGAGGGGAGGATTGTTTGAGCCCAGGAGTTCAAGACCATACTGGACAACAGGGCAAAACCCTGCCTCTACAGAAAAGACAAAGCTAGCCAGGCCTGGTGGCGAGCACCTCTAGTCTCAGCTACTCAGAAGGCTGAGGTGGGAGAATTGCTTGAGACTGGGAGATGGAGGTGTGATTTCACCACTCCCCTCCAGCCTGGTGATAGAGAGAGACTCTGTCTTAATAATAATAATAATATATGACTCAATCTGAGAACTAGACCAAAATTATTAAAAATACATATTATATATTTTAATTTCAGATGCACAGGTGTATGTGTTTTTGGTGACATCAGGTTGCTGACTAAAAGCGTAGCACATGTAGAGCCCTGGTTTTACTTTCAGCCTCTTACCAAGAAGCAGGACTGGTGCTTACACCTGGAAGGCTTCACAGAACCTATCACAATGAGGCCTTCCTGCCCCCTTCCCTTTTGCTCTTTCCTCATATAGTACATAGTAACCCTTATAATCCCCCAGATTCACTAGCATAATATTTTTTCTATTTATCTTCCCAAAGATTATATAAAGTTAGTCTGAATATTTTTCTTTTATCTTAACAGAGCAGTTGCTTCCTATGAGCCCAATATTTAACCTTTGGAAAAGCTGCACTCACCAAGATGTAAAGGTTGAATTCCATTTCAGTAAAAACGTGTGTGTATATGTGTGTTTTTTAAGAGCTATTCTGTGAAGCGGCACATGATCTAAAATAACTTTATAGAGCCCATTGGCATCTATCAAAAATGGGTTGTGTGTGTGTTTAATTAAATGGACACAGCTGCAGCATTATTAACATAAACATAAATGGCAAGTGCTTTTCCAACTTAACACATTTATTCACTCATTCGTTATCACATTGAACAAATATTCATGGAGGGAATCTATGGTCCTGGCATCACATTAGACAGTAGGGATATGGCAAAAACAAAGATTGACATAATCTCTGCCTCTAAGACTTTATAATCCCCTCTATGTATGCAGGTACAGGTAATGTATGCATCTTGTTATATGACATTTTAGGGGAGGGATATAAGAAAAAAAAGAAGGAAGAGAAGGACTGGATATATGTTAAAACTCTTTGTTCCACACTGAGAGCCATTGCTCTTAAATAAACCTCATACCCTTCTTCTTCTGTTCAGAAAAGTCAATTTTTTTCACCCCCAAGTCACTTTTAACATCAAAACAATATAATAACTTTTTACACTTACATAATAAAGCTACTTCTTGAAAATATTCAACTCTTTCTTTAAAACTTTCAGAAGTATTCAGGAAATATTTCTTGAGCACATACTATATGTCAGTTATAGGAGAAAGACATCTGTTAATTTTCTTTTTCCCTTATTTGGTTTACAGGATTTTGCTTTACTATGAATAAGGAACAGAGGAGAGACCTGTGTTGAGAGGAATGGCATAGGATGAACAAGAACAGGGAGATTGTAGATGGGCTGAGAGGTGACTCATCTCATTCACTACTACCACTCACAGTATTTGGAGGGAAGGTAGAGAAATATATATATTTTAAACAAAAAGTGTGTTAAAAGCTTTAGTTGGCCTGTAAGTTAATAACACAAAGACTATGAGTAGTTTATTAATATTTAAAAATTATAATATTTTATATAATAATCCAGATTTCCAGTTTATCTTGAACAGTGACTCATACTAGAAACTACAGTCACTCAGCCTGCTTCATCCACTTAAATCATCTACTTCATTTCAATCAACTTATGTTTCCCTAAATTGCCAAATCAGAAGAGCCATCTAGGTTGTTGGCTAAAAATGTAGGTTTCCAGCTCATCCTTTGGAAGCTCTAGTTCAATAAAACTGGGATGATGATATGGACTCTGTATTTTAACAGATATGGAAAGTGATACATTTGTCACCAAAGTAGTTGGAAAAGTGCTGTTGTAGGCATTTCAGTTTGCAACCCCAAAATGATTAACAACATACTATTAACCTTACATACATACAGAGTCAATGATCTCAACATAGTATTAATTTATGGGAGTTTAACAAATGTGTAAGCAGAAAGTGAAACAGAGTAATCATATATAGTTTCTTATATGTAAGAATATATGGAGATATATGCCCATGTACCCATGATTATTAATATACAGTGCCCTAGATCAGGGCTCCCCAACCCCCGTGCCATGGACCACTACTGGTCTGTGGTCCATTAGGAACAGGGGCTGCACAGCAGGAGGTGAGTGGTGGGCTAGTAAGTGTAGCTTCATCTGTATTTGCAGCCATTCCTCATGGCTTCCATTACTGCCTGAGCTCTGCCTCCTGTCAGATTAGTGGCAGCATTAAATTCTCACAGGAACACGACCCCTATTGTGAACTGTGCATGCTAGGGATCTAGGTTGTATTCTCCTATAAGAATCCCATTCCTGATGATCCGTCACTGTCTCCCATCACCCTCAGGTGGGACAGTCTAGTTGCAGGAAAACAAGCTCAGGGCTCTCACTGATTCTGCATTATGGTGAGTTGTATAATTATTTCATTATATATTATGATGTAATAATAATAGAAATAAAGTGCATAATAAATGTAACGTGCTTGAATCATCCCAAAACCATCCCGTGGCCCCTGGTTTGTGGAAAAATTGTCCTACACAAAACCGGTCCCTGGTGCCAAAAGTGTTGGGGACAACTGCCCTAGATTGATGTAATATTGTGCTTTATGCATCATTATAGCATCCCTTGAAATATAACTTGAGTATTTTTGAACTAAGTCAGTCTCAAAAATGTATGCATTGCTATTAAATTGACTAGAGTGGAGGTCCAAGTACTCTCTAAAACAATAACAAAAACACACAGAAAAAGCAAGGTAAAACAAAATGGAACCTCCAAATATTATTGTTTTCAGACTGAGGCACAAGAAACTATTATAAATATAAAAACTTAGTTTAATACTAATATCGATAAACATTTCATCACCTACTGCTGGGAAATAGTTAACAACCTGCACTCTGGGGTGTGAGGACACCCTGATTGGTAGCATGTGTCAGTTTCTATAACATAGACACTCCCATAGCTAACTTTAAATTTCCAATCTGATGTTACTAAACAAGAAGTTGAGAATGAGAAGAAATGTTCCCAATCAGCTCTGATGCTGGTACAGTCTGGTTCCAGCAGACCACATGATTTAGGGACCAACAATTATGTCAGAGGTAGAAGTTAAAAGAAAAAGGAAAAATAACAGCCTTGTTTTCAAGTCCTTTATTATGTCACTGCAGTTTTGTATATTATATACACAAATCTCAACACAAATAAACATAGCCCTCTTTAGTGTCAAATGAGGCAATGAGAAAAGTAATGATAAACACTATCATTCACTCAACATTTACTTTCTTCTGGGCATTCTGTTAGTAACTAATACATGTATGCATACATAAGTAATAAATAAGTGAATGGTGATTATGTGAAGGACACTATTCCTAGCACTTTACCATATTATTTCTATGACATCAGTATGTAAGAATTTCCCTTTCATTCAAAGAAGGAAAACAAAGCCCAGCAAAAAAGTCTGCAACCTATCCAGTGTCTCACAATTGCTAAGTATGAATATAAACCTAAACCCAGGTAACTATACTTCTGAGCTAACATTCTACAACCATTAGTCTCACTGTTCTATGGGTCCAGACAATAAGTGATATCAGAAGTCAGAAAAGGAAATAAATATTTAGGTACAATGGTCAAAGGTGTCTTCATGCTTAAGAAGCTAATGAATTCAGCGTGTCTTCAGAGTTTGTAATCAGTAATTAATGATGCTAATGTCCCACCATGAAATCAGGATAAGAAATTGCTTTATAATGTCTATACCATTAAAAGTAATCTACTAAAAATTGATTAACTGTGAAAAAATAAAGATACTAACCTAGTAGACTGATATAAATTTATGTAGAAATTATTACTTAATATGTTATATAAATTCACACAATGTAGTGGCGATGGTCACTTGAGAGCTTTATTATAACAAAGTTATTTTTTCCAAATAAAAGTAGGAAAAAAAATTCCATTGTTTTTAAAACTGGATTCATTGCAAAAACATTGGATTATTATTTTCATAACAAGTGCATGTTTCTCTATTTTTTCCTGGTATTTAGTACTGCAAGGATGTCTATCAGAAATCTGATTTTTTCCCTTTCCCTATTTTTAAAGTCTTTCTTCTTTCCTGTCTAGAGGCTGGGAACTTTCTTTATACTTTTAATTAGAAATATGTCTGTAGAGTATGGACTCTAGCAAGGTGTAAATCACTTTTTATGGATTTTCCTGTGAATTCATTGGGTATATTAAATCTGCATTCTGTATTTTTCTATTGATTGTTTTCTAGTACTTTTGGTCTCATCATAGATATAGAAAGAAAGGTGTGAATAGGATGAGAGGTAATAGGCAGCATTGTGTCCCTTCACCAAATCAAGCAGCCACGTAATAGAGTGCCTACAGCTCCCATTCGGTATTGATTCCAAGCTTGCATTTCCTGAACAGAGAGAGTTTCCTGGAGTAGAGATCTAAGTGACTTTCTACTTACTCTGGTGCAGATCGTCCTGCTCTGTTCTGGTATAAACAGTATACTGTTTGATCTTTGTAAACTTATTCTATCAGTTTTATAGATAGATAATATTTTGTCCAGATTCTAGAATTTGCCTTAGTATTTCTATAGTTTTCTCTGTTTTATATATGCCTTTATAGTTATTTTAGTGAGAAGTTGAGAAAGTCAGTGACAATAGTTTTAAGATAGTTATAATTTTTAAAATCTGTCCAAACAGTTCTTAAACCATTTGGTTCTGTCGAGCTATTTCTAAGATACTAGCTTTATTCCAAGGTTATTGTCACCTACACCCTCTAGAATTATTTCTTTAGTGTGAACCTGATTTAGTCACACAGGCCAGGATTTGCCTAAGAATACCTGGTATTTTAAATAGCCACAACCAACGGATCTCTGTCTTAGTTCACCATATCCGATAAAAAGGAAATTTGTAAACAATAACTATACACTAAATAAACACAATTCTAAAAGTAAGGGATTATAGTTACCTCTGTATTAAAGATGAGAATGCTGATGCTTTGGTAGTTTATATGACTTGCCTAGTAAACCATGAGACACAAAGTTGAACTTAGAACCCAATTTTGTGTGACTTCAAGGCCTAAACTCTAATTTGCATATGTAAGTGATGAGTTTGTGTCAATACTAAACACCAAAATATTAAAAAGTCATAGTAGAATGAGTATTCGTATATTGTTTTGGCTATTTATAAAACAGAACTGGTCTAGAAAGCCTCAGAATATTCAACTATATCAATAACAGATTAAAAATTCCTTGGGAGAAAATTTAAACTGTTTTGACAATACAGGTTATTTTTTAGTTTGGTTTTAGGGATCCATGACTATTTTTCATGAGCCATTTATTTCATAAAATATAATCAGAAGAAAGAAATGTTAGAGCTCAAATTCTACTAAAAACTGCAAAATACACAAATGTCAACCTCGATTTGTGCAACATCCTTTGCATATCATTAGAGATAATATTCATGGGAAATATAAATATACCATAATAATGTAGATTTTTTCTGTTTAGCAATCAGACATATGAGATATCTCATTTCTTATGACAGAGAAATCTAATTTCACAGTCAGTTTGAAAATCCTGCTGTTTCAGCAGAGCTTACAGAGATATGAGAATGAGTGGAATAAACCCTTACTGTAGAACAACTATGAAATCTGTAACTTCAAGACCCTACATAGGAAACATATTGCTATTGTTATTTAAATGAATGGAGTTTCTATGGTGCTGAGTTCTCTAAAACTTGTAAGATACTATAGTTGATCTTACGTATATGCAGTGGTTAATTCCTTTTGCCACAAAGGATCACAAAATCACTCAGAATTAAAACATATTTATTCAGTACAAGGCTTCAAACAGATAAAAGAAAAATTGGGTGGAAGAGGTAGATATGAGCTGAATTACACTGACGTTTTAAGAAACTTGGAAATTAAAACTGCAACCTTTTATATTCAAAAATTGGGAGTTTGAAACATTTTCTTAAATTTATTTATTCTGAACCAACAAAATTTTGCAGTAAGTAGGGTTGTTTTCTTAAAGGTACAAAAGACAATCGTCCTCAAATTCTACAAAATAAGAATTAAAAAATATGGATCTTTGATATTTTGCTTTTTACTGACTTGAAAGTGGGCATTTAATGTATAAAACTAGGAAATTGACATGTTTGAATGGTCAGTTTTTATATTTATCTACTAGCTTGAAAATCATGTTAATTACATTCCTAATGGACCTAACTTAAATATTTGTGATGTAGTAAAGATAACACAGTTCAAGAGTGTGTAATATTCAGCATTTTATAGATACTCAAACTGATAAGTACTTAAAATACAAAAGCATAATCTAATGTCTAACAAGGTTGACATGCATAGCTACTTCTTGAAACTCAGAACTTAAAAGGAAGTATTTATAATGCTAAAAGCCTATGAAACTTAGGTTTAAAGTACCTTTAAAAACACTAAACATATTGTCTGTTTTTTATTCGTCAGTACAAATATCAATACATAGTCAAAATGTAACCTTAGTTTATGAGAGAGGTGTCTCCAATGTGACTTGACTAAAATTGTTTTAGGTGTAATACCAGCAATTGTGTTTAAGATTAAGGTTTCTAAGACGTATACCCATGATACAGAAATTAAAGAAGTACAACAAGTAACCAAAGACATTATATGAAATATAATTTCTACATATAAAGTGATAAAAAAAGTAGAGTTTCAAAGTTTGAGATCTTAGATTTAAGTCTTTAATCCATTTTGATTTTACTTTTGCATATAGATATCCAGTTTTCCCAGCACCATTTACTGAGGAGACAGTCCTTTCCCCAATATATGTCCTTGGCACTTTAGTTGAAAATGGGTGCACTTTAAATGTATGAATTTGTTGTTTCTAGGTTCTTTATTCTGTTACACTGGTCTGTGTGTCTGTTTTTATGCCAGTGCCATGCTGTTTTAGCTACTATAGCTTTGTAGAATAATTTGAAATTAGGTAATGTGATTCCTCCAGTTTTGTTCTTTTTGCTTGGGATAGCTTTGGATATTCTGGGTCTTCTGTTATTTCATATAATGTTGTTTGTTTGTTTGTTTGTTTTGTTTTGTTTTGTTTGAGATGTAGTCTCACTCTGTCACCCAGGCTGGAGTGCAGTGGAATGGTCTCGGCTCACTGCAACCTCCATCTCTTGGGTTCAAGAAATTCTTCTGCCTCAGCCTCTTGGGTAGTTGTGACTACAGGCATGGGCCACTGCACTCAGCTAATTTTTGTATTTTTAGTAGAGTCAGGGTTTCATCATGTTGGCCAGGCTGCTCTCAAACTCCTGACCTCTGGTGACCTGCCCACCTCAGCCTCCCAAAGTGCTGGGATTACAGGAGTGAACCACAACTCCTGGCCTAATTTCTTATAAACTTTATGATAGTTGTTTTTTTTTTATTTCCATGAAGAATGTCATTGCTATTTTGACAGGGATTGCATTGAATCTCTAGATTGCTTTGAGTAGTATGGACATTCTAACAATATTAATTATTCCAACCCATGAACATGGAATATCTTTCCATTTCTTTGTGTTATCTTCAGTTTCTTTCATCAATATTTTATAGTTTTCATTGTAGAGAACTTTCACTTTTTTGGTTAATTCATAGGTGTATAATTTTATTTGTAGCTATTGAAAATGAGATTATTTTCTTGATGTTTTTTTCAAATTGTTCACTTATATATATATATATATATATATATTGCTTATTTTTGTATGTTGATTTTGTAACCTGCAACATTACTAAATTTGTTTTTAAATTCTAATAATTTTTGGTAGAGTCTTTAGGTTTTACCAAATATAAAATTATATCATCTGCCAACAAGGATAATTTGGCTTCTTCCTTTCCAGTATCTTTCTTTTGTCTATGTTGATGAAAGTCAGCATCCTTGTTATGTTCTAAATCATAGAGGAAAAAACTTTCAGTTTTTCTCCATTCAGTATGATACTGGCTGTGGTCTGTTGTTTATGGCTTTTATTGTGCTCAGGTATGTTTCTTCTCTACCCGGTTTTTTGAGGGTTTTTATCATAAAGGATGTTGAATTTTATCAAATGCCTTTTCAGTATCAATTAAAATGATCATAAGTTTTTGGTCTTTCATTCTATACATATGATATATCACATTAAATGATTCACATATATTGAACCATCCTTGAATCCCAGGGATAAATCCCACTTCATCATGATGAGGGATCCTTTTAATGTGTTTTTGAATTCATTTTGCCATTATTTTGTTGAGGATTTCTGCATCAATGTTCATGAGGTATATGGCCTGTAGTTCTCTCTTTTTTGATGTGCCACTGTCTGGTTATGGGATTAGGGTAATACTGGCCTCATAGAATGAGTTCGGAAGTATTCCTTTCTCTTTGATTTTTCAGAATAGTCTGAGTCAAATTGGTATTAGTTTTTTTTAAATGTTCAGTAAAATTCCGCAGTAAAGCCATTGGGTTCTGGGATTTTCTTTGCTGAGAGGCTTTTTATTATGGCCTTAATTTTGTTATTTTTTATTGATCTGTTAGTTTTGAAATTTCTCATGATTCAATCTTGGCAGGTTGTATGTGTCTAGAAATTTATCCTTTTTTATCTAGATTTTCCAATTTATTGGATTATGGTTGCTCATACTAGCCCCTAGCACTGCTTTGCACTTCTATGGTATTGGTTTTAATGTCTACTTTTTCAGCTCTGATTTTATTTATTTGAGTCTTCTCTCTGTTTCTTAGACTGGCTAAAGGATTGTCAATTTTATTTATCTTTTCAAAAATCTCCAACTTTTTGTTTCATTGATCTTTTGTATTGTTCATTGAAATTTGGTTTCTTTCTGCTCTGTTTTTTTATTATTTCTTCCACTAATTTTGGGTTTTTTTGGCTTTTCTAGTTCCTTAAAATGCATCATTAGCTTGTTTATTTGAATTTTTCTTCATTTCTGATGTAGGCTCTTATAGCTATAAACTTTCCTCTTAGTATTGCTTTCACTGTATCCCATAGATTTTGGTATTTTTTTCATTATCAATTATTTCAAGAAATTTATAAATTGAATTCTTAAGTTTTTCTTGAAAGTTTTTGATCCACTGATCATTCAGGAGCATATTCTTTAATTTCCATGTATTTCTATAGTTTCCCAAATTCCTTATTATTGACTTTAAGTTTTATTTCATTGCGGTCAGAGAATATACTTGATATTATTTCAATTTTTTTTCAATGTCTTAAGACTTGTTTTGTGCCCTGACATGTGGTCTATCATTGAGAAGATCCATGCATGGAGAAGAATGTGCATCCTGCAGCCATTGGATGAAATGTTCTGTGAACATCTGTTAGGTCCATTTGGTCTAGATTAAGTCTACTGTTTCTTTGCTGATTATGTATCTGGATGATCTGTCCAATGCTGAAAGTAGAATGTTGAAGTCTCCAGATATTATTGTATTTGGGCCTATCTCTCCTTTCAGCTCTAATAAAATTTGCTTTATATATCTGGTTGTTCCAGTGTTGGGTAAATATACTTAAAAGTGTTATATGCTTTTGCTGAGTTGAACCCTTTAGCTTTATATAATGGCCTTCTCTGTCTCTTTTTATAGTTTTTGTCCTAAATATATTTTGCTCCATATAAATATAGCTACTCCTGCTCTCTTTCCATTGGCATGGAATGTCTTTTTCCATCCCTTTATTTTCGGTGTACATGTGTCTTTACAGGAGAAATGTGTTTCTTGTAGGCCACAGATCATTGAGTCACATTTCTTTATCAATTCACCTACTCTGGGTATCTTGACTGGAGAGTTTAATCCATTTACATTCAATGTTATTATTGATAAATAAGAATTTATGCCAGCCATTTTGTTATTTGTTTTCTGGTCTTCTCTTTCTTCTTTCCTTCCTTCCTGTCTTCCTTTAACTAAGGAGATTTTCTCTACTTTTATATTTTAATTTCTTGCTTTTTATTTTTTGTGTATCTGTTGTATGTTTTTTTGATTTGAAGTTGCCATAAAGATTGCAAAACTGATTGCAATTTAACACTGATTGCATAAACAAAGTAACAACCAAACACAGCAAAAACGAATAAAAATTCAACACTTGAACTTTGTTCCTCCTCTTTTTCACCTTTTGTGTTTCTATTTATATCTTATTGTGCTATGTCTTGAAAAGTTGGCATAGTTATTATTTCTGATTGGTTCATCTTTTAGTCTTTCTACTCAAGAAATGAGTAGTTTACACACCGCAATACAAGACAAGACATAACCATCCTATTGTGTGTGTATGCAATAACAGAGCTTAAATAAATGAAGCAAAACCTGCCAAAACAGGAAGGATATATAAACATATTCACAATTACAATGGAAGGTTTCAGGACACATCTCTGATAAAAATATAGACAAAAAAATACGTGAGGATATAGAAAACTTGATTACTCTCAAACTAATGGGCCTAGTTCACATTAATAGAACATTCCACAAAACATCAGTAGAATACAAGGTGCTTTACAAATGCACCGTGATGGAATATTTACCTAAACATACGAGTAAATTTACATGGAGAAACAGTATGCCTATAACCACAAATAAATTATCTTAGAAAACAGTTTCATAAAAACATATAGAAAAATTACAAGTATTTAAAGACAAAATAATTCAGGTCTACATAACCAATGGGCTAAAGAATAAATCTAAAGATATGTTAAAAACTATTTAGAATTACATGTAAGGGGAACGAGGGCATGGAATGAAGAAGTGTGCACTGATTTGTTTGTGGATAGTCTTGGTAAAAGAACCATTCAGAAAAAGGCATGAGAGTATAAAGGACCAGTGAGGGGCTGAAGTGAAAACTTGGCCCAAGGACCTTGGCCCAGGACCAAACAGGGGCTGAACTGAAGGCTTAGCCCAAGATCTTGGCTCAGGACCAATTCAGGGCTGAAATGAAGTCTTGGCCTGAGACTTTGGCCTGGGACCAGTCAGGAGGAAGCACATGAAATGAGACAAAGGAGCGCCAAGGAGAGAGAAATGTGTCCAAACAAGGAGTGGAATTTGTGCATCTAGGTCCACAGAGTAGGCATTTCCATTCAAGAACACAGGCTCTTTCTTATCTGGGGCCTACATCTCTATTTTCAGGTTGTTGGTTTGAAAGAGTTTTAGCGAGGACCCACCCTAACTGCCTGGCTGACTGGCTTCTTTCTTTCTCCTCTCTCATTTTTTGCTGTTGTTAGATAAAGTAGTCTAGAGATGTCAATTACATCTAGTTCACTGATGGTATTGTTGAATTGAAGTATGTCCTTCCTCATTTTCTGCCCACTGGATTTGTCCATTTCTGATGGACAGATGTTGAAATCTCAAATTATAATAGTTGATTCAGCTATTTTTTATTGCAGTTCTAAAGGTTTTTGCCTTATGTATTTTGACACTCTGTTATTAGGCACAGACATGTTAAGAATTATCATGTCTTCTTATAGAATTGATCCCTTTATCATTATGTAATGTCCCCCTTTATCCCTGACAACTTTTCTTCCTTCAAAGTCTGCATTGTCTAAAATTGCTGTAGCTACTGTCACTTTATTTTGATTATTAGCATGAAATATCTTTCTCCATCCATTGACTTTTAATCTGTAGGTACCCTCAAAGTAGTTTTTCTTATAAACACCATATAGTTGAGTCTTATTCTTTTATCCATTTTAATAATCTCTGTCTTTTAACTGGTCTACTTGTAGACTATTGACATTAAATTGATTATTGATATAATTGGATTAATCTCTACAATATTTGTTGCTGTTTACTATTTGTTGATATTCTTTTTGGTTTAAAGATAATTAATATTACTATATTGATAAAACAGATCTAAAGCATATGAACAAAGTGGAACAGATACTTCAGGACAGGAAGAGTCCACAGGTTTTATTCAGGTTGCAGTGATGCTGCAATTGTTCCTTAGGCTAGCTTGATTCCTCTGCCTTAGGAGCTTTTCTAACCACATACTCAGCCATACTGTAAACCTTTCTTCCAAGCCCAAATTTATTAAGACTGTCCTCACAGGAAGAATTTCAAAATTGGTAT
This sequence comes from Pongo abelii, assembly GCF_028885655.2. NCBI lineage: Eukaryota > Metazoa > Chordata > Mammalia > Primates > Hominidae > Pongo > Pongo abelii. Next base: position 27,841,386 of record NC_071998.2, on the reverse strand, counting down.
GGAAACACTTCCCAGAAATTTTTTGATCATAGGCATAATGTTGAATATAGCACATTTGTACAAAATGCTTCAGTTTATCAGTCTTGGTTTTTTGTATTCTACTCCAAATCTTCTTCAATTATTTTGACTTCTTGCATTGTAACAATAGTTTACTTGTTTGTGTTTTACTTAAATCCTTTTTCCTAGGGCCAACTGCAGCCTATTCATGTCTAATTGGTTTGGATCTCTTAATGTCAAACTAAATTTCTTATTTTTACTTTAATTTTTGCCTTCCGTCTTTACTTCTGCCATGGAACATCTAAACTAGGAAAATGTCCTTTCTTAAATACTTACCATCAATGCCTCTCGCCATTTATGAACTGCTAGGACACTGGATAAATAAATACCAGTCTCATTATTGGAATGCCTCACCTAGAAGTTATGCATAATATATCCTGGATATTTAAAGTATTAATATTAATTTTAGTATGTAAAAATGAGCATATGAATAATAAGAAAATTACAAAGCTGGAGAAAGTAGTTTATTCAAATCCAAGGCCATTTATAATGAGCAAAGGGTATGAAGAAAACATATTAATTTTAATACTTTTTTTACTTCCAGGAATCAAATTGAATAAGGAGGTCAGTGAAACACTTGTAATTACAACAAACATTCAGCTTCAGGAAAAGTGTACACTGAAGTGAAATTAATGGCTCTGTAAGGATTTTAGACTGCTAAAATGGGCGATTAACAAAAGGCTTGCAAATATACTTCCTTCTTCTATTTCAAAGTTTAAAAACAAATAGCAAAACACTTAAGTACTGGTACTAACAATTTAAAATTACTTTATATTTTAGTAAATATCACAAAGTAAAATTCCCAAGATTTTTTCTTGCAGCTAAATTTAAGCACTAATATGAGTGAATAATCTAATATTTGAAAATTACATGCATTTGAGGTAATTTTGAAATGTATAAGCATGAGTTCATCTAGATGTATCAAATTTTTAATTAAAAACTTACAAAATTGTTGGATTAAATATGTAAGAACAAAAGGTACATGGAAGTGTCATAAATAGAAATCCATTTAATAACATGTATCAGTGGAAAAGAAAACACAGCTGAATGACAACTAACCAAATAAAGGGCACTGGTCTAAATATTTCTAAAAATAAAAAATAAAATGAGTTCTGAGGGTTCTTAGTGCCCAACACACAGTCCCTTATGAAAACTAAAATACAAAAAATCAGCTCAAGTTTAAGTTGAATCAAATAAGCAGGGTTTTTTTTTTGTTTGTTTGTTTTGTTTTTTCACTAACCCACCTGATGGGCAACACAGAACATGTTAGTTACTCAGTCAAGAATTTTATTTTCTTCCAGGAAATAAATTTATATTTGGTTATCAATGTTACTCTAGCTTAGATATTTGTTGTACCATTTCATTCAGACACACACATATTAGCCTCACTCTACACAAAACCTGAGGCTACAGTACTAACAGGTCCAAGTTGGAAACCCAATCTTAAGCTAAAAGTATACTAGAAATCTGGCCTGTGCTCCTACCATAGATACTGCCATTCAAATTAAGGATAACAATGACAGACCTCCACAAAATATGTTTTGTTGCCTGCATTTTTTTTCCTTAGAAATACCAAAAAAAACCTAGATGCCTTTGTGTTGGGTGAGTTGTGTCCAGAAACATATGTTGAAATCCTAACCCTCAGCACTTGGGAACATGATCTTATTTGGAAATCAGGTCTTTGCAGAAGCAATCAAGTTAAGATGAGGTCATACTAGATTAATGTGGGCCCCAAATCCAGTGCTCCTTATAAAAAGAGGGAAACATAGAGACACAGACATACAAAGGGAAGATAACCAAGTGAAGACAAAGGCAGCTATAAGCCAAAGAATGCAGCGATTACCACCGACACCAAAAGCTAGGAAGAGTAAAGAAAGGATTTTTCCAAGAAACTTCAGAGAAACATGAATCTGCTGACACCTTGATTTTGGACTTATGGCCTCCAGAAAAATCAATATCTTGTTTTAAGACACCCTATTTGTAGTAATTTATTATGGCAGCCCAAAGAAACTAATAAAGTTTCACTTCACTGCACTTGGGAAAGACATCTTTTTACTTCTTTGTATTTTCACATAAAATATGATTAGGTCAGAACTTTACTGGTCTTTTGAAGTGAGAGAGATCATTTTCTTGCACGTTTAATGTAGTGGAAAGCATGTGGGACCAGGAATTTGACAACCTACATTTGATAAGTCTGAGTTTGAGTGACAACTTGGGCCCTTTGTAATTTTTTGACCTTTGACATCATGAGGTTTCAGTTTCTTTACATACAAAATTGAATTAATACAGTTTAGGTTATAGAATTGTAGCCATTATTTGGGATAATATATGGTGCATAACTGGTTCTTCTCTCTTACCTTGCTTTTCCTTGAATCAGTTGCCTTCTCTATTAAAGCATACAGCTTTCCAGATAAGTATACTGGAGATTAATGGCAATGAGGCAGAATTCAATGTTGATTTACAGGATAGAGTAGATTGGCAAAATCATTTCACCTTTGCTTTCTTGTTCCCTAGGCTCTGCTCTAGCTCAATTTAAAGTTCAATTGAGGAGTCTGGTTCTTATCTTTAATTATTGAGGGAAACCGTATCCCTTAATTACTTTAACAATTTATTCTCATTTAGCCTTTTTATAGCCTTTGGGTAAAAGTACAAGAACCAATATTTCTCTAAATTCTAAAAAGAATATGTAAGTTAAAAAATGGCAGTACTTTTCACTTAATGTAAAATGTACATTATACAAATTTCAATTATGTCAATATTTTGAAAAGTCTCAAAAATGGCTAAGAATTGAAAAAAATGCCTAAAAACATATAGTTGTTAACATATATTCATTTTAATCTAAATTTCTTTGTCTAATTTTATTTCATATGGGAATTCCTTCTTTGACAGAAATGCTGTTAAATGTAGCTAATATAAGTACCACAGACTAATTTTATGTGTATATGTGTATGCAGATATAGGTATGTATGTTTTCCCCAAGAGGAATTTGAGAAATTTCTACTCATGCTTTTCCTATCTTAACTATTAGAGTTAAAGTAAGTAGAGCAGATTTAAGTAACAGTAATGCATGATTGGGAATGTTTCACAATTAGTTATTTATTAAAGCAAGAAGAAATGAAAGGAAAGCTTTGAGAGTAGATAAAATAATATAGTCCAAGTATAAAAAGGTATTTTCACACTTTGAACACTGATTTTACAATATTCATAGAAAATATGTATAAAACAATTTTAATAAATTTATTTAATACTGATTATGGGTGTTACATTAATATACCAGTAATAATAATCATTGAGAATAGTGCATATCTTTTACATACAGCTGAGAGCACAGCATATATGTATTAAACTCAATGAATAGATATATTTCACAAAGGAAATATATCTATATAACTAGCAATAAGGTAATGAAATATATCCTACTGAGAAAGAGCATTTGAACAAATAAAATGAAATAGGTTTTACGAGAACCTTAAAATCCCCAACATACCCTCTTCCTTTCATTACCTCCATGGAAGGTAATTACTGTCATGGCTTTTTTTCTGTTTTTAAAGACAAATATGAATGTAAATGAAGTGATAAGGTATGTATTTATGGTGTCCAGCTTCTTTTACTCAATCTTATATTTGTGAGTTTTATCACGGCTGTTGTAATAAAAACAATTTGTTCTTATTGCTGTATAATATCCAATTGTATAAATGCAACACTACCTATTCAACTGTTACTGCATTTCCAGTTTTTCTCCATTATGAATAGTGCTATTATAAATGTTCTTGTTACTGGTGAACATGCATGTGCAATTCTGTTAGGTAACATCTATATGTCTGATTTTAGCAATAGCTACACAAGACTTCTCTTGGGTCATGTTTGCATAATGTACTCTTTCGATACATTTAATTTCTGTGTTATATTTAAGATGTGTTTCTACTAAGCAGTTTATAGTTGAGCTTTTTAAAGGCTGTCTTAAAATCTTAGTCCTTCTATTTGAATTTTTAGTCTAACATTTGTATTTATGTGATTACTTTCATATGTGGATTTCTGTCTACTAGTTTATACTTTGCTTGAGTAGTTTTTCTCTTTCTTTTCTTATTTTGGATTATTCAACTTGTGAATGTATTGTCCATCTATTAGCCTACAAGTTAAATATTATTTTTAGCATCTATTAAAATTATTTCAGAGTTAACATTCACCCTTCATTTTCACCATATAATCAAAAATATAATTTTTAATTACTTCCCTGCAAAGATAGGACATTAAACATAACTCTATATAACAACCTCTCTTACTATCATGTTACTGTTTTCTTGCATTTTAACTCAAAGTATAATTTTAATTTAAAAGTTGTTATTATTTATAGTCGATGTTCATTTATACTTACCTACATATTTGCCTTTTTATTACTCTTGATAATTTGCTGCATATATAGTTCTGCCAGTCATATTTTTCTTTAGTCTAAATAAATTTAACAATGTTTGGTGTAGATATGTTACAACATGCCTATATTTGTTTATTTGCAAATATTTTAACATACATTATTGAAGGATATTTTAACTCAGTAGAGAAATATAGATATTTTTTCTTTTTAGGGCTTTATAGATTTCATTATTTTTACACTTACAGTGTTTATGTTAAAATGGCAATCTAATTCCTGCAGCTATAAAGGTAACTTTACTTTTTCTGGCTGCTTTTAGTGTATTCTCTTTTGCTTTGATTTTCCTTTTAGCTTTCTCCAGAAAGGATCACCTTTTTCCTTTGTTCAGAACACAGTATGGGTGTTAATCACCTTAATTCCATTCAAGAGTCTGAAGCTACTCAAGTCTGGATTGTAAATTTTTGCCTTGATCTGTCTACATCTGTTTTACCCCTAAAGCCAGGCCCTCCTAGTTTTAGCTCAGAATCTTGCATAGTCTATCACAGGGTTTCTCACCAGTTAAGCCGAAAATTCTAATCCTCAATATTTTCCATAGTATAGAGTTCATGCTCCCATGCTCCGTTTCTCCCTTCTTATAAGATAACCTGATGCTTAAATCTCTTATGTTTCTACTAAAGAGCTTCTGCACAGCAAAAGAAACTACCATCAGAGTGAACAGGCAACCTACAAAATGGGAGAAAATTTTTGCAACCTACTCATCTGACAAAGGGCTAATATCCAGAATCTACAATGAACTCAAACAAATTTACAAGAAAAAAACAAACAACCCCATCAAAAAGTGGGCGAAGGATATGAACAGACACTTCTCAAAAGAAGACATTCATGCAGCCAAAAGACACATGAAAAAATGCTCATCATCACTGGCCATCAGAGAAATGCAAATCAAAACCACAATGAGACACCATCTCACACCAGTTAGAATGGCAATCATTAAAAAGTCAGGAAACAACAGGTGCTGGAGAGGTTGTGGAGAAATAGGAACACTTTTACACTGTTGATGGGACTGTAAACTAGTTCAACCCTTGTGGAAGTCAGTGTGGCGATTCCTCAGGGATCTAGAACTAGAAATACCATTTGACCCAGCCATCCCATTACTGGGTATATACCCAAAGGACTATAAATCATGCTGCTATAAAGACACCTGCACACGTATGTTTATTGCGGCACTATTCACAATAGCAAAGACTTGGAACCAAGCCAAATGTCCAACAATGATAGACTGGATTAAGAAAATGTGGCACAAATACACCATGGAATACTATGCAGCCATAAAAAATGATGAGTTCATGTCCTTTGTAGGGACATGGATGAAATTGGAAATCATCATTCTCAGTAAACTACCACAAGGACAAAAAGCCAAACACCACATGTTCTCACTCATATATGGGAATTGAACAATGAGAACACATGGACACAGGAAGGGGAACATCACACTCTGGGGACTGTTGTTGGGTGGGGGGAGGGGGGAGGGATAGCATTAGGAGATATACCTAATGTAAATGACGACTTAATGAGTGCAGCACACCAACATGGCACATGTATACATATGTAACTAACCTGCACATTGTGCACATGTACCCTGAAACTTAAAGTATAATAATAATTAAAAAAGATGCTGAAATAACATAAAAAAATCTCTTATGTTACTCTGAAATGGGAAAGTTCTCTTACCCCTCTCACAGGGTGTGCAACCGTGGTATGGCCCGCTTCTTCAGTGCTCCTCTGCTCAAATCCCTAGGGAAAGCATGCAGATGGGCAGGTTGTGAGGCTCTGACCCCATGGCAGTGTCTAGGGGTAAATGTTTTCAGTTCCTGAGGCCCCAGTGAGCATGTGTTACCATGTACTTTTTTAGTTTAGCCATCTGCAGGCGACTTGTGTTTATCAGCTCAATTAGACCCCTGCCTTATCAGCACAAGGACAGAGGGCTTTCTGTATCCTGGGATTACTTGCCTTGGTGTACCGCAAGAACCAGATCACATGTGGGCTTGGAGAATGAGTGCAAGGTTTTATTGAGCGGAGGTAGCTCTCCGCAGATGGGGGATGGAGTGGGAAGGTGGTTTTCTTCTGGAGTCCAGCTGCTGAGTGGCTGGACTCTCCTTCAACCACCCCAGCCAAATTCTGTGTCACTCCACTGGTAGATGGCCTGCCAGCATCTGCTGGTGCCTGTCACTTGTATCTTTCACTGAAGTGTTCCTCTCGACGTCCAGCCATTTGTGTCCATGCCTGCCAGGGTCTCTGGGTTTTTATAGGCACAGGATGAGGGCATGGCAGGCCAGGGTGGTCTTGACAAATGCAACATTTGGGCACGAAGACAGGAGTGTCTGTCCCCACCTAGGTCCATGGGCACAGGCCGGGGGCGGGGGAGCCCTGTCCAGGGACCTCGCCCTTCTCTACCCAGTACTACCCTGCCGCACTTCCGTATCATCTCTACTACTGCGAACCTGCAGAATCTATACAAGTATCTTATATTTTAATAGTTGCCATGTGCTATGTCTTTTCCTTGCATCCTTAGTCTTTTGCCCTTACTCCAAAACTAGCATGCACGTGCATGTGTTCCTGCGTGTGTGTGTGCGTACACACACATAATATAAGACAGCTTCAGAATGTAAATTCTCTTCTCCTTGACATCTCCCTTCTTTTGGGTTGTGTTTCCTTAAGTTTTAGTGCTTCGAGTGCTTTCTATGCCTTTAAATAATTTAAAACATTTTGTATTTCTGTTATTTTGAATATTTTACAACAGGAGCATTGGTCAGTCCCAAGCTTTTTTGTCATTTCCACGAGTAAGAATCACATGGAGAGCTGATTTAAAGTCACACATTTTTTGTGGGGGGAGAAAGGTGAACAATGTTGATTTTGACAGCAGAGTGAGAGATGTATAGAAAAACAGATGAAGTAAAGTAATTATTAAGAAAATACAAAGAGCTATATATTTGTATTTATTGGGGTTTCTTGACCTCAAATCTTCTGATTGATTTAAAGTTGATCATTGCGGTATTCCATGAAGTATCAAATGCCTCCAAAGAGATAATAGTAGTGTCCATAATTAAGCACAGTTACTAATCCAGAAGTCATGTCACTTACAGTTTTGTGAGTCATTATATAAATTTTTCAAACACTTTAAAAAATATCTTGTACTTTTTACCAGGACATAATTGACTTTTTCTGAACACATCTTTTGCTTACCCAATACACATTAGGTTAATGGTTGTATTAGGTAGGATAGATTGTCGTAAGAATTACACCAGTATAATAGAAGTTTGTTTCCTCCGTCATGTGACAGTCTGACTCAGGTGTTTCTCACTGGCAGGTGCCTCTCCCCTAGGTGGTGATTCATTTATTGAACTCTAACATCTCTTGGGTTTCATCATCATATGGTCCTGGCCAGTTGATTGAGAAATGAAATGCAAAGACAGTTAACACATGTCTTAAAAGCACTATAATGGCCCACATCACTTTCACCAATATCGCCTTAGCTGGATCTCAGTTCCCATAGTCATATCTGGCTGTGAAAGTAGGAATTGTAGGCCAGGCACGGTGACTCACACTTGTAATCTCAGCACTTTGGGAGGCTGAGGTGGGCAGATCGCCTGAGGTCGGGAGTTGGAGAACAGCATGACCAACATGGAGAAATCCCATCTCTAATAAAAATAAAAAATAAATAATAAATAAAATACAAAATTAGCCAGGCGTAGCTGTGCATGCCTGTGGTTTCAGCTACTCGGGAGGCTGAGACAGGAGAATCGCTTCAACCCAGGAGTTGGAGGTTGCAGTGAGCTGAGATCACGCCACTGCACTCCAGCCTGGGCAACAAGAGCAAAATTCCATCTCAAAAAAAAAAAAAGAAAGAAAGTAGGAATTGTAGTCTATATCCATACTCAGGATGCAGAAGAAATATAGTTTCTTGATGAACAGCAGTATCTGTCCCAATAGTAAAAAGTTTCAAGAATTAAGTGAGTTTTAGAGAAATGTGGTAGTACTTATACACACAAAATTCTAAACAATATATAACCAAGTATACTGAGTTCTGGAATAATTGTTGATTCAGAGCCAGCAGTAGCTGAAGGGAAAACCCATATATGCGATTTTATATTACTTGCTTCATAGTCAATAATATGTTTGACAAATAAAAAGTCATGATATTCTGATTTATATATGCTCAGTTTAGAAATATAAATAAATATTTTTTAAAAATTATTATTAATTTTATAATATAAATGACCATTGCTAATATTCTTTTCTATTACCTTCTCATTTTCTTTTACAACATTAAAATTGACATCGTGAAGGATATTGGGCTGAACAATAAGACTGATCATTTTCAGCATTTTTGAATTGTGAGAATGGTAGTTTTATATAATTTAAAGTAACAAAATCAAAAATAAAGAGTAAAACACTTTCTATTAATTAGAAATTTTGACTATACTTGACTCTGTAATAGTCTATTTAAGATATGGGGTAGCTATCATTAAATTAGTCATATTCTGTTATAAACAAAGTCTCTGACATTTCACAATAAGTTTTCAATATTATTTAATGAGTAAATTAATTAGCAAACATAGTTCTATAAATCTTCAATTAGTTAAACTTGTCACAATACATATATGTATATATTTAAAATGCTTGGAAACAGTAAGAGATAAAAAGACCCTAACACCCTGTGGAAATCAGCAATTTTTATATAAAATATATTTAAAACAAAAACTAGAATTTTAACTTGAAAGCAGAGAATAAGCCTTCAAAGATAGAATTACTATTTTATAGGTAATGATGTTTAGATGTAATGAACATGTTGAAATGTCATGTGTGTAATATATGAGCTAATGTCTTCATTACTAAAATTGCACTTAACTCAAAAGTTAATGATCTTTAAATCTGACAAAGGTATCTAATTCATTAAGTGCCTAATGTTTTTCTAACTTTATGAGATATTATAGAATCATACAAAGTAAGTAATATTCTACTGTGAGCCAAACACTTAGCAAATTATCTCAAATAACCTAAATATAATAATTCATTTCAAGTTACAGAATTGGAGACCAAATTCACTGAATTAATTATATTTCATTTGACAAGAGTAATGATGCTTCATCAGAAATACATTTTTTAAAAATTTATTGAGCCCACTTCTCCTTAAATTTCTGTTTATTTAAATTTATTGAAGTAAAAATTTCACATCTTAGTTGGTAGTTTCTGCAGTCTTCATTCTATTCTATTATTTTCTGTTCTGAAATATTATGCTTTTAAAATCATTCAAGTGATAGCATTAAAATATAACGCACATTTATATGTATTTTTATCAAAAGCATTTATTATATTTTATGGCTTCTACAGAAAAAAATACGTGATAACGCATATTGGATGGCTATGGTAAACAAATAAAGCATGATCTATTTGCTAATTGTGTAAATAATTCCTAAAGGTTTTAGAAAGCTAATGTGATCTAATCTTTCATTTAACAGGTCAAAATCTTATGCACCACAGAGTTTCAGTGTCTTGATCAAGCTCTGTTTCCTTGTTGTTAGTTTTCCCTGTCCTCAACAGAGAAAATAAAATTTCTCTTTACATTTCTGGAATTTTATTGACTTGGGTTTCTCTGTGCCCTCAGCTCTTTGATGAGCATAGTTTTTAAAACTATTATGCCTTATCTAGGCTACTCTAGTTAGACTGGGAACGACAGTTTCTTGCACCTGTCTACATTCTACCTCGAAACGGAAGGCTTATTCAAATTATATTCTTGTTTTCATCAAAATGTTTCATCTGATAAGAGTTATCTTGTCATAGAAATAAAAGTTCATATTTATTTTCTAGCAGAAAATATAATCAATGGTAAGAAATACAATCATTACATTAAGGAATAAATTGCATATGTTATTTCTTTAAATTCTGTAATTTCATATTGTCATTGAGCTATTCAAAACAAGCTTGATTCTTTGCATCCATTATAAAGATTTCTTTTTATCTCTCTAGACAAATATTTCTTTAATAAAAATTATGATTTGTCTCTGTCATTTTTTTATTTTTTAGTTGATAAGTAAATTGCATTATTTCTAGTGTGCAATATGAAACATATGTATATGGTGACATGCCTAGATCAAGCTAATCAACATATGCATTATGTTATAATTTTTTGTGGTAAGAACATTTAAAATCTACACACTTAGCAATTTTCAAGTATACATTACATTGCTCTAAATCATATTCACCATGTTGTACAATAGATCTCCTGAACATATTCCTCCTAACTGATATTTTGTATTCTTTAACCAACATCTTCCCCAATCCCCTCCCCTCCACTAAGCCCCTGATAACTGTCATTCTACTCTCTGTTTCTATAAGTTCAACCTTTTCAGATTCCACAAACAAATGAGATCACGTGATATTGTCTCTGTGCCTGGCTTAATTCACTTAACACAGTGTCCTCGAGGTTCATCCATGTTCTTGCGAATTACAAGATTTCCTTCTTTTCAAAGGCTGAATAGTTTTGTTGTGTGTATGTGTGTGTGTGTGTGTGTGTATGTGTTGCCTACAGGTACATATAAAATCTTATTTATTAATTCATTCATTGGTGGACAATTTATATATTGATGGTTGATTCTACATCTTAGGTATTGAGAATAAATCCACAAACCACATGGGAGTGCGAATATCTTTCAACATATTGAATGTAGTTCCTTTGCATATATACCCAGAAAAGGGACTATTGGAACATATGGTAGTTCAATTTTTAGTTTTTCTCAAGAACTTCCAAACTGTTTTCCATATTGGCTGTACTAATTTACATTTTCACTAACAGTTTATAAGGGTTCTCTTTTCTCCACATCCTCACCAATAATTATCTATTGTCATTTTGATAATAGCCTTCTAACATTTGTGAGTTGATATTTCACTGTGGTTTTCATTTGTATTTTCTTGCTGATTAGTGATGTTGAGTAATTTTCCATATACCTATTGGCTATTTTTATATCCGTTTTTGAAAAATGTCTTTTCAGGTCCTTTGTGCATTTTTTTCATCAGGTTATTTACATTCTAACTATTGAATTGTTTGTGTTCCTTAAATATTTTTGATATTAGCCCTGTATCAGATTTATGGTTTACAAATATTTTCTCATATTTCTTAGGTTTTCTCTTCATTCTGTTGTTTTCTTTGCTGTGCAGAAGCTTAGTTTGATGCAATCATATTTATCTACTTTTGCTTTAGTTGCCTATGTTTTAGGAGTCACATCCAAAAAAAATAATTGCCCAGATGAATGTCATGAAGCTGTTTCCCTAGGTTTGCTTTTAGTAGTTCAAGAGTTTCAGGTTTTATGTTGAAGTCTCTAATGCATTTTCTTTTTCTTTTTTTTTTAAATTACACTTTAAGTTCTAGGGTACATGTGCAGAATGTGCAGTTTTGTTACGTAGGTATACACGTGCCATGGTGGTTTGCTGCACCCATCAACCCATCACCTAGATTAGGTATTTCTCCTAATGTTATCCCTCCCCTAGCTCCCCACCAATAAGCCCCTGTGTGTGATGTTCCCTGCCCTGTGTCCATGTGTTCTCATTGTTCAAATACCACTTATGATTGAGAACATGTGGTGTTTGGTTTTCTGTCCTTGTGATAGTTTGCTGAGAATGATGATTTCCAGCTTCATCTATGTCCCTGCTAAGGACATTAACTCATCCTTTTTTATGGCTGCATAGTATTCCATGCAGTGTATGTGCCACATTTTCTTTATCCAGTCTATTATTGATGGACATTTGGGTGGGTTCCAAGTCTTTGCTATTGTGGATAGTGCCACAATAAACATACGTGTGCATGTGTCTTTATAGTAGCATGACTTATAATCTTTTGGGTATATACCCAGTAATGAAATTGCTGGGTCAAATGGTATTTCTAGTTCTAGATCCTTGAGGAATCACCACACTGTCTTCCACAATGGTTGAACTAGTTTACAGTCCCACCAACAGTGTAAAAGCATTCCTATTTCTCCACATCCTCTCCAGCATTTGTTGTTTCCTGACTTTTTAATCATCACCAATCTAACTGGTGTGAGATGGTATCTCATTGTGGTTTTGATTTGCATTTCTCTAATGACCAGTGTTGATGAGAATTTTTTCATATGTTTGTTGGTTGCATAAATGTCTTCTTTTGAGAAGTGTCTATTCATATCCTTTGCCCACTTTTTGATGGAGTTGTTTGTTTTTTCTTATAAATTTGTTTAAGTTCTTTGTAGATTCTAGATTTTAGCCCTTTGACAGATTCATAAATTGCAAAAATTTTCTCCCATTCTGTAGGTTGCCTGTTCACTCTGATAGTAGTTTCTTTTTCTGTGCAGAAGCTCTTTAGTTTAATTAGATCCCATTTGTCAATTTTGGCTTTTGTTGCCATTGCTTTTGGTGTTTTAGACATGAAATCTTTGCCCATGACTACATCCTGAATCATATTGCCCAGGTTTTCTTCTAGGATTTGTATGGTCCTAGGTCTTTCATTTAAGTCTTTGATCCATCTTGAGTTGATTTCAGTTGATTTTCTATAGGGTATGAAATAATGGTCTAATTTAATTTTTCTGCATGTGGATATCCTGTTTTCACAACACCATTTAATGTAGAGACTGTCCTTTTCCCATGGTGTGTTCTTGGCATCTTTATTGACAATAGAGTTGGTTATGACTCCAAGGATTTATTTCTATGCTCTCTATCCTGTTTCATTAGTCTACTTGTTTGTTTTTGGGCTGGTACAAAGATCAGGATTAAGACAAGGATATCTACTCTTGCCACCCATTCAACATAGTACTATACCATTGATCTATATCTCTGTTTTGGTACCAGTACCATGCTGTTTTGGTTACTGTAGCCTTGTAGTATAGTTTGAAGTCAGGTAGTGTGATGCCTCCAGCTTTGTTCTTTTGGCTTAGGATTGACTTGGCGATGCGGGCTCTTTTTTGGTTCCATATGAACTTTAAAGTAGTTTTTTCCAATTCTGTGAAGAAAGTCATTGGTAGCTTGATGGGGATGGCATTGAATCTGTAAATTACCTTGGGAAGGATGGCCATTTTCATGATATTGATTCTTCCTACCCATGAGCATGGAATGTTCTTCCATTTGTTTGTATCCTCTTTTATTTCCTTGAGCAGTGGTTTGTAGTTCTCCTTGAAGAGGTCTTTCACATCCCTTGTAAGTTGGATTCCTAGGTATTTTATTCTCTTTGAAGCAATTGTGAATGGGAGTTCACTCATGATTTGGCTCTCTGTTTGTCTGTTATTGATGTATAAGAATGCTTGTGATTTTTGCACATTGATTTTGTATCCTGAGACTTTGCTGAAGTTGCTTATCAGCTTAAGGAGACCGTCAGAAATAATGCCACATATCTACAAGTATCTGATCTTTGACAAACCTGAGAAAAACAAGAAATGGGGAAAGGATTCCCTGTTTAATAAATGGTGCTGGGAAAACTGGCTAGCCATATGGAGAAAGCTGAAACTGGATCCCTTCCTTACACCTTATACAAAAATCAATTCAAGATGGATTAAAGACTTAAATGTTAGACCTAAAACCATAAAAACCCTAGAAGAAAACCTTGGCATTACCATTCAGGACATAGGCATGGGCAAGGACTTCATGTCTAAAACACCAAAAGCAATGGCAACAAAAGCCAAAATTGACAAATGGGATCTAATTAAACTAAAGAGCTTCTGCACAGCAAAGGAAACTACCATCAGAGCGAACAGGCAACCTACAAAATGGGAGAACATTTTCGCAACCAACTCATCTGACAAAGGGCTAATATCCAGAATCTACAATGAACTCCAACACATTTACAAGAAAAAAACAAACAACCCCATCAAAAAGTGGGCGAAGGACATGAACAGACACTTCTCAAAAGAAGACATTTATGCAGCCAAAAAACACATGAAAAAATGCTCACCATCACTGGCCATCAGAGAAATGCAAATCAAAACCACAATGAGATACCATCTCACACCAGTTAGAATGGCAATCATTAAAAAGTCAGGAAACAACAGGTGCTGGAGAGGATGTGGAGAAATAGGAACACTTTTACACTGTTGGTGGGACTGTAAACTAGTTCAACCCTTGTGGAAGTCAGTGTGGCGATTCCTCAGGGATCTAGAACTAGAAATTCCATTCGACCCAGCCATCCCATTACTGGGTATATACCCAAAGGACTATAAATCATGCTGCTATAAAGACACATGCACACGTATGTTTATTGCGGCATTATTCACAATAGCAAAGACTTGGAACCAACCCAAATGTCCAACAATGATAGACTGGATTAAGAAAATGTGGCACATATACACCATGGAATACTATGCAGCCATAAAAAATGATGAGTTCACGTCCTTTGTAGGGACATGGATGAAACTGGAAATCATCATTCTCAGTAAACTATCGCAAGAACAAAAAACCAAACACCGCATATTCTCACTCATAGGTGGGAATTGAACAATGAGAACACATGGACACAGGAAGGGGAACATCACACTTCGGGGACTGTTGTGGGGTGGGGGGAGGGGGGAGGGATAGCATTGGGAGATATACCTAATGCTAGATGACAAGTTGGTGGGTGCAGCGCACCAGCATGGCACATGTATACATATGTAACTTACCTGCACATTGCGCACATGTACCATAAAACCTAAAGTATAATAATGATAATAATAATAATAATAATAAAAGAAAAAAAAAAAAAAAAAAAAACATAGTACTATAAGTTCTAGCCAGAGGAATTAGACGAAAGGATAAAATAAGAGGCATCAAGATCAGAAAGGAATAAGTTAAATTGTGTCTGTTTACAGATGACATGATCTTATATACAGAAAACTCTAAAGACTCTAACAAAAAACTATTCAAACTAATAACAAGTAATTTCAGGATACAAAATTGACATAAAAAATCAGTAGTGTTTCTGTACACTAACAACAAAATATCTGACAAAGAAATCAAGAAAACAATCCCATTTACAAGAGCCACAAAAAATACCTAGGAATAAATTTAATGAAGAAGATGAAATATCTGTACATGGAAAACTATAAAACCTTGATGAAAAAAATTGAAGAAGATATAAATAAATGGAAATATATACTGTGTTAATGGATTGGACGAATTAATATAGCTAAAATTTCCATACCAACTAAAGTATTCCACACATCACAGTTAACATTCCAATAACATTTTTCACAGAAATAGAAAAAGTATTCCTAAAATTTGTATTGAATCCCAAGTGACTCTGAATAGCCAAGGCAAGCTTGAGCAAAAAAGAACAAAACTGGAAGCACACAATACCTGATTTCAAAATATACTTCAAAGCTATGGTAAACAAAACAGTATGGAACTGAGTTTTTGTTATTTTATGTTAATGTCTTTTGTACAATTGTGCTTTACAATCTGCAAGACATGTTATTTTGTTATTACTTCATTTAGTAGATTTTTCCCTTTCATTATAACCTTGAATACCTTGAAAAAGAAATATGAGATGTTCAGAGAAAAAGGGAAAGCTTTATTTTCTATAAAAGAATGCAGTCTTCAGATTGGGGAGGCACAGCCTCTAGTATAAGTGAAAATGTGCTCTCAGAAGACCATAGGGAGGGTCTGGCTCAAATAGGGAAAGTTCTCATCCTGGTTCTTGATCAAATCCTTTTATGTAAATGAAAATTTCAAACTTGTTCAGCTCTGATTGGTTGAAATCATTGACCAACCAGATTGGAATTTCCACATTCGAAGCCAGAAGTCTGTCAGATGTTTCTTTCAAAAGGCTGGTTGGGGCAGGGGTTTCTGGCCATAGTTTATCTTGGCATGGAAACAGGAACTAGTTTGGCTTGATTTTAGAAAGGGAAGACCTATGACATTTTTACAATATTTTTCTGAGGACACAGAGTGTGTGACCTCTCCCTCACCCAGCCATGGTCGCCTAATTCTGTTTTAGCTTTGACCACCTCAGTTAGCCATGGGGAGTCCATTTTGTCTATTGTCTGGGGGCATGTTTTAAGAGATAGATTTTTAATGTCATATGTTGATTTTACTTCCTTGTGAACATCATTTATAGCTATGTTGGATAATGTTTGTTCTACATATTTCATTGCCTCATCATTTCATTGCCTTTTTGCTTTGATTTCACTGTATCATAAGCTATTCTGTGTTTACAATTTAGTTTTCAGCCCTCCATTTGATTCCATGCTATTCTAGAAATATTATTTTAGTTGTAAATGGTGTTTTTTGTCTTTTATAAATACATTTATATATATTTCTGTAGTTCTTATGATCTCACTTTAACATTTTGTCTATGATATTATGGTAGATTATATTATTGACTTCAATTCTTCTCCTCTTTCTGTATCCAATTCCTTTGTCATATAGCTTTCCTGTTAATGTCACAGACGTACAGTGTAGCCTGAGCCCCTTAACATATTTTGGTCATGAGATTTCCTTTTCCCAGTGGGATATTGGTAACCAGCTAGGAATTATTATGCCCAGCTAGGGATAGAGATGTACTCACACATTATGGCTTGCTCTCTTGTGCTTCTGCCATTGCCATTACATAAGCATGCCCTGGCTAGCCTATTGGTTCAAGGGGTAGAAGAGGTACAGGGAGTAAATAAGAACTGAACCTGTAGTCTAAAATCATATATCCAATATCAGTTTATATCAGCAAAGGGACCCCAGATGACTTGCAAACACATGAGAAATACATGATTACTTCTTTTTGCCAATGAATGTATATTGTGTGTTTCTTTGTATGTGTGTGTTTGAGTCTTAGCAAACACTGACTCATATAATCCAATGTTATACCTGTACTCAATAAGTTTATATTGTTATTGTTTCCAGCTACAGCACTGGGCATCTAGGTATAAATTTAATACTCTGTATGATAACTTAATTCAAAAATTAATTCTCATTACTTGTACTTGCTATGCTTCTTTTCTCCTTTTTTTTGTTAAGTAGAATTTCCCTTTTAATGTTGCCATATTTTGTCCTTTATCTTCCTGCATGTTTTTCAGATAAGTAAATTACATCAAATAGTATTGTGTTTTCTGTGACTTTATTTGACTCCCTCCTCACTACTTTGGGAGCTGTTTATCTTCTCTATAGAACTATAACTTAAAGATTGATTTTGTGTTTTTAGGTTGTATTTATTTTTAGGTGGCAGTGACTAATCTTGGTTGGTGAACCTAGGTATATTTTTCAAGCTCTTATTTTATTAAATGGACCATATATAAGGTTTACCCAACCGAATTAAAACTATCTTTTATTTTTATAGAGAAGCCCATTCGATTTTGGAACCTGGGAAAGTATCAACTTTGGATACTGTTTCTGAATTTTAAATATCTTCTTTCATCAGCTGTCATTTTCACTCATAAATTCAAAAGAAGAGCGTAAAATTAGGACCTATAGTTTTGGGTCCCTGTCTTGTTTACTGCTACAGTAGAGAGGCCTGGGGGAAAGGCACCCTCACTGGGAATTCCAATGTATTTCTTGCTTCCTAAATTTCTACTTTCTTTTATTATGTTGTCTTTTATTCTTTTATTGATTTATGTTGCTAAGGTTTTCTTTGTAGCTAGGGATAGTCTGATTTTTTTTGTTAGCCTTTATTACATTTATGATTGGCCAGAAGGCATTAGCTGAGCTCCATTAAATTAATTGGTGGAAAAACTTACTCTTTGAGATTTTTATTTATTTTCATGTTCAGCTGCTATCTTATCCTTCAGTGTGTTTCTGTACAAATATGAATATATTCACATCAATTTTCATGGTGTTTCTATTTTTAAAATGTATACTTTTTGAGAGAGACATAGAGGAAAGTGAAGATAGAATTGTATGCTGACCCCTGGAGCAACCTCTTTCACTGCTAGGTTTAGAAATGTATTGTATAAAATGTTACCTGTTTGTTATTTTTGTTGTTGTTGTTGTTGAAGATTTTCTAGGCTTTTCTTTATTTGTTTGCATTTACTCACTGTAAAACAATATGCTGTTATTGGACTTTACTATCTTACCTTAAAATTCCGTGCATCGTCTTTTGCCTTTCAATTACTTTTGCAATCAAACTGGCATTTCCATCATATATTCAATCCCCAATTATTTTTAAAAAAGATTCATACGTTCAATCACCAACTTTTCTAATTATGGCTCTAGTATTAAATTTGTAACCTGAAACTTTCAACTGCTGAGTTATTTCATATAATCATTAGTGTACATCTTAATTTTGATTAGTCTTTTATTCCACATGATGTTTCTTCTTGTGTTATTTTTACTGACTATGTTAATGGGTATTCCAGCTTTTGTAAGGAACCCTTGCTAAAATGATTTTTAAATAAATGACAAGCACTTTACTACATACATTTCAATTTCTTTTCTATGTTGGTGAGTCAGAATAGGACCACGTAATTTGCATTTCATTTTCTATCACACTAAGTTATATGTCCTTTAAAATTCAAACTATCTTTTATCCTCCCCATTTACTATTGTTTCTTTAATATTATAATGGTATGCATTCTCTGCTGAATTTTAGTTAAAACAGGTGGTTAATTTTTCAGACTGAAATCTCAGATCTCCAGAAGAGCACACTGGAAAGCTTCAGAAGCATGGTTAATTGAATAATTGAAGTAACTCTACAAATTGCTGAACCCAAGTATTTGCATATGTTGAAAATTCTCACTAGTGCGTATTGCATGGAAAATGCAGGCTGTGCATAGATACAAAAGGAATTTCAAGTCCCTAATGTCCCTTTGATTCTCTATAGCAAGAACTAAAGTAAATTTGAAAATAATCTTTTTGAATTAATTGATTTGTTAATAAACATAAACTATCCTTTTCAAAACAATGGATAAATACGAATGAGATATTGAAAGTCACAATCACACCAAATTATAATTCTTTTATTATATCTTAGGCTTTTCTTACCTAGTAAACTATTCCAACTGATATTATTCCAGATGTGAAATTTATGTGCCAAAAATACACATTCCAAAAATAAAACTACAAAATAATTTTATACAGATAACAATGCCAAATGCATGTAAATGATACAATTGATGACTCAATATCCTGCACTGCAGCTAATTAAATGTAGATTAAGAGACAAAAAGTGTGATGCGTTTTTAATATACATATTTAAATTTTTTATGTTTTTATTATTTGATTTATTATTAACCTAAAGTCATACCCCAATTGATCAATATATGTGAAATATGACTGGAGATATGGAAAAAAAGAACATTTTTGTAGTGTTTCAAGAGTGACATGAATAAAGCTTCACATTTTCTAAAAGATAACATCTCAAGACCTTTAGATATTCAATGGAACCACACTTTTTCTTTCCTTTTTTAGAAATGTATAGCTAGTGGAGCAGTGAGGAAAATTAAAAAAAAAATTAAAATATTGCATATAATTCAGTTGACGAGTTGTTTGTTTAGTTCCAAACTACCTTTCTCTACTTCACTTTAGTTTTTGTGGCTAGGACTAGGAAAACATTTCTGCTTTGTTAAGTAACATCCTGTTAGGTAAGTTATTAGACAATAACCCTTACGTATATATAATAATAAAATACTCTTTTAAGCAAAATGAATGTTTCATGGTCTAACAAGCAGATCACTCCTGGCCCATTGGTGAGTCAGGGCTCTTATTTATAAAAACACTAGTCTGGGAAGGGAGAGAATAAAAATAAAGAGATGACACATAAACTGTATGAAATTATTTAAAAACACACAATGGGCTCAATGGTGGTAAGGGGATGAAACTATTTCATTAGATTACCTTCATCTTGCTCCTCCCCTTTCCTTTTGACATAACCCTTCTTCCTAAACTTGATTCATATGTCTAGGGGCAAGTAAAAAAGCAGAGCTTGTATTTCAAGCAACTGTGAGATAGCAGAAGGAGACAAAGTTTATAAATGTATAGAAAGAGAAAAGAGAGAGCAATCACATTTTTTTATTACCTTTGGAGGGAGGGTAGTTTCTGTTGTCAATGGTCATTATAGAGAGGCACATAGAGGTCAGAAATTAACTGAATATACCACAAGCCTGAAAATGCAGATGTAATGATATCTTATTTTCTAATAATTTATTTATTTTTCTTAGATTTTATGTTTTAATGAAATGAAAAAAATATTTAAACACACACACAAACACAGAAAGTGCTGATGTAATTTTTTTAGAAGCATTTAAACTACCCCTTGTTTACTGAAAATATTCTATAATAATTTGATTAGACTATATTGTTTATCAATTCATTTGCTTCTATAATATAACAAGCCTTCCAGAAGTCAAAATGTTAAATATATCACCCCTTTGTCTCAATGTGTCTATTTTCTTTTCTTTAATATTTTTCTGGGCTCTTTTTTTTCTCAAAGCCCCAGATTCACTTAAAAATTATCAAATGATTCTCGTACTTAGATTTATATACTTATTTTTATTTTATCTGTTGTTGGGAAGAAAGAAGAGGTTAAGGAAGGATGGGTTTAACAAAGTTAAAGCAGATATTTCTAATAAAACTCATTTTCCACCAGGTACTTATTGAGCAGCCCCTTTATTTCAGTTGCCATATTAAGATTGCCATGTAAAGATGAATTAGACATACTTTCTACTGTCTCATAAGACAAAACGTAGATGAAAGTCAGCTGATAGTTGACAAAGGCAATACAATAATATCATTGCTACGTCAAAGACACTTAATGATAATAGAGTAAAGGAAGTTCCGAACTTGACATAAAACTTTCAAATTACTAACAACAAAAAGATCAGATGAAAATTAATTTACTAAGTTAAAATGATTAAGTAGTTAAGTAATTTAAATGATTACTAGAGGTTGCACAGCAAGTTTCCAAGGCTAAAATCATGGCTTGTCAACTCACAACCTCTAAAATATTGGACAAATCACTTATCCTCTTTAAGCATATTTCTGTGGCTATAAATTCAAAGCAATTGTGGAAAAATATACTTGCTATTTTTATAAATATCAATTATTTCTTGCCACAATTTTAAAATAAAATCTGGCAGCACAACTTTATATACATTCAGTAAAATGTTTAGTAAGTGTTCAACAAATGTCAGCAACAATTATTATTACTGTATTTCTTGATACTTTTTCAAGTTGCAATCCTGTAATTTGGTTTCCACATCACATCCTCCCTCTGGACTAGAAACCCCACAGTAGAAAACAAATATTTCTTTAAATTGACACCATAACAATCTAACAGTTTCTTAAACTAGTAAGTATCGTATAAATATTTGCTGAATGGTATTTGATATCAAAGAGATAACTTTGCACATTTTTAAACTACTGCATTTATAATATTCTGGGCTTTCCTTCATTAAAATTGAAAGAAAAAAGATGCATTGTTTTGGAGAATGACCTTTATAATTGGCATGAAAGAAAAAAACACAAATTTGCATTCCCTGTCTGTTCTTGAATTAGCAATCTGTGAAAGATTTTCATAGTATAAAAATGACATAACTAAAAGATTTTGCAATAAAAGGTTAGTGTTATGTAGAGTATGATGAAGTGGACATATCTCTTCTCTCTGAATTAGAATAAATTTAGATTTTTTAAAATCCCAATGATACAGTGAGACAGCAAGAGAATGAGATTCTATTTATTATATTCAACCTTTGGACTTTCACCTGTGGTGGGAAACTTAAATTTCCAAATCAGAACTACAGATTTGATCATTTACTCAGTGATGGAGATGAAGAAGAGAAGATCTTGTCTGTTATTTGATATAAGATGACCCTAGACGTTGTTAAGAGTTGGTAGTTGGAAACTCATTTAGAGGTTCATCTGTCAAATATTGTATTTTTTCATTTTGGTTGAAAATTAAAGGCACATGTTGACTTCCACTTACCCTATCACACACATGTACTTACTTACATTTACAGAGGCTAACTGTGTAGGTTTTTTCTTAACTTAGTGTGAAAAAACTAAGTAAAATGTTCAAAGAGAAATTTGGAATAAACAGCTTTTTTGTTGTGATGTAATAGTTATATAAAAATTAACTCTTGAGGCCAGGCATGGTGGCTCACCTGTAATCCCAGCATTTTGGGAGGCCAAGATGGGTGGGTCACCTGAGCTCAGGAGTTCGAGACCAGCCTAGGTAACATGGTGAAACCCCGACTCTTCAAAAACAGAAAAATTAGCTGGGCATGGTGACATGTGCCTGAGGTTCCAGCTACATGGGAGACACTGAGATGGGAGGATCACTTGAGCCTGGGAGGCAAGGTCACAGTGAGCTGAGATCATGCCACTGCATTTCAGACTGGGTGACAGAGTGAGGCCCCATCTCAAACAACAACAACAAAAAAAAAAAAGTAAGAAAGAAAGTAAAAGAAAAGAAAATTAACTGTTAACATATGACCTTCAGATAATGACCATTCTTACTACTTACAAGAGAGGCACATCTTTTTTTTTAGCTTGGACACAGAGACCTCAGCATACTAGGGGATTAAAAATATTAGGAACAGTCAGATCTACTTCCCATGAGAGGGAAAATAATACATGGTAGTATTGAGACTATCAGATACCATACAGATTCATTTCCTAAGGATATTCCATAACACATTTGACAACCTAAAATAGAAAACAAATATAGATTTGAATTATCTGACTGCTGCTGCAAAGATCAAATATTCTCTTATGCCATCAATGTTTACTTAGCTATTATGATTGCCAGGCGCTATGCTACTTTCGGGCTAAGTAATGAACAATGAGAAGAGCATGGTCCCGACATCATGGAGCTAATAGTATGGTTTAGAGTTGACAGACAAGTCATTAATTATACTCTGTTACGCTACTAGTTAAAAGAGAGGGACTACAGTTTGCTAGGGTAACACATAGGGGCTATAGGCTATGAAAGACAGGGGCACAGTATATTCCAAACAAGACTCATAAGGAATGAGAAAACGTGAGAGCAAGCGTGAAGCATTTAGAGATCTGAAGAATACAAAATAATTCTATTTTGTAGTAGGAGATAGTGATTAGAGGTAAACTGGAAACATAAGTGTAGAGAAAACCTTACAAACTATCACTATGATCTATGGCTTTTACCTTAAACATAGTAGGGAGTCATGGAAAGATTTTATGGAGCAGAATAACACGGTTACATTTGCATTTAAAAAGATCATCCTGATCTCCCTGTGAAGTGTGGATTAATTGTAAGTAAGACTAGAGACAGTGGGATTATTTAGAAAGTTGTTGAGTTAATCTAGGGAATTAAATGGGTATCCTATGTTGTTAGAAAATATATGTGGGAGTTGAAAAAATGGGGCTCTGGAATTTATTGATATGAATTATGGTGGAAAGAGCTGGTGTGAATGATGAGGATAGAAAGATGGTATTCAATAACGAGCATTTTTGTAAAAGGGGAAGTTGTATTCATTTTTGGAATCATAGTTCATGCAGTTTGTAAAACAAACAGCTGGACATGGCAAACCATTCCTAGATGTATGGATTTGAACATCAGCACTAATGTTATAGCTGTTTGATTTGAAGTCATCAAATGATTATGGAAGTCACTATGGTAATGAATGACTGCATCTAGGAAATGTAAAATGAAAATAGTCCTTCGAAAGAACTGTGAACAATATTTAACACACATGTTCAAGAAGTGGAGCCCCCTGAAAAAAAGACATTAAAAAAGAAGAAACCAAAAAAAAGTGAATTGACAACCAGAATTACAGAATGAGTTATGCCAGTGAAGAAGAAAGTTTGATGAAGAAATGATAAAAATTATTAGATGCTAGCACAATCAAGGAAGGGTATCACTGAGAACAGTTTATTGATTGTAGTAATGAAGAAGCCACTGATGCTTTCTGAGCAATTTGAGTTTAGTGCTGTAAAGCACATTCTAATAGTTTAAGCGTGAATGAGCGGTGAAGACATGCAGAGAGCAAATACCTGCTATTCTTTCACGATGACGGTGAAGAAGAGGAGCTAGCTAGTTAATGGAGTAATTGAGAACAGTAGGGTGTTCAAAGACTTCCTTTATGGTGACAGAGGCTCAAGTGTATTTAAAGAATCACAGGAGTGATTTTCCAGAGAGGGAAAGATGAATAATGTACAGAAAAGTGAGTGAGGGTCCAGAGAAGACTCTTGTCTGTGGATGAGACACAGAAGCACAAGTGGAGACCATTGCTTTCAAAAGGTCTAAGAAACTACTCTGTTGCAACCAAAAGAAACAAGAAAATAAAAAATGGTTGTGTAGATATGTTTCAGATTGAAAATAAAGTTGAGGAAGTTACCATTCAGTGATTTTGTTATTCTGTAAAGTTAGAGAAAAGATAGCTTTATGAAATTGTTTGCATCTACATTTTAACTTACCTCTTCTTTCTCAAATATAAACATAATTTATGAGACACTGTAAGTTACAGTCCTTTTTGCTTCTTTATTTAGCTTTGATCTCTGTATACTTGAGAGAGCATGAAAAATGAAAAACCGCTAGGCAAACATGCAGGTGAATGAAGTCTAGCCTAGAGCTCTCTAAGGCACTAACTTTCTTATTATAAACAAAACCTTAACATTTCTGAGCCTCTTTTGTTATTTGTAAAATGAAGGACTGGAGATAATGTTCTATATATGGTGCTCTTTAGCACAATATATTTTTGACCTCATTTCACTTTTAATCTTAGAATCCAGTAGGTCAAACTTGTCAGCTAAAATACCTACAGTTTCACTTGTGATGGTAGTAATACATACAGATTATTGTTCTGATTAGCCGCTTATTTCCATGTGAATAATTCCTGTTGATAGAAGTTAATATCTATCATCTCTTGGGGTTTTTATAGCATATTGAAAGTTAAATAAAATGTAGAAAAAGACAAAGCTTTTCCTCAAGTTTAATGATAAGTTGTTGAAAAACACTTCAATAACAATGACCACAGCAAGAATCATGTTATTTCTCCTGTTATTGTAATTGTGAACTACAACTGTAAGCTGTACAAATGGTAAAGTCAAGATGTGGAAAAGAGCACAAGACTTCTCACTGACATCAAGCATATGAGACACAATTCAAAGAAAATTATTGATTTCACTGCAACTCATTCAATGCATGCAGATATCATGATATATATTTCCATAATTGAGAGAATAAAAATAAATTTTAAACATAAAAGATAAAGATTTACATGTTAGAGTGAAAAATTAGTTTCTTACTTCAACTTACTGTTAAGAAAAGATATTTTTTCAATTTATTTAATCTTAAAATGTGAGAAAGGCCTCATGCCCAGTGTGCACTCAGGAAAAAATGAAACAAAATAAAAGAATAGAAAATAGGATGTAACAAGAAACTTTTTTCCTTTTGATTCTTTTCATGTCAAAGGGCCAGAAAGCTAGAAAGTTATTGTTTGAAAATATATTTTGTAGTAGGAAATATCTTAGCTTGTTATAAAGTGTAAGTCTTATATTAGTAAGAGTTCCATAACAATTGTATGGCAAATCCTCTTGATAATGAGATTCTCACTTTCTATTTCTGTACAAACAATTCTGAGATCATCTCCAAATGTACTTGTCTCTGAGAATATTTTTGAAGACAAAAAATATGAGACAAGTGTATGAGCGGAAAATAAAAAACAATGTAAACTTTAGTTAATTTATTAATTTATATTTTTTGCATGATTTGAGATGGACAAGTCTACTTCTATATTACTAGACAAGTGTATTTCCTCTAGTACTTTTTTTTCTTTTTACATCAGAAGGATAATATGCTGATGTCATAAAATGTTTGAGGGAGATACATCTCACACACAAATGTGAAAACCTAATGATCACACTTATAAACTACAAAAGGATTCTCCTCCAGTCCTTTAATCATGGTTATTTATACATCTTTTTCATTAATTTAGAAGTGACCATCACATTGTAAATTTAAATCTCAATGGAGTGAGGAAAGAAAGAACAGGTTAAATTTAAATAAGACAGAAAAGAAATACCAAGAACCACCATGTCAGTCCTAGCTCCTGCCTGCTCACATCTGCATAGGCAACTATCACAGGTCCATTTTCTGAGCACATGCTAGCTTCACCCAACATGAAGCAACCTAAACCCCAACTGCCCTAAGTAATTTTCTTGGAATTTCTCCATTTCCCTTGTGTTATGTTGATATCTTATGACCCTGAGGATTTTTTCTCACTCTTCTTATGTAGACTAAGGGTCTGTGTTAGTCTGGGAGGGAAGGGAACTGTTAGGACAATGTTTTGAAGTGGCACAACTGTTTCAAATGCTTCTTTAACAATGTCCAGGAAAACTGATTATTTATGATATCTCTTTTTCTTTAGTCCTAGAATCTAGACAGAAATTTCTTGATAATAGGAAGAGTCCTCAACATTATCTTTTATATAAAAAGCACATATCCACGAAAATCAAATGTTACTAATTTCATACTAAAGACGAGAAACAAAAATATTCAAATTCCTATCGTATGCAATTATAGATTCTTGGTAGAATACTCAGTGTGTTATGAATATTCTAGAAAATATAGAAAATATCTCATTTATTAATGAAAAGATGTAGAAAGCATTTTATTTTTTAGTTTATTTACAATTCTATTCCCAAAAATAACAGTCAAATAACACTCACCAGATTTTTGTTAACCTCTGCATTATCGATTGAATGTTTACTTCCCTGCAAAACTCTTATGTTGAAATTCTCACCCCAAGTTTCATGGTATTGAGAGATAGAACCTTACAGATGTAAATTTAGGTCATGAGGGTGGGGTCTTCATGAATGGGATTAATGCTCGTATAAAAGAGACCCCAGAAAGCTTTCTTACTCTCTTTCCACCCTGTGAGAATACAATGAAAGAACAGCAGTCTGCAAGCTGAAAGAGGTTCTCAACAGAACCCGACTATGCTAGCACCGTGATCTTGGCTTCTAGCTTCCAGAGCTATGAGAAATCAATTAATATTGTTTATAAGCTACTCACTCTATGGTAATTTGTTACAGCAGCCCAAACTAAGACACTTTGCAAGCAATTTTTGTACTTCCCATTTGCTTCCATTCTCTGTCTCTATTACACATGTGCATACATTTGCTCCTAATTGAATTTAATACATTGTTTTGTAATTATTGTTGCAGTTCCTTCTCAATTGATAAAGTGCACTACATTCCATATTTTTAATGATATAAATAAAAAGCAGTTTCTATATTCTAATAAATAATCATTTAAAATATTCAAAAGAATACCTATTTAAAATCAGATTCTTAATATTTGACACTAAAACATACAATCATGTTAAACAAATATATTTTCAATAGAAAAAAGTTAAAAAATAAATATAAAAACTATAATCTTTATAAATTTCTAAATCAGTAACAAAATTAGAAATAAGGCACAATATAATATGCACCTAAATACATAAAGACATGCTTGCAATGTAAGTAAGTTTTTGTATTTAATCCTGACTTTAAAACAAAGCACCAATAGATATGTTTTCATTGCTATTCTTGATTTTGTGAACTTGTTTACTTTGGGGAGGATTCTTTCAGCAGTTAGTAATGTAGTCCTCTTGAGAAATGCTCTAGATAGGTTGCCTTAGGAAGTACTTAGTTTTATTGAATAATATGTCAATGCCAGATATCTCTTATAAGAAACTTGATTTCTCTGGGAAATGTGTTCATTTGTGTGGCTTTTAGATAAATCAGTTTGGAAAATGGTCAGGAGGCATTTCAGCTCTTTTTCATTGCTTTTGTAAAAAGTATTATGGGCACTGTCACAATTTTACTGGGAACTCTAGATGAATTAGAGTTGTGAAGGTTACTGAAAACAAACTCTAAATTCCTTATAAACTATAGGAAGAAACACTGAAAACCAATAAAATATTCAGCAAATATAAAATAATAAAATAATTTCTAAAATAAACTAACAGGAGAGTGACTAGACGTAAAATGCAGGTTTTGAGTACCAATAAAGTGTTTCAATAATCTAGAAAGATACTTATCTAACATCCATTCTCAGCTACATCCTCCCCAACAAAGTTAGAAACAAATACCCCCGCCCATCTCTCTGGAAGTTAAAATGAGAGGACAGGTGATTTTATAAACACTTAACAGAACACTTGAAATCTACCTCAAATGAAACTATAGACAACATATACTCAATGAAATGGGATTAGTATCAGATTAAAAATAATCATACAGTTAAAAATAACAATACATACTTATGTATAGAATATTGAGATTATTAGTGATATATAAATTCCAGCTTTGCCAAAGTAAATTGTTAGAAGACTGAAAGGGGAAAATTGTAATAATATAAAAGAATCATCTAGAAAAATTTATCTATAGATAATAAGCATTCCTAAGTAGAGAACAGAAAGAAACCTCACAGTAGCTAAAAGCAGTAATACAGACACTGGAAAAAATATAGTAAAACAGGATCAAATTTCACTGAATGAAGTTTATAATTCAGATGTAAAATATCATAATCTCTTTAATTCCAGGCTAGCAATGTTTCTGCCCATGCAACATTTTCAAAAACCTTATTGGTCGCCTGTGCAATTCATGGGGGTCCAAGCCATTAGACAAGAGGTTCCTCCAAAGATCTTTTTAGGATAACTCATCTTTATTCTTGGCTTCTGCTGAGATAGTTGATTGAATCCATGAGTCACACACATAATCCTTTTAGCAAAAGTTGTCTAGCTATACCCTTGGCATTCTTCTAACCACATGCTTGCTCATCTTGGTTATCTGGAGAGGTTGAGAGTTTTCCAAATTAACAAGTTTTAGTTCTTTTTCATTAAAATGTCTTTTCTCTGTTTCTTTCTTTTTTCTTTTCTTTTTCCTTCCTTCCTTCCTTCCTTTCTCTTTCTTTCTTCTTTCTTTCTATTTTTTTTTTTTTTTTTTTTTTTTACATTTTACTATAAGCTGTAAGGAGGAAGTAAGGTCATACCTTCCACAATTTGCCTGAAAATCTCCTCAGCTCAGTATTCATGTTTATTTCTGACAGGATCTACTTTCCATCCAATGGTAGAACACAGTTGAGGCAAGTTTCCTGCCACTTCATGATAAGGATCTTCTTCCTTTCATCATCCAGTTCTATGTGCCTCATTTCCATGTGAGCTTTCACCAGAAGCACATGTAACATTCATATTTCTCTTTCTTTTTTTTTTTTTTTTTTTTTGAGACGGAGTCTCATTCTGTGCCCCAGGCTGTAGTGCAGTGGCGCGATCTCGGCTCACTGCAAGCTCCGCCTCCTGGGTTCACGCCATTCTCCTGCCTCAGCCTCCCGAGTAGGTGGGACTACAGGTGCCTGCCACCATGCCCAGCTAATTTTCTGTACTTTTAGTAGAGACAGGTTTCACCGTGTTAGCCAGGATGGTCTCGATCTCCTGACCTCGTGATCCGCCCACCTCGGCCTCCCAAAGTGCTGGGATTGCAGGCATGAGCCACCGTGCCTGACCAACATTCATGTTTCTTAGCAATTCCTTATTTGTGACAATACATGTAACTTTGTAATGATGAAAGCATTCTGTACAGTTATTACTTATTTGAGCTCTCATCACAGTTGCCTTTAACAATCTATATTTATACCAATAATCTCAGAAATCTAGTATTTTCTATTTTGTGTCTCAGAAATACTTAGCTTCTGTTCATTACATAATTCCAAAGCCATTTCTAAATTTTTAATATTTGTTAAAGCATCTCCCCACTTCCTGGTACCAAAATTGGTATCAGTCAGGGTTTTCTAAGGAAACAGAATATATATAAATATGTATTATTTATTTCAAAGAATTCACCTATATAATTTTGAGAGTCAGCAAGTCTCGAATCTGAAAGGCATGCTGGTAATTTGCAGGCAAAAGCTAATGTTGCAGACTTTTTTCCTTAAACTTTTAGTTTCAGGGGTATATGTGCAGCTTTGTTATATAGGTAAATTGCATGTCACAGGGGTTTAATGTACAGGTTATTTTGTCACCCAGGTAATAAGCATAGTATACAAAAGGTAGTTTTTCAATCCTCACCTTCCTCCCACCCTCCATCCTCTAGTAGGTCCCCTTGTCTATTATTCCCTTGTGTGTGTTCATGTATACTCAATATTTTAGCTCCCACTTATAAGTGAGAACATGCTATATTTGGTATTCTCTTCCTGAGATATTTTCCTTAGGATAATGACCTCCAGATAATGTTGCTGCAAAGGACATGATCTCATTCTTTTCATGGCTACGTAGTATTCCATGGTATATATGTACACATTTTCTTCATCCAACCTACCATCGATGGGTATCTAGGTTGATTCCATGTCTTTGCTTGTGAATAGTTCTGCAGTAAACATACATGTGCATATACCTTTATGGTAAAATGATTTGTATTCCTTTCGGTATATACCCAATAATGGGATTGTTTGGTCGAATGGTAGTTCTGTTTATCACCACACTGCTTTCCACAACGGCTGAACTAATTTACATTCTCACCAGAAGCATATAAGTGTTTCCTTTTCTTCGCAAATTTGCCAGCATCTGTTATTTTTTTACTTTTTATTAATAGCCATTCTTATTAGTATGTTGCAGTCTTGAGGCAGTATTTCCTATTCAAAACTCTGATAAACTTCGGTTTTGCTCTAAGGCCTTTCAAGTGATTAAAAAACATCCACCAACATTATGAAGGTACTCTCCTTTACTTTTAAGGTCAACTGATTATAAATGTTTACCAATCTACAGAATACCTTCACAGCAACACCAAGATCCATGTTTGATCAAATTACTGGGTAATATATCCTGGCCAAATTTATACATAAAACTGTCATATTTGCCATATAGGCTTTCTTAAATTTACTTTCTTGAAAGTTGTAATACGGAATCTTAGATTAGGCTTTGAAAAGCCTCTTGAATCTAGAAAGACAAGCCAAAAATTTACCACAAGATAATGCATATAGTTGCTATAAATGTGGGAAAATTCCTTTCTTTCTGAAGTTCCCAAAATATCACAAGGTTACTAGACCTTCCAGGAATTATTTTCGTAATGCATCCCTAAGACTTGATAGACTATAAGCCAGGTACCAGGGAAGTTATCCCAAGAGAGTTCTGTAAGCATTGCCTCCCTAGAATTGGCCTCAGTTCCTTAGAAGTGTGTTGTAATATCAAAATAAATGAACATCATTCTCAAATATGATATTTCAGGCAAGGCCTTGGCTGTAAAACCAAAGTTATCAAGTATGTCTTTGTATTAAGGTGGATAGATTCAAATCAAAGCTATGCGAATAACTATATTGCCCCGACAACAAGAATATTCAATAAGAACTTCTAAATTCTGGAGGGCTCAGGTAGGAGAAAAAATTGTCCTTATTAAATATTTTGTCTTCAGCTTACAAAAGCATACTCCACTAAATTATTATAAGTTATATTTACTGATAAAAAAGATGAAATGTTTGATAACATACTCAGAAAATAGTATCTTAAAACAGCAGCAATATTCCAAACAATACCCATGATCATCTTTTATCAGTTAACTCTGTCCTATGTAATTAATTTTTGTTCCAACTCATGTTGAGTTAACATTCTGATGAATCCACTTTTTTCTCTACTAGAAATGTAAAAATCCTGATTTAGTTCATTGGTATAGTCTCAAAATTGCTTAAATAATACCATCAGAGGCCTGTACCCCCAAATACCTGATATAGTGCATTTCTACAGGTCTCTGAGATAGTCCTTGTCTGTTGCAGATAAAGCACTCTCACATGTAACTGATGCAAGAGCTTTTAGGGAAGCATCATAATGAAACAAAAAAGTCGATTACAAAAATCATGAAATGGCTGTAGTTAACTTAAATTGGTAATTTTTTTTTTTTTTTTTTTGAGATGGAGTCTTGCTCTGTCACCCAGGCTGGAGTGCCCTGGCCTGATCTGGGCTCACTGCAACCTCTGCCTCCAAGGTTCAAGCGATTCTCCTGCCTCTGCTTCCAGAGTAGCTGGGGCTAGAGGCGTGTGCCACCACACCGAGCTAATTTTTGTATTTTCAGTAGAGACAAGATTTCACCATGTTGGCCAGGCTGGTGTCAAACTCCCTACCTCAAGTGATCTGCCCACCTCGGCCTCCCAAACTACAGAGATTACAGGCATGATCCACTGTGCCCAGCCCAAAATTAGTAATTTTCAACAGCAAAAGATGTAATGAGAGCTTATTATGAGAATAACATAACTGACAACAAAGTTTTAGATAAAAATCTATAAATAATAATGTATTCCATTTTCAAAGAAGAGTAGATATAAGTGGCTTATAAAATAAACATGATTTACAGAAAAAACTGCATATAATAATCCTGATATAATATCTCATAAATATATTAGGCATATTTTTAGAATATACTAAGAAAGTATCAATGTTATATAGCAAAGAGATTCAGTAAGTCTGGAACAAGCCTAAATATCTTTATAATAACAAAACTCCATAGGTTAGGAGTGTGACTCCTACATTGAAAATTACTGGCTAAGAAGATGCTAGATTCACATTAAAGAAGTAAAGTTGCAACCAAGTTAACATTTTAAAAATAATTGCAATTATGACTGATATACTGTGTTGTCTAAGCGGATAGAATCATTTCACAAACAACAAAGGCACTGATAAATTTTCAGCACTTTTCATGTGCCATAAAATTTTCTGAAATATTCATATATAAGTTTGTACCTATACTAATATACCCACGGGAAAGCTGAGTATCTCTTTTTATTTGACCACCCTTACTATGTAACTTATGAATAGTAACATATCAAGTAAGTTGGGTTATTTCTTGCAAATTTCTTTTTAAAAGATGAAAAAAATAAATCCTTTGTGATTTTCCATGGGCCCTCTGGGAAACTTGAAAGACAATTATATGTGCAAAAGATATCAGTTAACATTTGATTTTGGGAAGGCAAAGTATCAAAAGTTTTGAGAATAGTTGAACATTCAGTTGAGGTATGATTATAGGTTACTGAGAAACAATGCATGGCTGTCTAGTTAAACAATTGACAATATTGGTACCAAAACAGAGATATAGATCAATGGAACAGGACAGATCCCTCAGAAATAACACCACACATCTACAACCATCTGATTTTTGACAAACCTGAGAAAAACAAGAAATGGGGAAAGGATTCCCTATTTAATAAATGGTGCTGGGAAAACTGGCTAGCCATACATAGAAAGCTGAAACTGGATCCCTTCCTTACATCTTATACAAAAATTAATTCAAGATGGATTAAAGACTTAAATGTTAGACCTAAAACCATAAAAACCCTAGAAGAAAACCTAGGCAATACCCTTCAGGACATAGGCATGGGCAAGGACTTCATGACTAAAACACCAAAAGCAATGGCAACAAAAGCCAAAATTGACAAATGGGATCTAATGAAACTAAAGAGCTTCTGCACAGCAAAAGAAACTACCATCAGAGTGAACAGGCAACCTACAGAATGGGAGAAAGTTTTTGCAATCTACCCATCTGACGAAGGGCTAATATCCAGAATCTACAAAGAACTTAAACAAATTTGCAAGAAAAAAACAAAAAACCCCATCAAAAAGAGGGCAAAGGATATGAACAGACACTTCTCAAAAGAAGACATTTATGCAGGCAATAGATACATGAAAAAATTCTCATTATCACTGGCCATCAGAGAAAATCAGAACCACAAGGAGATGCCATCTCACACCAGTTAGAACGGTGATCATTAAAAAGTCAGGAAACAACAGGTGCTGGAGAGGACATGGAGAAATAGGAACACTTTTACATTGTTGGTGGGAGTGTAAACTAGTTGAACCATTGTGGAAGACAGTGTGGCGATTCCTCAAGGATCTAGAACTAGAAAACCATTTGACCCAGCAATCCCTTTACTGGGTATATACTCAAAGGATTATAAATCATGATACTATAAAGACACATGCATACATATGTTTATTGGGGCACTATTTACAATAACAAAGACTTGGAACCAAGCCAAATGTCCAACAATGATAGACTGGATTAAGAAAATGTGGCACATATACACCATGGAATACTATGCAGCCATAAAAAGGGATGAGTTCATGTCCTTTGTAGGGACATGGATGAAGCTGGAAATCATCATTCTGAGCAAACTATCACAAGGACAGAAAACCAAACACCACATGTTCTCACTCATAGGTGGGAATTGAACAATGAGAACACCTGGACACAGGGTGGGGAACATCACACACTGGGGCCTGTTGGGGGGTAGGGGGCTGGGGGAGGGATAGCATTAGGAGAAATACCTAATGTAAATGACGAGTTAATGGGTGCAGCAAACCAACATGGCACATCTATACATATGTAACAAACCTGCATGTTGTGCACATCTACCCTAGAACTTAAAGTATAGTAAAAAAAATAAATATGGAAGTTACCATGATTATGAAAAACCTTGACTCTTTTCTATGTAAAAACACTGTAGTTTTCTTAAATAATCATGGACATAATAAAGCCAACATAAAACAAGGAAAATTATTTTGGTAAAACACAAACTGCTATCCAGGCAGACTGCACAGAGTTTAAAAAATAATTTTTTTTTTTTTTTTTTTTTTTAGACAGAGTCTCACTCTGTCACCCAGGCTGCCAGGCTGGAGTGCAGTGGTTCAATCTCGGCTCGCTGCAACCTCCAACTCCCAGGTTCAAGCACTTCTCCCACCTCAGCCTCCCGAGTAGGTGGGATTACAGGCACGTGCCATCATGTCTGGTTAATATTTTTTTTTTTAATTTTTGTGTAGAAGGGATTTCACCGTGTTGGCTAGACTCGTCTCGAACTCCTGACCTCAGGTGATACAGCTGCCTCGGACTCCCAAAGTGCTGGAATTATAGGGGTGAGGCACTGTGCCCAGCCAAAAAAAAAAAAAAAAGTTTTTACAGTCACTTATTGACAGCACAACAATTATACAAAAACATTTGCCATTTTAATACACAGAAAACCAAATTCTACCTTTTTGTCAGTTTAGTATTTCATACTGAAGCTCTTTTTGAAAATCTTATAAAAAGCCCATCAGACCTTAGTCTTCGTGAAGGCAAATTCCCTTTCCCTGACACTTTTACAGCTTTTTATATATCTATACATTTCCCTTGCAGTGAAAGTTCTCAAAGTGGACAAAATTAACACATTTGTCAACAAATTCAAATGTATAAAATTTCTAATTTGCATACAAAAACAACAAAAAAGTACACCTTAAAATTATGCTTAGTAGTTAATATTTCAGCATTCTTTTACTTAGAAATAACACACATATCTATTTAAGACCCATACATTAACTCAATATAGTAACAGTCCATTATTTTAAAAACCTAAAGGTCTTAGAGTTTGATAACATGCAAATCGTAATTATTGTTGAAGCAACCCAAGTGTTCATGGACAAATGAATGGATAAATAAAATGTAGTACATACATACAATCGAATATTATTTAGCTTTTAAAAGGAAGAAAATTCTTACACCTGCTATACAACATGAATGAACCTTGAGGACACTGTGTTAAGACACATAAGCCAGTCACAAAAGGACAAATACTGCATGATTACACTGATATGAGGACCTTACAGTAGTCAAATTCATAGAGCTAAAAAGTAGAATGGTACTTAGAATAGGCTGGGAAGAAAAGTTAATAAAGAGTTACTATTTAAGAAAGTACAGTTTCAGTTTCTCAAGATGGAAAGAGCTCTTGAGATGGATGGTAGGCATGGTTGTATAACAATGTGAATATATTTAATGCCACTGAACTGTAAAAATGATTAACATGCTAAATTTTCTAATGTGTTTATTTCACCACTATTAAAAATGATTATAGCTATTATAAAAATAATATACTGTTTAAATAAAATATATTAAAATAATGATTCAATTTGGTTAAACACAGATTTACACTTCTAATATTGTAGTAGCCTTATCATCTGACATCATACCTGGAGTTTTTTGTCTCACAACCAAGAAAATTAAGGAGTGTGGACACAAAGAGTGAGGTTAGAACAAAAGTTTAATAAGCAACAGAGGAAAGATCCTCACAGTGGAGAGGGGGCCTGAAAGACGGTTGCCAGCTATGAAGCTGAGTCTGAGGGTTTTTATGAACTGGAGGGAGACAAGTGTGCTGACTGGTCTCTAGGCCATCTTGGAGAAAGCACCACTTAGAAAGAGGTATGATAGTGTAAAGAACCAATTAGAGGCAGAGGTGAAGGCTTGGTCCAAGAGCTTGGCATGAGACCAATCAGGGGCTGAAGTGATGATTTATCCTAAGTAAATGAAGACTCAGCCTACGGCCAATCACAGAAAGATAGGCATATATAATGTAGGTGAAAAGTAAGAGACTAAGGTGTGACAAGGAGAGAGAAATATGTCCAAAGAAGGAGTGGAATTTGTTCATCTGGGTTCACACAGTAGGTGTTTCCATTCAAGGACACAGACTATTTCTTATCTAGGGTCTGCAGTTTGATTTTCAGCCTGTTCTTTGTTTGAAAGAGTTTTACCAAGGACCCACCTTAACTGCCTTCCTGACCAGTTTCTTACCTTCTCTTCTCTCAATAATCTTAAATATTTTGTAGTAATAATGATAATTTATTCAGTTAGAAACCAGGTTGAGTTTAGAGAGAACACACAAAAGCAGGAAAAAAGATCTATGTGGATGTCATACTGAATACTGATAAATCAAATACATAACTGTTCTTGTTAAATCAAAATTATTCTGTAGTCCTGTTTACCAAAAATTATCTAAATTATGCTGACTTAACTTCTTAAAATGTTTCTGAGTTAGTTTCTATTCTAATACGTTGAGGTTTTGGATTTTTTTCCACATTGAAAGTATTTCTTAGTTTGCTAATTTTCTTGAAATTTCAGGAATATTCAACTGATACACTTATTAGCTCTAAGTCAATTACAATAGGCCTCCTTTAAGAGATTTTATTATCTAATTTGGTAATAACATCCAGAGGTAGCAAAATATAACACACATACAATGAAAGGTAAAAGCTCTTTTGATTCACAAACATTTAAACAAACAGAAAAATTGCAAAAAAGAAAGCTTATGGTTTCAAATTTAATTATGGTTCAAGTATAAACACAGAAATACAGAACTTCCCAGTCTAGATATTCACTCCTTAGAGGGTATAATATTCCTTATTATTTTGAGACACAAACAGACAAACATAAAAGCTAACAAATCAGGTACTCTGTCCTCTTTTACTCAAAAGATAAGGTCTCAATTATTCATTAATCCATTAACAGAGATTACCGAATAATCAGACCATATAACAAAAGATGCTCGCCCCAGAAGTTATGTGACTACTCATAAAGGATCAAAATTAATTCCTTACTGTGCTATTGATGTACATGAGTACTAATCTGTGATGAGAAGGAATGAAGAGCTAACACATGGTACAAGATTGATGTACCCTGAAAACATTACACTAGATGACAGAAGCCCATCACAAAAGACTACATATTTTTTATTAAATTTATATAAAATGTCCAGAATACAGAAATATATAGACACAGAAAGTAGATTAGTGTTTGTCTAGGACTGGGGATGGGGAGAAATGGGGAGTGACTGCTAAAGGGTACAATATTTATTTTTGGGGTGACATAAAAGTTTGAAAATTTGATTTTGATTTGACTATAATTTATAATTAAATGATATAATTAGATGTTTGCATAACACTATACATTATATAATTTTGAGATGTATACTTTAAATATGTAAATTTCATAATCTGCAAATTATATCTCAATAAAACTAAAAAAAATTGCACATAAACTATACCACCCAGTCTCTGTCCTGTTAGTTTTTTTAAGTACTCATCAAATTTTATATATTTTGTTTGATATCTGTCTCCTACTGCTAGAATAAGCTTCACAGCAGAAATTTTTATGTGTTTATTATTTACTGCTTTATCCTCATTGCCTAGAAGACTGTATGGCATATTGAAGGGTATAATAAATGTATTAAATGAATGAACCAGTTTTAAAATTAAAAGAAATGAAAATAATAGTATAAAAACACCCAAAGCCACCACCAAAACCCAACACCCAAGAGTGAAAAGCCAGATTAAAATATACCCATCAAATCCAAGTGTAAAAAAATAAGCCATAATTTTATTGTAGAATAAAGTAGTAACTGTAGATAAAAGTATCTAAATGGAAAGGATTCAAGATATAATACATGTAATGCAACACAACAATATTGACTACAAATACTAAATAGAATAGTCTCAAAATTAAATTTAAAAAATCAATAAAAAATGAAATAGACTGGACACAGTCACTCATACCTGAAATCCCAGCACTTTGGAGGCCAATGCAGGATGATTGCTGGATCCCAGGAGTTCGAGATCAGCCTGGGCAGCAGAGTGAGATCCTGTCTCTAAGAAAAGTTAAAAAAAAAAAAGTATCCAGGCATGGTGACATGTGTCCATAGTCCCAGCTACTTGGGAGGCTGACACAGGACAATTACTTGAGCCTAGAAGGTTGAGGCTGCAGTGAATTGTGATCACACCACTGCATTCCAGCCTGGTGACAGAGTGAGACCCTGTCTCAAAAAAGAAAAATGAAATAAAATATATAGATGTGTTATTAGATATAAACATAGTAAGTCCAATTATCTGGCTATATCAATCAGAGAGAATAGCAATGCAATATTTATTTAAATCATACTATTAATGAGATAAGATTAACTCATTTTAAAATTAATTAAATTAAAATAACAAATAATACTCTTTTAAAAATTATTTTCTCAAAGTATGTAATCTTTATAGCCTTTGAAACTTCAAAAATAGTAATAAAATCTCCCCTCCCATTTATTTCACACAAAGTATTTGCCAGACCCAGAGGTAAATTTCACACAATGTCTTTCAATCATTATAGCAAGTATGAGAATACCAGTTTCATTATTTTATGGAAACTTTGGCAAAGCTCTGAGATAGTCAGAGGTAGAGACAGAAGAGCACCTCATCTATTCAACTCCAATGTCCATACTATCCACCACTGTGGTTTGGGATCAAACAACAAGGGATCAAAGGGCAAAGTTGTTAGTGCAATAAATAATTAACGAGCATCGGAAACTTAAAAATTGTCTACTATAAGACAGTTATCTCACCTGAAATTACAGAATTTAGTACAATCCAAAACCTTAAAAATCCAATGTCCAAAGCTTACTCAAACAAAAATGTGGCTATTAACGTTCTCTTTAATAAGAAAAAAAGAGATTTATTTTACTAAAAATGTAACATAAAAAATGAGGAATTAAGAGTTTAAAAGAAAATGATATGTTATGAAAAACATCAGAAAAAGAAAAATAGGTTGATTATTGTAAATGTCTAAACTCTTTGACAAATCACTAACATATTTCATAAAGAAAAGCACAAAACAGTAATTCAAAAAGAGAGCTCATTAAATACACACAATACTGACAATATATTGTTGCGGGAAGTCAGGGACCCAGAACGGAGGGACTGGCTGAAGCCACGGCAGAAGAACTTAAATTTTGAAGATTTCATGGACACTTTTTGGTTTCCCAAATTAATACTTTTGTAATTTCTTATGCCAATCTTTACTGCAATCTCCAAACATAAATTGTGAAGATTTCAGGGACATTCATCACTTCCCCAATCAATATTCTTGTGATTTCCTATGTCTGTCTTTACTTTAATCTCTTAATCCCATCATCTTCCTAAGCTGAGGATATATGTTGCCTTGGGACCCTGTGATAATTGCGTTAACTGCACAAATTGTTTAAACAATATGAAATCTGGGCACCTTAAGAACAGGATAACAGCGATTTTCAGGGAACAAGGGAGGTAACCTTAAAGTCTGGCTGCCTGTGGGCCGGGCAGGACAGAGCCATATTTCTCTTATTACCGAAAATGGGTAAGAGAAATATTGCTAAATTCTTTCCCCAGTAAGGAATATTAATAATTAACAACCCTGGCGAAAGAATGCATTCCCAGGGCGGGGCCTCTAAAATGGTCGCCCTAGGAGTGTCTGCCTTATGCAAATGTAGATAGGGATGAAACACGCCCTAGTCTCCTGCAGCACCCCCAGGCTTGCTAGGATTAGGAAATTCCAGCCTGGTGAATTCTAGTCAGACTGGTTCTCTGCTCTTGAACCCTGACAATGTGTGCACAGCCAGACATTGAAGTTCATTAGTGATTCTAGTTTCGCCCTGACCTTCTGCCTTGTGATCTTTTGTCGCCCTTGAAGCATGTGACCTCTGTGACCCACACCCTATTCATGCACTCCCTCCCCTTTGGAAATTGCTAATAAAAACTTGCTGGTTTTACGGCTCGGGGGCATTATGGAGCCTGCCAACATGTGATGTTTCCCCTGGATACCCAGCTTTAAAATTTCTCTCTTTTGTATTCCTTCCCTTTATTTCTCAGACCGGCTGACACTTAGGGAAAATAGAAAAGACTCACATTGAATTATTGGGGGCGGGTTCCCCCTATAATATATGAAAGGTTACTATATGCATTTATTTAAAAATACATTTGTTCTACATAAAAAAAAGATAATAATATAGATAATCTAATGTTCTTAAATGGGGTGGGGCCCATTTCAACCTGTAAGAACATAAAATAAAAATGTTAGAAAGCATCTTATGACAATTATTGCCTTCACTTCACTTTTGACAACATTTCTACTATATAAGGTTCATATTTTCAAATTTCCTGTGTAGATTCTCATTTTTAGGCAATTTCCACATATATAACATAAGAAAAAGTTGTGGGAGAGGACAAACCAATTTAAATCCAGCTCTCAAGTGAATGATGTACATTATATAAAAAGACTATAATAGATGGTTTTAAAATTTATTTGTCTTTCCTATCTATAACATTTAGGATGGAAATTGGAATGTTTTAATATTAAAGACTTTATCTTTGCTGATGTAGATGTGTGCACTAAAAGAAAGGCCTACCCTTCCGATTTCCATCACACAATACACCTTCTTTGGGAATGGTCAAGCAACAGAGGGCAGGACTGGTATGATGTGGATGGGTAAATTTGTTGTATGGGTTGGTGATTGCTAGCAGCATCGACTTTGTTTTAGTTCTCAGGTTCAAGAACAAAAGAGCCCCTAGCAACACAATTTGTAAGAAGGAGAAATGAAAACATCAAATGCAAGTTCATTTAATCTAAACTTGAAACAGAATGGAGGACCTTCCACATCAGCCTTATAAAGCTGGTTATGTCAAATAATAAAGAAAGAAGTCGAGTAGATGGCTACTTAGTCCTTATCCTTTTAGTGTTTTTCTCAGAGGAGCCAGTTATTATGCTGGAGGAGGTGATAATTGCATCTAATAATTATTAGAGACTAGCTTCTGCACTAATATTTATGAAAGAAAAGATCAGGTTTTGAAGAATTAGAGAGTGTTCAGTTAAAAACAAACGTCACATACTTACTTTGCTGGAAAATTCCAAAAATCTTTCTAACAAACATTCCACAAGTCATAGAATCAAGGAATTTTGCTCTTGGAAGAAAGCATGCAATAA
Source organism: Pongo abelii (assembly GCF_028885655.2). NCBI lineage: Eukaryota > Metazoa > Chordata > Mammalia > Primates > Hominidae > Pongo > Pongo abelii. The sequence continues at coordinate 27,799,475 of NC_071998.2, read as the reverse complement.
TCAAGCTTATGCTGGTTGTCTTGCGTATAATAATAATGAACATGCAAGGTGTAGCTTAAGTGTGCTCTTGTCACAGATCTATGAATCACTATAAACTCAGGTAAACATATGTGTTGGAGATTGGTGACATGAGATTATAATGAGAATTGATAGGTCTTGTTATACCCACATAATTCTAGATGATAATGAAGTCCTATACAATCCCCACCCCAACATCTTATCTCAATGAAAAGATCTATTTATTGTGGGTGATTTTAATTATATCACTATTCATTAAAAATCAAAATTTAGGCTGGGCATGGTGGCTCACGCCTGTAATCCCAGCACTTTGGGAGGCCGAGGTGGGCAGATCACTTGAGATCAGGAGTTCGAGACCAGCCTAGCCAACATGGTGAAACCCCGTCTCTACTAAAAATACAAAAATTAGCCAGGTTTGGTGGCATGCACCTGTAATCCCAGCTACTCGGGAGGCTGAGGCACGAGAATCACTTGAACCTGGGAGGTGGAGGTTGCAGCAAGCCGAGATTGCGCCACTGCACTTCAGCCTGGGCGACAGAGCAAGACTTTGTCTCAAACAACAACAACAAAAAAATCAAAATTTCTTATCTTTTCTTTTCAGGTAAATAAAGCCTGTGCTAATTGGCTTTGGGAGTTTACACATTTGTATTATAGCAAGATGCCATGGAGAAAACACTGGATTCTGAGCTGGAAGATACTGAGATGGAAGATACTGTTCTAGTATTGTGATGTATGGCTATAGCAAAATAGCTTCTGTGTTACTCTCTAGCACAACAATTCCCTAGCACTTTCATTTGATTCAATATTAAGAAGAAGACCAAAAGCCTGTAATAGTGAACCTTCATAACCATATTTGTGATTAACATCCAGATCTCCAGAATTTCTGGCCAGCTAGTTTTGCAGGCTTACTTTCGTTGTTTTATTAATCTCAGAATAACAGTACTTCTCCATTAATATGGTAGTATTTCATTTTTGCACCCACCATTTTAATTATCTACTAGTATATAACTACCACAGAATTTGTGGTTTGAAACAATGACTGGGCTTAGCTAAGCAAGTCTGCTGTTTTGCTTGGGATCTCTTAACTGGTTGCCTTTAGGTGGCTTCTAGAGCTGGAGTCTTCTGGAGGGTATGGTATAATGCTCCAATGCCTACACCTCAATCTGTTTTACTATTTTTCTGTGTAGTCAAAGGGCCTATCAATCTCTATGTAACCTGTTCATATGGTCTCTGCATAGAATCTCTTTAGCAGGGTAGCAAGATTTCTTATAAGGCCAATGAAATACACCAAAATGATCATCCCAGGAAGTAGAAGCTGCCAATCCCCATACAGTCCAGCCTAGAAACTGGGTCATTGTCCCTTCTCACACAAGGGTTACAGTGTCGACCCAGATTCAATATGGCAAGGGCCACGTAAGGGCATGAATACTGAAAGATATGGTTCATGGTAGGGACATAATTGGAGGCTGTTACACTTACTTTAGAGTTCATAGGAGATTTTACTGTATTCTTTATTAAATAATTTAAAGTGTTGTATGGCAACACCAAGATATTTGCATACTGTATAATAGGAAAGTAAATGGTTCTGCAAGAAAAAGCTTAACACCTAGTTGGTGATTCTTCCTCTAGCCTTAGGAACACCTGAGGAGTTATTTTTTTAATTGTCTGAAGTACTAACTTTAGACTTTATTTAAGCATACCATAATCCAGCAGTCATCAGAATTCAGTATAGATAACTACATATTAGAACAAGCTATAAATCCTGTAAATTCACATCGAAGCTATTTATTTAGTAATAAGTAATCAGTATTGATAAAATTCCATTGAACCAAAAAATGTACCTAGTTCTGTACAATTGAGGGTGGTTTATAAATAGAAAGGTATGAAAGATGATGGGAACACTGGGACTTTCCTGAACCAAACTCAGCCTCATTTCTTACAACCACATGTGTCCAAAGTAAAGAGTGACTGGGACATTGAGGAACTGTCTAGAGTTATGAAACAATAACTATGCTGTTCCTTTGTTACTACGATGCTGTATTTTGTCAATCATGTATTCATTTTCAAAGCTAGTTACAGTGGTTCTGGATGAAGCCTGTTATATCTTGTAGCTTTCCTGTGAGTGTGACACTGAGAACACCATTGTTGAATGAGTAGAGTGTGTGTGCAAAATTCCAACTCTTTTCTTCCTTTTCTTTGTTTCATTAGTATTGGACATGAGGTGGGTAACTACCTCATTAGGTGAGATATTTTTTCCTTGAGATAGATACAATTGATAGACTGAGCATCACAAAATCCTCTTGGATGATGGCATGACTGCACTACTCAGGGAGTGTATTTGTGTTAGGGGTGGAGGAAGTGAACTTCTACAGACTTAACAGCTTTGCACTTATTATGAGGTCCACATCCCATCAGATGCAGGACAACTCATCTGGAGTTGATTTACTTCCTATTCTAAAAGTAATCAGCATTGTAGGGCATCTAATTACTAGCAACTCAACCATTAGGACACTTAGAAAGGGGAGACATTGGTACGTATTGACAAGCCTGCTTCCATTTCCTCTTGGTCAAGAGTCATACCATTTCTTCCAACCTTTCACTTCTATGTTCACGTAAGCAACACTATGTTGCTATGGAATAAGAAGAAAAATGAGGTGTGACTTCCAGAGTAAAACAGTAAAAGATAGACATACTTTTACCATCATCTCATTTCCTGTTCTCTGGTGTATAATTTATAATTCTAGGTTAATCTGAAATTTGAAAGTTGACGTTTGAGAGAAACTGTGTCCCTAACGTTTGCTTGCAGGGGATCCCTTCACTCCTACAACCTATACACTATCCTACAGTTGGCAGTCAATAAAAAAAACTAAGATTTTTTTTTTTTTTTTTAGTTATGCTACTGAGACTTCAAAATTTATCTCTTATAGCAGCTAGCATGTTATACCTTAACTAATCTAAAAATTCATACAAGTAATTAGAGTTCTGGTGTAACAAAAAATTAAGAATGTGGTTTTGGATTAGAAGTTGGGCAATGGGAAAAAAAGATCAAGAAAACGCAAACAATAAAGAGAAAAATAAGATTAGACGTTGGAAAGTTGTTGATACGTGATTTTAAGTTGCAAATATTTGAAAAAAAATTGCCTGTGATAATTTAGGAGTCAAACCTCAAGAGTGTAGATCTGGCATCTCCTGGAAAAATAATTAGAAGAAACTTTTAATGTGTTCGAAGTATTTTTAGCCATTTGACAGGGTTCTAAAAGAAAGAGATGAGCTCAGGATAGGAACAGTTAATTTCTAAACAGGTATGAAAGTGAATTCATAGAGGTGAAAAAAAATCAAGCATTGAATGTTCACAAATCTCCAAAAAGTAAGAAAAAAATCATAAACATCATTTATTGGGAAAAATGTTCAGAGATGGGAACAGCGGGAGATGAATCATTACCAGGTACACTCTGGGCAAGCATGATAGAAAAATTGAGCAGAGCAGAGTATCAGGCTCCAGGAGATGACCCCTTAACTTTGAGCTGTGGAGTCAACAAAATGCATGATTTCAGAAACTTAATTCCCTTTCCTAATGTGAACACAACCTGAGTTTTAAGAGTGTTTCTAGTTTCTGCTGTGAAATGAGATCAGTGTCGTCCTCCATCCTGGTTCCTCTTCAGCATTCATATTTGGTGGAGCATCAGTCCTTCTCCTGGAATGACTGGGAATGGGGGTCTAAGCTTTGCAATTATAGCTCTATCACTTGCCAAACCAATGATGTTCAGCCTGATTTGCCCCCTTAGCATTCATCAAGGTTTACTGCTTAAAGTACTCATTTCTAGCTCATTTTCATGAAGCAAGGTTAATTTCTCAAATGATCTTGTTCTTCCAAAGGCTTACTTTTTGTAGGCTAATACTTTTTTGAGGCTAGGCTACTGTGATTATCGCACAGCCCCCATAGAAAACATGCTCAAATGCTACTGAAAATATGTCTATGGAGGATAATAAACAAACAAAAGGATGATAAAATATGCCCATGAAAGATCTCTTGAGGGCTGGGACAAGGACTATGCTAAGGGTTGGGGGTGGAGGAGACAGATTTAGGAAACAGCCAAACTGGATAAAGGAAGTATAATTCACTGCCAAGTCTGAGAAACCACACAATGCTTGTCCCACAATATTCTAATATCCTTAGAATTCTATCACTCAATGAATCAGCAGTGACTGGGCTTGCTTACTTTTTTAAACAAATTATTTTATTTTATTTTATTTTATTTTATTTTATTTTATTTTATTTTAAGTTCTGGGATACTATGGGCAGGACGTGCAGGTTTCTTACATTGGTAAACTTGTGCCATGGTGGTTTGCTACACCTATCAACCCACCACCTAGGTATTAAGCCCAGCATGCATTAGGTATTTATCCTGATGCTCTCCCCACCTCTGCACGCCCCAAGAGGTCCCAGTGTGTGTTGTTCTCCTCCCTGTGTCCATGTGTTCTCATTGTTCGGCTCCCACTTATAAGTGATAACATTGTTTTTCTGTTCCTGTGTTAGCTTGCTGAGGATAATGGCTTCCAGCTTCATCTATGTCTCTGCAAATGACATGATCTTGTTCCTTTTCATGGCTGCATAGTATTCCATGGTATATATGTACCATATTTTCTTTATTCAGTCTATCATTGATGGGCATTTGGGTTGGCTTGCTTCCTTTTTACAAGTGAGAGATTTCGTGGAGAATATTTTTCCCCTGGTTCAACTTTGTATATACTGTGTAATGTGTACAAGTAATCCCTTTGTTTTATTGTTTTTCACACAAGAACAATCATATGTATACTTGATGGAGGGGACTGCAGATCACTGGAAGCTTCTGGACCTTAACTTTGATGCAGTGCTTGTACGGTGCTTTGGGTCATCTCTCTTAGGGCAAGTGATAGGATTTTACTTGTGGGAAGCAGAGTCACTTTATTTATTAGGTAAAGTAGTTATGAGGCCTAGGGCCCACAATACTTTTAGGGCCCCACACAAATGTTTTTATTTTAACATCCAAAGAGGAAATAGATTCTTAGGTCAAATTTTATTATATGTTATTAACATATTTACCTTCCTACCAATGCAGTTATAAAACATAATTTTTAACAGTTTGCTTAAAGGAAGCATCCCCTGAAGGTAAAATTTTCTAAATGTTAATGAAAACTTAGTTTTTACAAAAGTAACAAACATTATAATATGGCCTTGGTAGGAATAAGAGTGTAATGTACATTTGACAAAACAAAACAAAACATAGTGGTAGAGACAATGCTATGTGTTCATTAAACCCTTACTTATTTTATGTTTTTCTTCAAGGACAAATAGCTAAACCATATTGGTCAGCTTTATTGCATCCAAGTGCTGCTATGTGAATTACTGCTCCCAGTGGAAAGTGGGAGAAAGTGGATTGTCATGTTCAGGTAAAGATAATGAAGAGAGTTAAAAGTACTTACGTCTTCTCCACCCTCTCTTTCCTTCCCCATTTACCACCTCAATGATGCAGATGCCCCTGGATCCTTCTGTGAAAGGAACCTGAGTCTCCAAATGAATGCAATCATCAAAGATCTCAGAGCCACACTGCACTTTGAGGTGAGCAAAAAACAATGTTTTATTGTGTTAATCCACAAGATTGTGGGCTATGTGTTACAGTAGCCAGGTTATGCACCTTCAATAATATCAGGGTAATTTGAATACATCTGAATACTCTTTCAGCTAATCTTCTCAAATAATAGAAACTATCTTTATTCATGATACATTTCATGATAAATATACATTCATGTTCGAGTCCTAAGCCCACTACAAGAAAATATTTATATATTTACAAAGGTAGAAAAGTCATATTTTTTCTAACAAGCACATGAAATAACTTTTTAGTCCAACCACTTAAATTATCTCAGACACACACACACACACACACACACACACACTTCCCTAAAGAAATTCCCTCTATTGTATATATTTATGAAGAAAGAACTTTTTTTATTTTATTTTAACCATTTATTCCAAAGCCTCCCACATAGGTTATCACACACACACAAACCCCACCCTTAATTTTTGTTGTGAGTTTAATTTACACATGTTTTAATTCCCTATGTTGTGAGCTTTAGAGTCTCACTTTCCTCTTTTTAAAAGTAATATTATTTATGATGATTATAATATGATATTTATTAAGTCAAAGATAACTATAGGTAAAAATATTTTGTAAATTGTAAAACACTGAAATAATGTAATTGATGTCTATTACGTTGAAGAAAAAGGACAAGAAAATCTTGCATCCTATTAAAAAAGGAAGACCGATCTCTAACAGGGGTCAATTTAAAATATATTTTGAAGGTTTCTAAGGAATAAGGAAATTATGAAATGGAGAGAAGTCAAAGATACATTTTCGTTAAAAGATGTTGCCTTGTTGGGAACCAAAACAAAGGTCTTTTCATTTTACTGAAAAGCAAAGTCAATTATAAAAAACTGCAATGGAGCAAGGCATATTATACAAAACATAATGGCCAGAAAAGACTACAACACCTCATATTCTTGTAAACAATATGAGTAAATAGTAAATAGTTGAGATGAGATAATATGTTCTTTTCCTTTAAATATGAGACAGTAGAGGCAATACAATGTCAACATAGAACAACCAAATAACATTGTTTTATTTTTATCTTCTTATTCATTTATAGGTAAACTGTCAATTCAGAGAGATTTGTTACTTTTTTCTGCTAGTATTTCCTTGGTAGTTTTAAGGATACCAACGATTTCGAGAGTCAGTATCAGGAAAAAAATGTTCTTCAAAGTGACTATCTGTGCTGAGCTGCTAAACTAACTAGACAGATTAAACAGTAAACTTCAAACAACAGTGTCACATCCAGAGTGAGCCAATGAGAGTGTCTGAGAATATACCTTGTACAAGCTGTTTTCTTAAAAGCGCCCCCCATAATATAATGTCATAAATTAAACATCATGAATTTATTTAAACCTGCAAAAACTTTATTTCTACTTGTATAGTTGCAGATTCCACATCTTTCAATCTGTGTTTCAATTTTTAACTAATGTTGAGAAAAAGATATTTTCTCCAATCTTGTTCAAATGTGTCTGGGCCATCAAAGAATATTTATTTTTCTTTAGTTCAATTTTTTTTTTTTCTGTATCAGCTGACCACGGTAGCTGAGAATAAGTTATCTCTATTTACAATAAACAAAGATATATGTTATAATTTTCACTGACCCTAACAGCAGTAAAGGTTTTCTCAATAAATTAAAAAATAAAGTAAATAGTATCATAGTTTTTAAATTTAAAAACTCCATGATATTTCAGTAGGAAACATCTAAAATCTACCTTTGAGTCATTTTAGATATTTTCCAGTACTATTTGTGTATACATTTACCACTCCCTTTAAAGCCTAAACCAAATAGAGTTTTTTGTTAAAGTTAGTGTGTTGGCATGTAATTACTTTGCTATTTTCTTGGTGTATAAATGAATCATATCGACATAAAGACTCCACTCAAAGGAAATACAAAGGAAGTACAGGAAAAAAATGTGTATAAGCAACAGCAAGCTAAAAGGCAACGTTATTTTAGATTACTAAGGTATTTCATGAAACAAAGAATTGAACAGTCATATTTTAGAAATGGTTAGAACTGATTTATTCTTAAAGGCTTCAGTAGCACATATTCTTGGATGTTATAAATTGTCTTCTAGTGTAAATTTCCATATTCCTGAAGATATTATTGGCTTAGCCTGGATCCATCTGTCTACTTCTAGAACGAATAACGAAACCATGAATGCTGGAAACCACCCTGAATGGCAGGACGAGGAAATCCCAAAATAGCAAAACTAAGCATAAATTCCAGTATATGTCTATTATAGATCCCCAAGACAACGGAGGAGGGGGAATGCAGAAACAACTATATGCATTTAATTCTCCAGGGATTTCATATATGAAAGAGATATTTTTGTTCTGCTTGACCAATTTTTCTATGTAGGAAAAAAAGCATATTCAATATTGACCCATTTATTGGTTTCATTATTTGTGAAATAATTTTAATCTGGTTTGGAATTTTTTAAGCATTCCAATGTGTGGTGATTAACGGTTTTCAATGTTGAGATGTTGCTACAATTATATAAAGCAACATTTAGATAAGTTTAATCATTATGTCCCTTGAATGACTTAATTATTATGTTATTATGTCCTTTCAAATATCCTATATTCCAGAACTTTTGAAGAAAAAAAGGGGAAGGAGCAAATGTCTGACCTTCTAGAATAAATTTTAAGACTGCCTTCAAAGAATTAGACTCATTTATCATACACGCACATGTATACCATTTAAATTGATACTGTAGATTTTATGCTACTGATAGACCACATTGAGGTCCAATTTGTTAAAATTAAAGATGGTTAGAGGTGTGAGTCATATTATTTAAGTGTATTACAGTTATTATAACCCTACAAACAAATTTTAAATATTTACTAATTCTTAATCTACAGCTCTAGCAGATTGTTGCCATTTCAGGATATTTTTCCAGCATTGACAGGTTTCCTTTTTTAAAAAATGTAATATTCAAAAATATTATGTAAAATATTTAGATTATTGATTAGTCATATTTTTAAATACTATTAAGCTAAATTAAACTTCCATATTTGTAAAGCTTCTTCTATGCTCTTAATTAAGTCAGCATTAAGTCCTGGTATTTTCCATTTTTTATTGCGTCTATCTGATTCTTCTCTCTTTTCTTCTGTACTGGCCTTGCTAGCGGTCTATCAATTTTGTTGATCCTTTCAAAAAACCAGCTCCTGGATTCATCAATTTTTTGAAGGGTTTTTTGTGTCTCTATTTCCTTCAGTTCTGCTCTGATTTTAGTTATTTCTTGCCTTCTGCTAGCTTTTGAATGTGTTTGCTCTTGCTTCTCTAGTTCTTTTAATTGTGATGTTAGGGTGTCAATTTTGGATCTTTCCTGCTTTCTCTTGTGGGCATTTAGTGCTCTAAATTTCCCTCTACACACTGCTTTGAATGTGTCCCAGAGATTCTGGTATGTTGTGTCTTTGTTCTTGTTGGTTTCAAAGAACATCTTTATTTCTGCCTTCATTTCATTATGTACCCAGATAAAGGGGATATCACCACCGATCCCACAGAAATACAAACTACCATCAGAGAATACTACAAACACCTCTACGCAAATAAACTAGAAAATCTAGAAGAAATGGATAAATTCCTCGACACATACACCCTCCCAAGACTAAACCAGGAAGAAGTTGAATCTCTGAATAGACCAATAACAGGCTCTGAAATTGTGGCAATAATCAATAGCTTACCAACCAAAAAGAGTCCAGGACCAGATAGATTCACAGCCGAATTCTACCAGAGGTACAAGGAGGAACTGGTACCATTCCTTCTGAAACTATTCCAATCAATAGAAAAAGAGGGAATCCTCCCTAACTCATTTTATGAGGCCAGCATCATCCTGATACCAAAGTCGGGCAGAGACACAACCATGCTGCTATAAATCATGCTGCTATAAAGACACACCCACACGTATGTTTATTGCAGCACTATTCACAATAGCAAAGACTTGGAACCAACCCAAATGTCCAACAATGATAGACTGGATTAAGAAAATGTGGCACATATACACCATGGAATACTATGCAGCCATAAAAAATGATGAGTTCATGTCCTTTGTAGGGACATGGATGAAATTGGAAATCATCATTTTCAGTAAACTATCGCAAGAACAAAAAACCAAACACCGCATATTCTCAGTCATAGGTGGGAACTGAACAATGAGAACACATGGACACAGGAAGGGGAACATTGCACTCTGGGGACTGTTGTGGGGTGGGGGGAGGGGGGAGGGATAGCTTTAGGAGACATACCTAATGCTAAATGACGAGTTAATGGGTGCAGCACACCAGCATGGCACATGTATACATATGTAACTAACCTGCACATTGTGCACATGTACCCTAAAACTTAAAGTATAATAAAAAAAAAAAGTGCTGGTATTTTCCACCTTCTCTTTAACATTGCAGCACATTGACTAAAGGGTATAGCTGTATACCTACACTTTCTCTACCACATGATAGAATCTATCTATAGCTATTTGTACCCTCTATCTACCTATCTGTCTGTCATCTTACTGTGGTAAATTACACATAAAATAAAATTTACCATTTTAACCATCTTAAAGCATACTATTAAGTGGCATTTAGTAGATTCACAATGTTGTGCAACCATTACCACTTTCTTGTTTTGGAATTGTTTCATCACCCCAAACAGCCACCCATACACATTAAGCAGTCACTTTCATTCCTACCTTTCCTCAGATCCTGGAAAATATATTGGTAGACTTGATATTCTGTATATTTCATATAAATGGATCGTACATACAATACGTGGCATTTTGTGTCTGGCTTATTTCACTTAGCTTATTTTATTTTTAAAACATAAATAATAAGAGTGAGAGATATCACTTGATAATCACTGTTGAAATTGAAATGCTTTTTTTGAAATTGTAAATCTGTATGCTGAGAAAAGCTCTGTCGTGTACAATAAAGTCAGTGAGTATAAGAATGTGTTAGTTCTAAACATCACTTTTTGTGTGTGAAGGTAGGGAGGAAACAGTCTTGATTTTGCTTTTAGTAAATTAAAGCAGATGTCTTTGCTGGCTATGCCATCTTTAAATTATTTTAATATTGCTTCTTTTTCCCAATTTCATTTTTTGGATTAGGTGGATAAGAAGGAAATGGAAATTCACCCTGAGAAGGCCTAACTATAGGCATTTTGAAATATTTCTGTCACTGGGAAAGCCTTACCTGAGTCTTTCACATATTAAGATATACAAATAAGCTGTTTTAAGATAACAATGTAAACAAAAAACTGATCATTTACCTTTCAGATAAATGTGGTAGACAAGGCCTCAGAAAATAAGCAAAAATGCATATCTGTATGAAAAATTAGACAGCATTCTTTGTGACACCACTTGTTCTATGAAAAAGCAGAATTATTTCCTCCAAACCAATGCAGAAGTTTGAGAAGCTTTGTCTTCTATATTCCCTTTTGTTTGTGTTTGTTTCCTTAGTTTATATCTGAGACGTTACTATATTTATACTCTGTTTATAAAGCTGTAGTTAACAAAAGTAATTTTTAAGTAATAATTATATCCATTCTTCTTTGGAATATTGCATTTTATAATTAAAATATTTCAAAGGAATTAATATTATTAATATCAGGACAGAAATAAGGCAAAATTAATCATGTTCCTTTTCTTTTAATCCTTAAGTCTACTGAATGTAAGATGCTATTTTAAGCATTTTTTAAAGTATAAAGATAGAAAATAAAAAATATTACCATTTTTGATGGGAGGTTGGAAAGTGATACAAAAGTATCCTCTTGAAGATAATATTTTGGAAGCAAATTAATAAAATCAATGTTTAAAAATCTCAGAAAGTTACCTTAATTGATTAAAATTCATGTTATTAGAGAATATATTTTACAAATTAGAATATGTATATTAAAAATACTTAACACAGAATAAGCTTGTATTTAAAATTTTGCTTTGGGTAGCAGAAATTTCTAAGTAATAGGTCACATCATCAAATCTTTGGAAATAACACTAACATGATAATAGTTTTTTAGAAAAAGGCATAGATAAAAGTAAATCATTTTAACTTATATTTTCAGTAATATTTAGCAATGAGACATCAGTATCTGCAAGCTTTGCAGTTTCTCCTCAGAGAAATACATTCTACTGTCGAGTTGAAAAAAATACAGCAGGACTTGTCATCATCTGAATGAAATGTTAACCAAGATCGTCTGTTTCTCTTTGTTCTAACTTCTTGCTTGCTGAAATGAACAAGTTTAGATGTCTAACCCTCTCTCACATTTTTAATTTAAGCTAATCAGTTTATAAAATTCAAATGTCAATTTATTGACCCTTGATGTGTGCTAAAGTTGCTCAATCATTCCATTGGAATTACAATGTTTTCAAGTTTCAGGAGATTTTTTTGTCTTCCTACTGGACATCCATAAGAAATGTGGGAGCCTAATGGTAGCTTATACGTATATAAATTGTAGGAAACTAAGGTTATAGATGAAGAAATCATTGAAGGCAAGTGTAGAGACCTGAAAGGATGAACATTCTCTTTGATGCAATTGACTCATAGATCCTATTATTCTTGTAGGCTATTTCTCCTTTGGACTTCAAGCTATGTGAGCTATCAAGTTTCATTATTATTCAATTCAGTTTGAATTGGAGATTTGAGTAAATAATTGCTTCCTAATTGGTACACTCACTGTGGCAGAAGTTTTTGGTTGATTGTTGGCTGCAAGAACATCCCATTGTCTCTCTCATTCCATTCACATTTATGCAGTATACCAACATGTTAGCTGAAAATGCAATTCCTTGCTTTGTTTGTAGTTATGGATGGACATATATCTAAGTCCTGGACAATCTGAGAGTAACAGAAATAAAGTATTGGAGAAGAAAGTAAGAACTCTTTAAAGATAGGGGTTCTTATTTCCTTTCTTCATTCTCCCAGTTAGAATGTAGATGTTATAGCTTACAGCCTTGAGAATAAATGTTTCAACTTAGTGAAGACATATGGGAAAGTTGGAAGTCGTTATATTGTTGTCTCTGTTCTGAACTGACAAGCTCTTAACATTTTTACAGGATAAAGACATAAAATTCCATTTTGTTTAATCTTTTATTTTTGAGTCTGTATATTTAAATACAAAACTAATCTTAACTTACACTGACAAAAATATTCTTCTGATAACCACTCATTTACTTTAAAACTAGGACAATGATGTTCTACATGTACTCATATATTAGCATTATGCATTATTTATTAGTACTGTACATTTCATTATCATGAATCTGTCCAACTATGGATTTCTGGTAATATTCATGTTCAGAAATTGATCTCCATAATGTTTTACCTGTGTGACTTTAGGAAGATATTTAACTTGATTGAAATTTGTTTCATTACCTGCAAAATGGGGCAACAATACATATAAAGAACTCCTGTCTGGCACATAGAAATCCTTCAGTACGTGTTATTTCTTAAGATTGCAAAGTTGGGAAACTGAATGACACTGACTGAAGTACATTCTTGCTCTTGCTAAGCAACCAATTAAAATCCCAACAGAGTTTTCACAATTCTCAGTCAAGTTGATTCTAAGAAGGGAAAAAATATGTGGCCCTTCAAGTGTTTTACTTTTAGGTAGGTCTACATATTTCAAAAACATAACCCGATCTCTAAATAAATATCCCCAAAATATGCATTGCAAGATGGCCAGTATCTCATCCAGAATGCATAAATGTATGAAGAAATTGAATATTAATAATAGCAAGAACATAAAAACTAACGAAGAATGGAGAAGTGTGTTGGGCAGAATTCTAAGATGATCCCTGTTAGTTTGGTAAGGTTGCCATAATAAAGCACCACAACTGTAAGGAAAATGGATGTGCTGCAGTCAAGAATAGGACTAGGTAAACATCCATTGCAGCATGACTCAGCAAGTTTGGAGTGCAGGCACACAACTCTGCTCATTATATAACCTATTTGTGTAAGCTCGTACTTGGCTCTGAGCCACAATTGTCTGTAAACAGTATAATTGCGCTGCCAACACTGTACATAGGGCTTGTGCCCAGAGAGAGAGAGGGAAAAGCTGCTGACCCTCTAAGGGAATGCTGGCCACCTTGCAGGTGGATGGAGGGGAGCCAGGAATGGGCAAGCATAGGGAAATGCAGCTGTAGGTGTGGGAGTGGCAGGAGCCACAGAGCTAGGTGCTGAGAGAGGCTGCAGCCAGAGTTTGCAGCTGAGACAAAGGTGGATGGAGAGAGAGAGAGCACAATAAAACCATATTTCACCTGCCTACTGCCTCCTGAGTGTTCTTTCAGCTACCTGCCAACCATCCACCCATTCCCCTCAGACCTCAGCTTGGGCCGGAACATGACACTTGGTGTGACATTTTGTGTAGTTGGCAGGATATCAAGGTGAGTGAGCCTTCGGCTCCCACTGATTCCATGTCAGCCATATGGCAGCAATATGAGGTGTAGTACCCAGCCAGTGGCAGCCATGCTGAGCGGATGGCCTCCGGAGGAAACACAGCTGGCAGTGGATGAGTCCCCTGCAAGTGTGGAGAGAGCACTAAGGCACCTGGAAGTGCACAGCACTGAGAAGGAGCGCACTTTGGCCGGCAGAGTCAGATGGGCGTTTGTGACTGTGCTGCGGGAGGTGCATGCCCAGTCCCTGCAGGATGCAGCCCAGGGAGGAGGAAAAACCTCCGTTACAGGCTCGTCCAATGGTACGCCAGAAAATAGAGCAGGAGCAGCCGCTGGGGCCCCAAAGGTCGGCCCCAGGACCCCCTACCATGGTGGAGCACACTTCATATAGTGGCTACATCCCTGCTGAGTTGCTGGAGTTAGGCAAGCAGTGTCGACAGCCATCGGGGAATCCCCTCCCTGCCTGAATGCTCCATCTCTGGGAGGAAGGAGCTGATGCATTTCCTGCTCTGCCTCTGAGATGGAAAACCTAGTTTCTTTAATTAAAGTGCAGACTGATGCCTCCTCTGAAATACCAGAAACTGTCAGTAGAAGGCAGTCATATACAGATTTGGTGTAAGTCATTCAGCAGAAGGGTAATGCTGCGCGACCCAGTCCTGCCGGGACGTTTCATCTCAAAGACTATTTGCTGCAGCCAGGTGGAAATGTAAAACCTTTTGTGTTTGATTAGGGAACTGGCCGAGGTGCCTGGCTTGGGGGAACACCAGACGACTGGAGGCCACATGTCGACTTGGCAATCCACTGGTGCCTGCACCTGGATAAGTTTCCGGGCAAGGCTGTATAGACAGCTATGAAGGCTGGTCATTGAAAGTAAAATCTTTATCTCTGCACCTCAGCATCAGCCACTTGGCTCCCCACTTATGCACTGTGTCTGTCTCTCCCATACCTGAATATATTCTGGGGATGGATGTTTTACAGGCTTGACAGCTGTGCCATCTATCATAGACTTCATGGACTGCTCAACGATGGAATTGGGACAGTACCACTATGCGGTGGACTTGGCTAATGCATTCTTTTCCAGAGAGCCAGGAACAGTTTGCCTTCATGGAAGAGCAACAGTGGACTTTCACAGTGTTGCCACAGGGCTAGATGCATAGCCCTACCATATGTCATAGTCTTGTTGATGATATTATGTTAACCTTTGATTCTCTTGCAGATTTAGAAGTGATTAAGATAGTGCGACTGAGACCACGTTCCTGGCAGCCAATTGGGCTATTCAGCAGGCACAAGCCCTATGGGTAGTTGACCAGCGGTGCCCGTTTGAGCTGGATGTGCATGTGACCACAGATGATTTCAGTTGGGACCTGTGGCAGTGCACAGTGCACTTGAGAATGTCAGTAAGCTTTCGGTCCTAACGATGGAAAGGAGCTGAGCTCTGATATACCTTAACAGAGAAACAGCTAGCAGCTGTACATGTTGCCCTTCAGGCTTGTGAAAGTGCAACAGTACGGGCTGCAGTTGTCACGCTGACAACTTACCCAATAGCAGGATGGGTGCATTCATTGGTAATGAGCCCCTGGACTGGGATGACACAGACATGCACTTTAGCAAAGTGGGGTGCCTACTTAGAGTACTCTGAGTACAAGTCCTTTAGCAGCAGAGCTGCACAATGTCTTGGGACCTGTAGTCCTAATGCAAGATAAGGCCGTGGGGCCTGAGGCACTCACCCCACTCCTAATGGGACATGGTATATGGATGGGTCTAGCCAGGGCTCTGATACTGCTACCTAGACTGCTGTCATAGTTCAGTCCAGTATTGACACTATATAGTTTGATACTGGGTGTGGGCAAAGTAGCTAATGAGCTGAACTTAGGGCAGTGTGGATGGTGATCACCAAGGAGGTGACACCTATGGTCATCTGCACCAACAGCTGGGCAATTTATTGAGGCTTAACCTTGTGGGTAACTACCTAGAAATTACAGAAGTGGCTGGTTGGTCACCAGCCCATGTAGGGCCAAGCCAGATGGCAAGACCTATTGCAGGAAGGATGACTGTCTCTGACCAGGTATGGGGATGAACCTGTTGTTGCCCGTGCCAAGGCCCTTAAAGGTAGAAGAACAAAAAAACCTAGCTTAATATATAAAGCAACACTGGGGTAATGTCACCATGGGGTAGTTGTCCACATGTGTCAGACCTGTGTGTCCAGGACCTATGTGTCAAGCCTGTGTATTGGTCCTGTGTGCCCAGAGCTTATGTGTCAGGCTTATGTGTCAAGCCTGTGTGTGTGTATTGGAGCTGTGTGCCCAGAACCTATGTGTCAGGCTTATGTGTCAGGCTTATGTATCAAGCCTGTGTTGAGCCTTTGTGCCCAAAAGCTATGTATCAGGCCTACATGTGAGACCTGTGTGTCTAAGACCTATTTCTCCCTCGGCCTAGGGGGTGGAGTGTAAGGAAAATGGATGTCTTGTGATCAAGAATACACCAAGGATGATTTTGGAGCACAGGTGCACAACTCTGCTCATTATATAACCTGTTTGTGTAAACTCATACTCTGCTCTGTGCCACTATTGTCTGTAAAAGGCAAAACTGCACTGCTGATGCTGTACATATGGTTCACATCCAGAAGGACAGAAAGGCTGCTGACCCTGTAAGGGAGAACTGGCCTCCTTGCAAGTGGACATCGGGGAGCCAGGAACTGGCAAGTGCGCCAGGGAGTGCAGCTATAGGCATGGGAGTGGCAGGAGCAGCATAGCTGGCTGCTAAGAGGGGCTGCAGCTGGAGCGGGCAGCTGAGCCAAAGGCAGATGGAGAGAGAAAACATAATAAAACCATATTTCACTTGCCTGCTGCCCCCCGAGTGTTCTTTTAGCTACCCGCTACCCATCCACCCACTCCCCTCAGACTTCAGCTTGGGCTGGAATATAACACTTGGCATGACAACAACCTTGGCAGCTAAAACAATAGGAATTGGTTTTGTCACAGTTCTGAAGGCCAGAAGTCTGTAATCTAGGTATTGGCAGTGTTGATTATTTCTTTGGGCTATGAGAGAAGTCTTGGTTTCAGAACACTTTCTTTGTAGATGACTATACTCATGTTTGTCTGTCTTTATGTTCACATGGCATTCTCTCTCAACATCCAAATTTTCCCTTCTTAAAGGATCACAAGGCATTTTGGATTATAACTTACCCTAATGATCTCATTTAAACTTGATATCCACAGTAAAAAGCCCTCTCTCCAAATGAAGACACATTCTGGGGTATAGGGGTAAGACCTTCAACCTATAGATATAGAGGTGAAACAATTCAGTTCACCAAATTTTAGCCCCCTGGTATATATTCTCTGCATTAATGCATCATTTGAGTAGGTGCAGGACTTGTGACTAGGAGGGAATTTCCACTCTCTTTATTAGATCCTATTATATGGCAAATGTGAAAACATTTTGTATATGTGTTTAGATCTCTAGTCAGCTGACTTTAAGTCAGTCAAAAGGAAGATAATCCTATGGGGTCCTGAATGAATTAAGTGACCCCATTAAAAGAGTGTCTGAAAGTCAGAGACAGACAATGCTCCCTTATGGGCATCTTAGATTGATTGAGAAAGAAAACTGCCGTGCTATGAGAGAGGGCCAAATTATACAAAATGGTGGGCAACCTCTAGGAGGTAAGGGTCTCAATCCTGTGTCTGCTAGAAACTGAATTCTGCCAACAACCAATGACGTTGGAAGAAGATCTCCCGCCTTAAATGAGATAACAGTTCCAGCTGACATCAGCCTTGTTAGTTTCTGTGCAGAGTACCAATTAATTTTTACCTGAGTCCCTGACTTACGGAAACTATGAGATAATAAATTTGTGTTGTGCAGGCTGCTAAATTTGTGGTAATTTGTTAAGATACAATAATAAAAACTAATACAAGAGAAAATATTTAACAAGTTCATAATGGTTGAAGGATTATACCTCTTTGGAAATAGATTTTACATCAAACATGGGTATAATTTATCCAGCAAAGTTTATATTAATATTTTCAGTAATTCTGATAAGCCTACAGATCTGTCACAGCATAGGAGCCTAAGTATGTATGGAATTTAGTATGTGAAAAAGAAAGTTATTGGGTATTTATATAAAACTGGATTTTTGGCTCATAAAACATGTTTTATAATTATATCATATATATGTTAGATTTGAATAGAAAAAGGGTCTGGGATGTTACATGCCAACATGTAAACAATACTTATCTTAAAGAATGGAGTAACCAGTGGGTTCCTGGGAGAAGGCAGAGGGAAGCCAAAATTATTATTATTATGTTTCTCTTTGAGGCTTCATTATTCATTTAACTAGTTAGACATTCTGTTAGTAGAACCAAGATAAACCAATTCAAGTGCTGACAAATCAAGGGAAAGCAAAATTATAACATTAAAAAGCAGAATCTGTACAGTGTCATTAAGGAATTAGAGTTTAGAGTGCTATATTCCAGTTATTGAGTGATATGAAATGTATTTTTATCTATTGTCAGAAGACTGAGAAATACATGGGATTGTAAGAAGTCTGGCAGCCCTGGGTTCAAATCATGATTGGGCATATAACTTAACTTCTCAGTCTCTGAAATCCACAATTGGGTATGTCATGTCATTTATATTTACCCTTCTAACTTAATGAAAGGTGTCTTATTCTCAAACTATAAATGTAGTATTTTGATAGGCCTTGATCTCACAAAACAAAATTTTAAAATACGAAAATTTCTTTATTCTCTAAATGGATGTTTCTGTCAGCTCCTGTACTTTTAATCTTTCTCAGGGTGGTTGTGGTTCTGGTTGCCAAGTTTTCATTTCACTCTAGATACCACCAAGAGTTTGCAGTCTTCAACTCCTATATATTCCAAATTTGAATCAGAGATCATAAATGTCTTAGAATGGCATCTTCCTCCCCTGCTTCAGCCATGCATTACTCTATCCTCACTACTAGAGCTAAATGGGAGAGTACACGACCCAATTATGCATAAAGAGGTTTAGAAGACTTTGAAGTGACTGCTAATGTTTGAAAGTGAGAGAAAATTAAAACTTAAATAGAATCCTTTCAGGAATTTTTTCTCACTGAAAACCCCTGCTTTCTATATTTTCTCAAGTTTTGATTCTTTTAAAAATCAGTCTCCCTCCCCTATAAGCAGTCATAATTTTTGTTTGTTTATGTTTGAGACAGAGTCTCACTCCGGTTACCCAGACTGAAGTGCAGTGGTGGGATCTCAGCTCACTGCAGCCTGGACCTCCTAGGATCAGGTGATTCTTCCACCTCAGCCTTCTGAGTAGCTGGTACTACAGGAGTGTGCCACCATATTGGCTTATGTTTCTTTTCAAATTTTTAGTAGAGACATTTGCCATGTTGTGCAGGCTGGTCATGAACTACTGGACTCAAGCAATCTGCCCACCTCAGCCTCCCAAAGTGCTGGGAATACAGGTGTGAGCCACTGCATCTGGACTAGCAGTCATGTTTTTGACTTCTGGTTTTAGAACAGCATTCTGTCATAATATCTTACTTTCCTTATAATGTGTGCATACTAGATTCCAGGAATTCCTCTTAAAATTCTACATTAATGTTCCACAGAATTTCAATTGGGTTTACATTTATCATATTTCATTATAAATAGAGACTCCATCAGACTAATTTAAACATTGTTTTTTAAAGAAGTTGAAACAGTAACTAATGTATACTTTTTAAAGCATCATCTTTCAAGATGGCTAAAGTTATTAGTTGTTAAAGCTTTCCAGTCAAATTTGAGTTTCTGTTACACAAACTGAGAACTACTACACCAAAACAACCTCTTGACTAATAAACTGACAGTAACTGGACCTCTCTTCTCTCTCATTCTGAGACAGAATACTTAATGTTAATCTGCTTGTACTTGTTCTTCGTTTCTAAAAGGATTTTGTTGGCTTGCTTTATTCTCTTAATTGCTGCAATGTATCCTTGGAAAACATAAATATGATGTCCTTACAAATACAAATATAAAAACCTCAAGTGATTATACCATATTGTCTAGTTAAATGCAGTAGTAGAAAGCATTTGTCTCCAACTTTCATAGTCTCTACTATTTCATGAGCGATAATGGAATAAAGATAGTCCAGAAACATTTTATTTTTCTTCTTTTTTAAAAATCTGGTCAATTGACGATATGATGATTATTAAGAATATAGCCAAATCTATAACACTAGAGCTATGTAAGTGGTTTATCACCTCTAAACTCTCCCCCAAGTGAACCTGCCCAGCCTCCAGTACTTGCTGCCTAATGATTATATTTTGTTTGACATGAACCTGTGATGGCAGCTAAATCAACAAGGAGTGGCATATTTCCCAAGGGTGGCCAAATGAAATCTCATGAAAATTAATTTGTGCTGATAAATGAAGAACTGAAGTGGAAAAGTCATGATCCTTAATGAGCCAGGGAGGATATTTTGCAATTTCTTGTAATTAGAGCACCTAAATTAAATATTGTATAATGCCAGTATTATTTACTTAAAATAATGAAATATTTAAAATAATTTGCTCCATGAAAAGTATTAAAACTCAAAATATTGTGATGTTTAATCCATTAAGTAGAGTTCAAATACTTCTCATTCTTTTAAATTTGATACTGAATGTTTATACATTTCATTAGACATAAAAATGAATATGCAATAACAAATATAAAACTATTACACATAAATTGGTACAAGTTATATGTCATCAGTAGTTTGAAAAGAAAAGCTGTGTATAAAGTACACCATAGTACTATAGACCTACATTTGCAAGCTTTGTTCATTAATTACTTCTAATTAGGATACATATTTTGCTTATCCCAGAAATACGTTGTCATTTCATTTAGAATAGTGGTCTATTTTATTTAAGGGCAGTGGTTTCTCAAGTTTCCCTCCTTCCCTCCCTCCCTCCCTCCCTCCCTTCCTTCCTTCCTTCCTTCCTTCCTCCCTCCCTCCGTCCCATCTCCCTTCTTCCCTTCCTTTCCCTTTCCTTCCCTTCCTTCCTCTCTTTCTCTTATTTTCTTTCTTTCTTTTTCTTTCTTTCTTTTTCTTTCTTTCTTTCTCTCTCCCTTCCCTTTCTTTCTTTCTATCTTTCTCTTTCTTTCTTTCTTTCTTTCTTTCTTTCTTTCTTTCTTTCTTTCTTTCTTTCTTTCTTTCTTTCTTTCTTTCTTTCTTTCTTTCTTTCTTCTTTCAGTGTTTCTTTTCTGAAAATGCATATCCATAATAATTTTGTCAGTCAAAGCAATAATGTCATAAGATAAACTTATAGAGTTTTACAGTCTTTCTCTTTTCATATCTGATACCACATATGGTATGTGATGACTCTGACAGCTCAGAAATTTGGAAGCAAAGAGACCAATCAATCAAAGATTGTTGAAGTACGTCTGTAAACCAAGTTTCTAGTAACTCTGAAAATTCTTGGAGTGAAGGAAACAACTGCATTGGGACATGTTTGAGATGTTGGGTTGGCACTAGAGAAATTAGTTGGACATTATTGGCAGGGGCTTAAGTGTTTAAATTAAACAAATTCTCATATTATTCTATAATGTGTTTTTTTCTGCAAATTTCATTGTTCATACATAAAAGACTTCTTTCTTGTTTTGACTGCATACTGGCAAACGTAATTTTACCAGCAATCCTCTTATTGATGGATATTTACAGGAGTTAATCTAAATTCAAACTTTATGATGAACTACTACATATTTTTAACTGTGCCTATGTTTGCAGCAATATGTTCACATTTATGTAAATATTACAGTAAAATAATTGAAAGAAATTCTTCAAATTTTCCTTCTGCCCTTTGTTTTCTGTATTGAAAGTTGGGTTTCCCAAGCCTGCTCCTTTCTTTGAATAATGCTATTCCAGTACTTAGTCTTAAAATTGCAGGTACCTCTACTATGTGGATAAAGAAATATTGACAAGAGAAAAAACAAAAACATATTTTACAAAGCTACTAGAAACCACTATTCCTCAGAATAAAACTGTTCTCAGAAAATAATAATTCATGAAAAGAGAATATTATAGGACATCCAGACTTGCTAAATTATGTTCTGTAAAAATATACTTTAAACTTTAAAAGTCTTTCATTCCTACTGATCTGTTACCATGGTACTAATACTTAAATTGGCATCTATATTTGCTGAAAGTATCATTTGTTTCTTAAGCCAAAAGGGGCCACTGGCATTTCCCTCTTCTTCACATGCATGGCATCTGGAGATACCAGGCTCATAAAAATTAGTAATAAACATCTAGAAGACATGCAGTTATTAAGAAAAGTAAATATAATTAAATTAAGATAGATTGATTAATTTTTTACAAAATGGCTTAAACCTACTCCTACTCCTACTAACTGCACAAGAGGACAACTTTCTTCACACTCTTGTCAGCTTTAGATATTATCAATATTTCCACAGTCTGAAAAATGAACACTGATTATTCATTGTAGGAGTTTTGATTTGATTTTGAATTGACTACAGAAGTGTGCCACACTGGTATTTCTTCACCTATATGTGACTACTGACAGTTTTATATATTATTTCTTGGCAGTCTTATATTGTATAATGCATTATTTAAGTTATATATACAGTCATACATTGCTTAACAGTAGGGCTATGTTCTGAGTAATGCATCAGTATGTGATTGTATTAGTCTGTTTTCATGCTGCTGATAAAGACACACGTGAGACTGGGCAATTTATAAGGAAAAAGAGATTTAATGGATTCACAGTTCCACATGGCTGGGGAGGCCACACAATCATGGCAGAAGGCAGAAGGCAAAAGGCACATCTTATGTGGTGGCAGACAAGAAAGAAAATGAGAGCCAAGCGAAGATGGAAACCCCTTATAAAACCATCAGATATTGTGAGACTTACTCACTACCACGAGAATAGTATGGGGGAAGCTGCCCCCATGATTCAATTACCTCTCATCGGGTCCCTCCCACAACATGTGGGAATTATGGGAGCTACAATTCAAGATGGGATTTGGGTGGGGAAACAGCCAAACCGTATCAGTGATTTTATCATTGTTTGATAGAGTGTATTCCCACAAACCTAGATGGTATAGGCTACTACACAACTAACTATATGATACCAGCCTATTGTTCTTAGGCTACAAACCTGTATAGCATGTTACTGTACTGAACACTGTAGGCAATTTTAACACAATATGAAGTATTTGTGTACATAAACATATCTAAACCTAGAAAAGGTACAGAAAAAATATGGTATTGTAATCTACCTGACCATGTAGATTATGTAGTCTATTGTTGACTGAAATTGTTATGTAGTCATATATGTAGTCTATTGTTGACTGAAATTTTCTTGTGTGGTACATGACTATAATATATGTTGCAAATATAATTATATATATTTATTGTAAACATATTGTTAAAACTGATGAATATTTGAATGTGTAAACTAAATCAACAATGTTAAAATTGTATGTAGTAAATTTGTCTCCATAATTATTATCAAATCTATAATAAGAAATTAGTTCCATATTTAAAAATTAAAGAAGTTTCATCACATTATAAAGTGGTAGTATTGTCAATAAATAAAATATTTAGTGATATTGGAAGTATTTATATAAAGATCATTCATTATAGAATGAAAGTTATATTGGATGATTCAGTAATTTCATAAGTACTATTTTATATAGTTGCATAGGGTAGGAATATCTTCCTCATCAAGGTAATGGAGCAAAGCCTTCTCATTAACATTAAAGTGCTATTTGAACTTGAACAACTCTTTTTGGCAATATATTATTAGAGATTGGGATATAAGCATAGCACTATGGGACAGTGATTATAAATATAGTTATGTCTCTAAAAATTATATATGCCATTTAAATACATAGATACAGCTTCATTATATAACAACTTGCCCATTTTTCTTCTTTGCTAGACAAAATCCATCCAAATAACCAATTTACAACAATAGGAAAGAACGAAGAGTACTCTTTGGATAAATCGAGGATGGTTTTTATAGAAAATATGAATTATGTTTATATTTGTGGAAGGTATTCAAAATAGATACTTTATTACAAATAAAAAGTGATAAGAAGTAAATATGTAAACATAATATGATAGAAATGAAAGGAGGAGAAAATTTTAAGAAAAAAATGCATTTGAAAATATAGTAGAAGACATAAGTGGATGAAATATACATTGAGAAAATTACAATGAATGTATCAGTTCTTAGGCTATTCATGAACTCTAAGAGAGTATGTTTCTTCTGACAAGCTTGATACTGAACAGAAACGGATTAAGGACATATTGAAAAACTAGACAAATGTATTTGCAAGAAAGCTTTTTATTGAAGCATAACATACACATGAAAATTGCACAAATTATATGTACAGCTCAGACAGTTAACAATGTGTTCTCAATGTGAACACACTCATGCATCAATTATGCTGTTAAGTAATTTTAATGTTACCAACATAATCAGATAGACTCTCTTGTGTCCCTGTAATCATTACCAGTTTTTCCCCTCAAAATTTGACCACTATCCTGACTTTTAACACCAATGGTTTGATTTTTTTCTTTTTGGACTTCAAATAAATTGAAAAGTCTATGTATATTATTTGGTGTTTGGCTCCTGTTACTCAACATTATGTTTGTGAGACTCATCAAAATTCTTTTAAGTAGCAGTAGACTACTTTTATTCCTGTATAGTCCTCCATTTTATGAATGTTTTATAACACATATTTTCCTTCTAATATTGATGGACATTTGAGTGTTGAGCAGATGCCTACTATTTCCCTTCAGGCCGTCTAAGTTTCCTTGTGCCTGTAAACAATCTCTGGAATGCTAAAGGCTCCTTAACTTGTCCTCCTGCAATGTGTATCTCTTCTCTACCAGAGGGCTTTCTCTGATACTGAGGAACCTTGCACAGGTATGTGCAGGGACCAACCAAATCATAATGTGGGAAAATTTATGCTCCTGGGAAAAACCCTCAAACCATGGGGAATGAAGCTAAGAGATAAATGTCCTGGTTTTCTTGTCTTCCCACAGGACAATTCTGGGCTGCATTACACATACATCTCAGAGGGCACCAGAAGATTGGGCTCTGGTTGCCCACTGTTGTAAATTGTATATATATATTTTTTCTTTTTTTTCTTTTTTTCCCTCATTTTCTCCATTTTCTCACTTGTGAAGAACAAGTGATCTGCCTCATTGAAATCTTATTCTTTGTGTCTAGTTTGTGGGCAATCAAAACTGAAGCAGCTAGCTCCATAGGTCACCCTAAAAAGAGGACCTCAGTGTTTGATTTTCAAATTTTGATGATCGGATGGTAACTAAAACCACCCTACTGGTGGTAAATAGAGTGACCACAACACCTAGCATGCTGTCACATTACAAGTACTGAGACTTTTACCTTTGGTGAATACTGATGAGTGGTACATAGAAGGGCCAGCATTTGTTATGTGAATGTTCTGAAATTTGAAAGAGGTTGAGGGCAAAATTATGTGTAAACATTGTAGATTTGTCTGGCTTTTGTTACCTTCTCTGGAAGCTTCGAAGGAGGTGAATAACACATGTTAAATTTTTTTTCTCTTACATTATTTTTTATATTTTCCATTTTGTAATATCTCTTTGATACACTATTTTCTTCAGAAACATCTTTAATAGGAATACTGTCTTTAGCTGTGTCTTAGAAGTTATTAAACACATTTTACTTGTTAGAAATTAGGTTTTGTTCTTAAATTTTCATTTATCTTCATATTTTCCACTTTACTCTTGAAATGCTCCATGTATGTTTCCTTTTCTTGAACATCTTATTCACCATTATTTTAAAGTGCATATCCCGTTACCTTTATTTCCTTTGAGTCTCCTCCCTCTGCTATTCCCTTGCTTTCTAAGTCCTCTTGCATGTTCCATGGTTTTTTATTGGTTATTGAATAAAATCTACAATGAATTTTACACATTATTTTATATAATGGAGAAGCTGACTTAAAGGAAGAAACTGAGACATAAAATATAATTTTTAAAGAGTTTACCTGAAGATGGTCGAATAGGAACAGCTCTGGTCTACAGCTCCCAGCGTCAGCGATGCAGAAGACGGGTGATTTCTGCATTTCCATCTGAGGTACCGGGTTTATCTCACTAGGGAGTGCCAGACAGTAGGTGCAGGACAGTGGGTGCAGCGCACTGTGCGTGAGCCGAAGCAGGGTGAGGCATTGCCTCACTCGGGAAGCACAAGGGGTCAGGGAGTTCCCTTTCCTAGTCAAAGAAAGCGGTGACAGACAGCACCTGGAAAATCAGGTCACTACCGCCCTAATACTGTGCTTTTCCGACGGGCTTAAAAAACGGTGCACCAGGAGATTATATCCCGCACCTGGCTCGGAGGGTCCTACACCCACGGAGTCTCGCTGATTGCTAGCACATCAGTCTGAGATCAAACTACAAGGTGGCAGCGAAGCTGGGGGAGGGGCACCTGCCATTGCCCAGGCTTGCTTAGGTAAACAAAGCAGCCGGGAAGCTCAAACTGGGTGCAGCCCACCACAGCTCAAGGAGGCCTGCCTGCCTCTGTAGGCTCCACCTCTGGAGCAGGGCACAGACAAACAAAAACACAGCAATAACCCCTGCAGACTTAAATGTCCCTGTCTGACAGCTTTGAAGAGAGCAGTGGTTCTCCCAGCACACAGCTGGAGATCTGAGAATGGGCACACTGCCTCCTCAAGTGGGTCCCTGACCCCTAACCCCCGAGCAGCCTAACTGGGAGGCATCCCCCAGTAGAGGCAGACTGACACCTCACATGGCCAGGTACTCCTCTGAGACAAAACTTCCAGAGGAACGATCAGACAGCAGCTTTTGCAGTCCATGAAAATCCGCTGTTCTGCAGCCATCGCTGCTGATACCCAGGCAAACAGGGTCTGGAGTGGACCTCTAGCAAACTCCAACAGACCTGCAGCTGAGGGTCCTGTCTGTTAGAAGGAAAACTAACAAACAGAAAGGACATCCACACCAAAAACCCATCTGTACGTCACCATCATCAAAGACCAAAAGTAGATGAAACCACAAAGATGGGGAAAACACAGAGCAGAAAAACTGGAAACTCTAAAAAGCAGAGTGCCTCTCTTCCTCCAAAGGAACGCAGTTCCTCACCAGCAATGGAACAACGCTGGAAGGAGAATGACTTTGACAAGTTGAGAGAAGAAGGCTTCAGATGATCAAACTACTCCGAGCTACAGGAGGAAATTCAAACCAAAGGCAAAGAAGTTGAAAACTTTGAAAAAAATTTAGATGAATGTATAACTAGAATAACCAATACAGAGAAGTGCTTAAAGGAGCTGGTGGAGCTGAAAGCCAAGGCTAGAGAACTATGTGAAGAATGCAGAAGCCTCAGGAGCTGATGTGATCAACTGGAAGAAAGGGTATCAGTGATGGAAGATGAATGAAATGAAGTGAGAAGGGAAGTTTAGAGAAAAAAGAACAAAAAGAAACGAACAAAGCCTCCAAGAAATATGGGACTATGTGAAAAGACCAAATCTACGTCTGATTGGTGTACCTGAAAATGACGGGGAGAATGGAACCAAGTTGGAAAACACTCTGCAGGATATTATCCAGGAAAACTTCCCCAATCTAGCAAGGCAGGCCAACATTCTGATTCAGGAAATACAGAGAACGCCACAGAGATACTCCTCGAGAAGAGCAACTCCAAGACACATAATTGTCAGATTTACCAAAGTTGAAATGAAGGAAAAAATGGTAAGGGCAGCCAGAGAGAAAGGTTGGGTTACCCACAAAGGGAAGCCCATCAGACTAACACTGGACCTCTTGGCAGAAACTCTACAAGCCAGAAGAGAGTGGGGGCCAATATTCGACATTCTTAAAGAAAAGAATTTTCAACCCAGAATTTCATATCCAGCCAAACTAAGCTTCATAAGTGAAGGAGAAATAAAATACTTTACAGACAAGCAAATGCTGAGACATTTTGTCACCACCAGGCCTGCCCTAAAAGAGCTCCTGAAGGAAGTGCTAAACATGGAAAGGAACAACCGGTACCAGCCACTGCAAAATCATGCCAAATTGTAAAGACCATCGAGACTCGGAAGAAACTGCATCAACTAACGAGCAAAATAACCAGCTAACCTCATAATGACAGGATCAAATTCACACATAACAATATTAACTTTAAATGTAAATGGACTAAATGCTCCAATTAAAAGACACAGACTGGCAAATTGGATAAAGAGTCAAGACCCACCAGTGTGCTGTATTCAGGAAACCCATCTCACGTGCAGAGACACACATAGGCTCAAAATAAAAGGATGGAGGAAGATCTGCCAAGCAAATGGAAAACAAAAAAAGGCAGGGGTTGCAATCCTAGTCTCTGATAAAACAGACTTTAAACCAACAAAGATCAAAAGAGACAAAGAAGGCCATTACATAATGGTAAAGGGATCAATTCAACAAGAAGAGCTAACTATCCTAAATATATATGCACCCAATACAGGAGCACCCAGTTTCATAAAGCAAGTCCTGAGTGACCTACAAAGAGACTTAGACTCCCACACAATAATAATGGGAGACTTTAACACTCAACTGTCAACATTAGACAGATTAACGGGACAGAAAGTTAACAAGGATACTCAGGAATTGAACTCAGCTCTGCACCAAGTGGACCTAATAGACATCTACAGAACTCTCCACCCCAAATCAACAGAATATACATTTTTTTCAGCACCGCACCACTCCTATTCCAAAATTGACCACATAGTTGGAAGTAAAGCTCTCCTCAGCAAATGTAAAAGAACAGACATTATAACAAACTGTCTCTCAGACCACAGTGCAATCAAACTAGAACTCAGGATTAAGAAACTCACTCAAAACCGCTCAACTACATGGAAACTGAACAACCTGCTCCTGAATGACTACCGGGTACATAAGGAAATGAAGGCAGAAATAAAGATGTTCTTTGAAACCAACGAGAACAAAGACACAACATACCAGAATCTCTGGGACACATTCAAAGCAGTGCGTAGAGGGAAATTTAGAGCACTAAATGCCCACAAGAGAAAGCAGGAAAGATCCAAAATTGACACCCTAACATCACAATTAAAAGAACTGGAGAAGCAAGAGCAAACACATTCAAAAGCTAGCAGAAGGCAAGAAATAACTAAAATCAGAGCAGAACTGAAGGAAATAGAGACACAAAAAACCCTTCAAAAATTAATGAATCCAGGAGCTGTTTTTTTGAAAGGATCAACAAAATTGATAGACTGCTAGCAAGACTAATAAAGAAGAAAAGGGAGAAGAATCAAATAGACACAATAAAAAATGACAAAGGGGATATCACCATCAATCCCACAGAAATACAAACTACCATCAGAGAAATACTACAAACACCTCTACGCAAATAAACTAGAAAATCTAGAAGAAATGGATAAATTCCTCGACACATACACCCTCCCAAGACTAAACCAGGAAGAAGTTGAATCTCTGAAGAGACCAATAACAGGCTCTGAAATTGAGGCAATAATCAATAGCTTACCAACCAAAAAGAGTCCAGGACCAGATGGATTCACAGCCGAATTCTACCAGAGCTAGAAGGAGGAGCTGGTACCATTCCTTCTGAAAATCTTCCAATCAATAGAAAAAGAGGGAATCCTCCCTAACTCATTTTATGAGGCCAGCATCATCCTGATACCAAAGCCGGGCAGAGACACAACCAAAAAAGAGAATTTTAGACCAATATCCTTGATGAATACTAATGCAAAAATCCTCAATAAAATACTGGCAAACAGAATCCAGCAGCACATCAAAAAGCTTATCCACCATGATCAAGTGGGCTTCATCCCTGGGATGCAAGGCTGGTTCAATATACGCAAATCAATAAATGTAATCCAGCATATAAACAGAACCAAAGACAACAACCACATGATTATCTCAACAGATGCAGAAAAGGCCTTTGACAAAATTCAACAACCCTTCATGCTAAAAACTCTCAATAAATTAGGTATTGATGGGACGTATCTCAAAATAATAAGAGCTATCTATGACAAACCTACAGCCAGTGTCATACTGAATGGGCAAAAACTGGAAGCATTCCCTTTGAAATCTGGCACAAGACAGGGATGCCCTCTCTCACCACTCCTATTCAACATAGTGTTGGAAGTTCTGGCCAGGGCAATTAGGCTGGAGAAGGAAATAAAGGGTATTCAATTAGGAAAATAGGAAGTCAAATTGTCTCTGTTTGCAGATGACATGATTGTATATCTAGAAAACCCCATTGTCTCAGCCCAAAATCTCCTTAAGCTGATAAGCAACTTCAGCAAAGTCTCAGGATACAAAATCAATGTACAAAAATCACAAGCATTCTTATACACCAATAACAGACAAACAGAGAGCCAAATCATGAGTGAACTCCCACTCACAATTGCTTGAAAGAGAATAAAATACCTGGGAATCCAACTTACAAGGGACGTGAAGGACCTCTTTAAGGAGAACTACAAATCACTGCTCAATGAAATAAAAGAGGATACAAACAAATGGAATGACATTCTATGCTCATGGGTAGGAAGAATCAATATCATGAAAATGGCCATACTGCCCAAGGTAATTTATAGATTCAATGCCATCCCCATCAAGCTACCAATGACTTTCTTCACAGAATTGGAAAAAACTACTTTAAAGTTCATATGGAACCAAAAAAGAGCCCGCATCGCCAAGTCAATCCTAAGCCAAAAGAACAAAGCTGGAGGCATCACGCTACCTGACTTCAAACTATACTACAAGGCTACGGTAACCAAAACAGCATGGTACTGGTACCAAAACAGAGATATAGATCAATGGAACAGAACAGAGCCCTCAGAAATAACACTGCATATCTACAACTATTTGATCTTTGACAAACCTGAGAAAAATAAGCAATGGGGAAAGGATTCCCTATTTAATAAATGGTGCTGGGAAAACTGGCTAGCCATATGTAGAAAGCTGAATCTGGATCCCTTCCTTACACCTTATACAAAAATTAATTCAAGATGGATTAAAGACTTAAACGTTAGACCTAAAACCATAAAAACCGTAGAAGAAAACCTAGGCATTACCATTCAGGACATAGGCATGGGCAAGGACTTCATGTCTAAAAGACCAAAAGCAATGGCAACAAAAGCCAAAATTGACAAATGGGATCTAATTAAACTAAAGAGCTTCTGCACAGCAAAAGAAACTACCACCAGAGTGAACAGGCAACCTACAAAATGGGAGAAAATTTTTGCAACCTACTCATCTGACAAACAGCTAATATCCAGAATCTACAATGAACTTAAACAAATTTACAAGAAAAAAACCAAACAACCCCATCAAAAAGTGGGCGAAGGACATGAGCAGACACTTCTCAAAAGAAGACATTTATGCAGCCAAAATACACATGAAAAAATGCTCACCATCACTGGCCATCAGAGAAATGCAAATCAAAACCACAATGATATACCATCTCACACCAGTTAGAATGGCGATCATTAAAAAGTCAGGAAACAACAGGTGCTGGAGAGGATGTGGAGAAATAGGAACACTTTTACACTGTTGGTGGGACTGTAAACTAGTTCAACCACTGTGGAAGTCAGTGTGGCGATTCCTCAGGGATCTAGAACTAGAAATACCATTTGACCCAGCCATCCCATTACTGGGTATATACCCAAAGGACTATAAATAATGCTGCTATAAAGACACATGCACACGTATGTTTATTGCGGCACTATTCACAATAGGAAAGACTTGGAACCAACCCAAATGTCCAACAATGATAGACTGGATTAAGAAAATGTGGCACATATACACCATGGAATACTATGCAGCCATAAAAAATGATGAGTTCATGTCCTTTGTAGGGACATGGATGAAATTGGAAATCATCATTCTCAGTAAACTATCGCAAGAACAAAAAACCAAACACCGCGTATTCTCAGTTATAGGTGGGAATTGAACAATGAGAACACTGGACACAGGAAGGGGAACATCACACTCTGGGGACTGTTGTGGTGTAGGGGGAGTGGGGAGGGATAGCATTAGGAGATATACCTAATACTAAATGACGAGTTAATGGGTGCAGCACACCAGCATGGCACATGCATACATATGTAACTAACCTGCACATTGTGCACATGTACCCTAAAACTTAAACTACAATAATAATAAATAAATAAATAAATAAATAAATAAATAAATAAATAAATAAATTCCTGTTGTTTAAGCCAAAAAAAAAAAAGATTTTACTTGAGCCCAGATGAGGATATCTGCCCTGAAGACTCAGACCTAGGTAACCTTGGGTATGAGCTCCATGTGGCCTGTGTTACAAGCTGGTTTTTAAAGGCTAAACACAGGACAAAGAGTGGGCTGACAAAGTTGTTTGCCAGGAATTCTCATTGGTTTACAGAAATAACATTGATTAGTGATTGGCTACATTGTTGAACTATATGAAATGAGTTAGATGGTCCAGCGTGCAGCATTGTTAAGTTGATGTATAGCTACCTGTGGTGGCAATCAGTCTTCAGTGCACATGGCCAGCAGCTTCAAGTGGTGGTTGTTTAGCTCAAGGCTGGCAGGAGGTGGGATATGACTGCTGTCTCATCCCCATGCTTCTCTGGACCTGATCATTTACAGCAGGCTTGCATTCCTGAGATAGTAGTTTCTTTTCTTTCTCAGAAGGATTTTATTTTATTTTTTGTTGTGCAGTTAAGCTGGGTGAAAATCACCTGAAGCCAGTCACGGATTCAAATGATGATACACTGGTTTTCAGTTCTTGTGAGAAATGGTCTACTTTATACCTACTCAGGGGCATTTCTCTTCTGGGTTCTTATTGAAAATGTGGCATGTTTGCCAGTTGCGTGGCAGGGCTTACACTTCATTTCCTATTTCTCCAGCTGTTTAGCAAGTACAGAAATATCTACTAAAGGTCTCAGTTCTCAGTAGGACTTTCGGAATTGCCGCTATTTTATAGGGTAAACACAATGTCAAATGCCGATCTGTCTTATCTTCAGTGTCTTCCCTCTACTTCAAAATTTGCTATTTGTCAGCTTCTTGTTGGCTTCATCTTTTATCCATCCATTCTATTTATTCTCTTAAAAATGTTTGTTTAAAACAACCTAGTTCACTGTTGCAAGAAACAGGGTTCCTCACAATGTTTTTCTGGATTAGTAGCTGGAACATTCAATTTCTTCTATTTTAGATTCTTTACTTTTATTGCAGGTATTTCAGACTGGTAGTATGTCTTATTCATCTTTACAAATTTTTTTTGTATGTTAGGCCTGTAATACTAGTTGTTATATTAAATAATATATAAATACATGGGGATTTTGATATTTATCAACCAATGTTAAAAGTAGATCTATCCCAATTTATATAAACTTTATTTTTTGTCATACAAATGATTTGTTTTTATTTCATTCATTTTTCTCATTTCCCTGCTTTGCACAGCAGTAGAACCACCTGTTAGTTATTTTATCAAATTATGAAATGGTTTTAGGCGGCAATAGCATTTAACACCCTACCTTGATATCTAATAAATATAATATCCACCTCATTTGACTAACTTGCAAATTGTTTTTCTCATACTTATTTTATAGATTTTATTCTTGAAAAACTAGTGCACCCTGCGAGGTACAATTTAAGGGTGATTGTTTTGTTTCTTGAGTGGTAAAATTACATGACATTAAGATTCTAGCCAATGCCACATAAAATTACCTGAAAATTTACTACCTAGTGGCTTTTATTATTGACAATATAGATGCATTTCTTAAATATTTAGAAGAATATAAATGTAACAAAGTTAGAAAGTATAATTGCAGAGTTCTAAGGAGAAGCAGCTTCTGTTGCCTGCCAACAAAGTAACATATCTATTAGGATGATATACTGAAATAGCATTAAAACAAGACAAAAATAATCACATCGAAGATGCAGTATTACACAAACTGAATAATTTTCAGAATACTTCAAAAATGCTGATTATATAAGTTTCTTTTTAAGAAAGATAGTTTTGAAACACTCTTTTCCAACCATTTTAAGGAAAACATTTTTATACTAACTTGTTATACTTTAGAAATGAACCTAACACTTTTCTGCCTTAAGACATAAACTATGTTTTCATGCAGATTTTTTGTAATATGAGTTTAGATATGTACAATTTTTTTTCTCTTTAAAGACCTGCTTTAAAGGTAACATTTAATTACTAATTATTTTATTACAGCAACTCTTTATCTTCAAGAATAAAAATGAGGTAAGTTACTTTGACATAATTTTAAATCCACTTTTTTGAGCTGTAATTTACACATAATAAATGTACTCATTCTACATGTACAATGCGATACATTTTGACAAAGGGATTTACCCATGTAACTACAACTTCAATCACATACAGATATTTCATCACTCTCCAATGTCCCCTCGTGTCCATCAGCCCCAGCCTACCACTGACGTGCTTTATGTCACTATAAGTTAGTCATCCTCACTAGAAGTTTATAAAAATCGAATCATAATATCCACTCTTTTGTGTTTGTTTTCTTTTTACTCAGCCCAATAGTTTTTGGATTAAAAATTTGTTTCAAACGTTTTTAAAACATGCTCAAAAATTTGTCTTAAATATAATAATTATTAACATGTATCTTTTTATGCTCAAATACAAATTTTATTTAGATATCCAGAAATCAACTTTTTCAAGAATACAATACGAGCAGGATAACTAAACTTGTTCTTTATTGTTCCAGAGGACATTCTATTACTAGTGGGCAGAAATTACAAGAAAAAAATGATAGCTCAAGAGACACAAGTAATGTTTCATAGTTGGAATCATCTAAAGTTGAGTGAGATTTAACTGCCATTGGGAATTTCTAATTACTCTAAATATTATAGTCAATGATAACTGATCAGTATAATCTATGGATGTCATTTTCTCAGTGAGGGATGCATTGGTCTGTAAGATTACAGCTGCTCTTACATTTTGTCATCCTACAGAAGGGGTTAATTTATGTCAAATTCTTTGAAAATTACAAAGCCCACATACACAAGTAATGACAAGCTTTCACACTTTTAATTTTGTTGATCGCGCCAACTATCATCCATATCTATTTCTATCTGACATTTCTTGTTAAAATAAACCCCCCCTCAGAATGATGCATCTCTTTTTGTATTATTAAGAACACTCTATAGCAAGAACATTTAGTTGCCCCAAGGTAGAGTTGCCAAAATTTGCAAATAGAAATGCAGGATGGGCTGGGTGCAGTGGCTCACACCTGATCCCAGAACTTTGGGAGGCTGAGGTTGGAGGATCTATAGAGCTCAGGAGTTCAAGACCAGCCTGGGCAACATAATGAGATCCCATCTCTACATTTTTTTTTAAATAAGCCAGGCATGGTGGCACATGCCTGTAGTCCCAGCTACTTGGGAGGTTAATGTGGGAGAATGGCTTGAGCCTGGGAGGTCAAGCCTACAGTGAGCTATAATCATGACACCGCACTCCAGCCTAAGCAAGAAGGTGAGACCCTGTCTCGAGAAAGAAAGAAAGAAAGAAAGAAAGAGAGAGAGAAAGGAAGGAAGGAAGGAAGGATGGAAGGAAGGAAGATGCCCAGTTAAATTTGAATTTCAGATAAACATTTTTTTCAGTCTATGTATTTACCATGCAAGATTTTGGATATATGTATTCTACACATTTTCATTTTGTATCTGCTATTCAAATTTAAGTTGGCATCTTTCATGCTATCTGGTGATCCTGTAGCTGAAGTGAGCAGGGTATGATGCAGCTGGGAATAGATTCTATGTATACATAGTAAATATCTCCTGCCATTCTTGACCACAGACATCTGTCATGGACAATAAGGCCAGCATTCAGTGGACCTACCTAGCACATACTTTTTCATAGACTGAATGTATCTGTCTAGGTGTTGAAATGAAAGAGTGTCTTAGTAGTCTATTCCATCATTCATAATGTAAACCATACAATCTCTTCCTTAAAATCAAAATTCAAAATTAATAAAATCTTACATAACTATTTCCAAACCAACAACCTTAAAATATAAGCCTCCTTTGAAATACTAATCTGTGGAAGATTTGAATATATTGCATACGGACTAAAGAAAATATATTCCAGTTTAACTGGTCCAACAAATATTCATCAAGTGCCCAGGGTTGCCACATTTATTGACTTGCCATGTTGAGTCATGTTCTGTTTCTTTAATTTCTTCATCATGATATTCCAGTTTGGGCCCATATTCTTGACTAAAATGTTTAATTAAGCATACCTGGTTTATGCACAATCTGAACTGATAT
Source organism: Pongo abelii (assembly GCF_028885655.2). Taxonomy (NCBI): domain Eukaryota; kingdom Metazoa; phylum Chordata; class Mammalia; order Primates; family Hominidae; genus Pongo; species Pongo abelii. The sequence goes on along the minus strand of NC_071998.2, from coordinate 27,763,177 downwards.
TGATGAGTAACTTTTAATTTAGGATTTATAGGTGCACACCACAGTTATAATTGACTGAATTGGATTCACTCATAAATTCAGGAGAGTTTTAAACAAACAAATTGTGGTATGGTCAGAAGTGTACTCATGCAAATACATATGATGATCAAATAAAATCAAAAAGTGCAGGCCCTGAGCTTTGTACCTTTCATTATTGTCCTGGGAAGTTGTTTTCATCATCTTGCATCTCGTTCCAGGTTTTTCCGCATATGAGAAAATATGACTGACAAGGTTTTAGTTTTTCTGGGTTCCATGTTAAAAGACTGGGGGAAATAACTTTTTTGGACCAATATGGCTCAGCACACACTCTGGCTACAAGGTGACTAGCTATCAGATTTGATTTATGTATGAGAACATGGCAACTCTAAATATTAATTTGGCACTTTCTGAATTCTGAGCCCTGTTCCAGGAACTGAATGTGAACTACCAAACAAAATTTTCACAGCTCCTGCTCTCATGGATCTTATATTTTAATTGGAGGATGTGATGATTCAGGTGGAAAACTGAGATGGTTTCAGGAAGAAATAAATAGACTCTAAATGTCACATAAAGGCTAGTAAGAAAAGTAAATAAAGATAGGAACAATGGTAAAGACAGTGTGGGTTGGGAAGGGCTTGGATGTACCAATTAAAATAATGTGGTCAGGGAAAAAATTTTCTGATACATTAGTATTTATGAAAATATTTAAAGGAATGATCTAACCACACAGGTACCTGGAATGCTAAAGTTTTTATAGAAATATTACTAGGAAACTGGCTAATTAAGCAAAGATGAGCTTATTAATCTTATTTCAAGAACAAACATCACTGGATGAAGCTGGAAACCATCATTCTCAGCAAACTATCACAAGAAGAGAAAACCAAACACCGCATGTTCTCACTCATAGGTGGGAATTGAACAATGAGAACACTTGGACACAGGAAGGGGAACATCACACACCAGGGCCTGTTGTGGGGTAGGGGGAGGGGGGAGGGATAGCATTGGGAGATATACGTAATGTAAATGACGAGTTAGTGGGTGCAACACACCAACATGGCACACATATACATATGTAACAAACCTGCACGTTGTGCACATGTACCCTAAAACTTAAAGTATAATAAAAAAAATTTTTTCTCAAAAAAAAAAAGAAAGAACAAACATCACATTGATGGTGTCAAGATGTGGGAGTTAGGGAAGATTTTTGAGGGCCTAGACTACGTGATGTTAAGATGGGCCTTGTAAGTCAGAGAACTGGTTGGAATTGGGCAGATTTTAGGACATACAGCTTTAGATTTGTGGCCAAAGTAAAGCGAGGATCTTGAAGCACATCATGATGAACAGGCTATCTTGATAATTAAGTTTTTTCATTTGTTCAGTTTTATATCTGTGAACAAATATTTCCTGGAACAAGCAGCTACATTCCTCTCATTTATTTTAAGCTGTGTTAGCCTATGGACAAGTAAATATGTCTCATCTCAATAGTGTTTAGCACATGGAAAGGAAATTAATTACCTACTTGGCTTATTATTATTATTATTTTCAGTGCAGGAAGAGTTTTCCAAACAGGGAAGTACATGGATAGAAGTTCTAATACGGAAGCTTGCATGATGTGTTGAAGAACAACCAGCTTGCCATTTTGGCTAGAGTAAGTGAGTCAGGAAGAGTGAGAGGAAATGGAATCACAGAGGGAGTGGGGAGTCAAGCCACGTAACATCTTACAGAGCCTATCAAAAGTTTGAATGGTATTCTAATTGTATTGCAGGCATTGGATGCTTTTGAGCTCAGGAGGAACATGATCACTCTTAGGAGTATACACATATCCACTATAGAGTTCTACATATAGTAAAAAACAATATAAAGTCACATCATTTGACCAAAAGCATATGAGTTTTACTCAAAGCCCCACTTAAGTCAAGTATATATATATAGCAAATGATAAATAATATAAAGCAAAGTATAATGGGATTATTATTGTTTCTGATACCTTCTCATTAAGATATAGGTAAATATATCTATAAGTTCTTATCTGTATATAAAAATATTCTACAGGATCTTTCAAAATTTTTTTCTAATTCTTTTCTTATCATAGTTTGAGACATAGCTGGCTGCTCACATCTTTGTGAAGCAATTTCTGTAGAGAGTTTTTTATCTCTTTGTCTGCACTTTGTCAAAGTTTTTTTTATTAACCATACATTTCATCAATAGTGTTTTATATAGGATCAACTATTTTGGTCTTTGAGTGCTATTAAGCAGATCTATGAATCTTAAGAAGTTATGGCTACATCAATGTAAACTGTGCAACTAGGGCCATTTGCTATAACTTTCTATAAATAGCAATGGATGGTTTGTTCCCACTCTGCATCTTAGCAATGGATTATTTCATAGCTGAACATAGCCATAGTGTTTTCAGAAAACAACATTACAGGTGAGTGCCACCTCAAAGACCTATTCCTTTTCAGGAAAACAACAATCAAACTGCTTAGGAAAACCCAAAAGGCCCCTATGCCTTCAATGAGTTTTAAATTTAAATCAGTGAGGAAAACAAACACAAACTGAATTTCAGTACAAAAAGTGGTAACAATGTAAAGAAAGACAAGAAGGAAACAGATGTCACAAGAGAAATATTCCTCCTCTGTGACATGGAAATAGGACCTTAACACTTTGGTAAGATTTCATCAAATACAGACTGAAGATGAAGTAACAATTTCAGACTGAGGAAAAAATATGAATAAAGGAAGAGAGATAGACAAAATGTTCAATATGTTAAAATATCACTGTTTGGGGAATAGAAAAGGAAGTAATGGAACATTTGGCTAGAAATGTAAGTAGGTCAAAGGCAGATCATGGAAGTTTTCAGATGCCTGGTGACAATAAGTTTCTTTAAACATTAGCGAGATATTGTAGGTTTGGGGTTATTCGATGGGATGTTATCTGGTATCTAATAACACTGATGTATTTTCACAACATAATATATAATAAAGAATTGAAGATAGAATTCTGGCTAATGTCTGACTTTAGCAGAAGACATATGCTGGTCCATAGCCTGCTATAACTCTAAATATGCATACATGTATGTATAGATGTATACATGCATGGATGTATTGTGTATATATGAAGACAAATCTATTAATTTTTATTTCTTGACAGTTTTTAACGTTTACAGAGATTGAACAATGTTAGATACATCTGATGTAACTGAAAATTACTATATGATTTTTTATATAACTTTAATGATGAAATTGATTATATCAATGTGTTTTCTTACATGGAACCACACGTCGTTTCCTGGAATAAACCTCATTTAGTCATTTAGTCATAGTGTTCTGGGTTTTTTTTTTTTTTTTTTTTTTTTTGGTATGCTCTTGGCATGTCCGCAAACATTTATATAAGATTTTTCATCAATATTCATAATAAAGTTTGTAGCTTTCTTTTATGGTGCAATCTTTTTATATTTTAGGATGAATATGTAGTAGCTTCATAAAACAAACATAGAAGTTTTTATTCTATTTCTATGTTCTGGATGATTTAGGTAGCTTTAATACTATATTATTCTTAAAGATTTGGTAGAATTCTGTGAAGTTTTCTGAGTCTGGTGATTACTGTTGGGGCTGCATTTTTTTAAAACTTGAATTCTATTACAGTATTATGTTTATTTAGATTTGTTATTTATTTTCCCATTGTCTTCTTTTGTATGGCATTTGGCCTGTTAAGATTTTCTGTCACTACTGAAGTAAATTTTGGATGGTTTCACCATTCTTTAAAAATTACTGTTTAGTTAGATTGTAAAAGTAAATTTATAATATTATAATTTCATCTTTGTGATTGCTATTCCTTTTTGCCAATTTCAAGTTTCTATCTTGTAGTTTACTTTCTTTTTCTTTTTTTTTTTTTTGACACCTGAAGTTGTGAGATACATCTACAGAACGTGCAGGTTTGTTACATAGGTATACACGTGCCATAGTGGTTTGCTGCACCCATCAACCCATCATCTACATTAGATATTTCTCCTAATGCTATCCCTCCCCTAGCCCCCAACCCCGACAACAGGCCCTGGTGTGTGATGTTCCCCTCCCTGTGTCCATGTGTTCTCATTGTTCAACTCCTGCTTATGAGTGAGAACATGCACTGTTTGGTTTTCTGTTCTTGTGTTAATCTGCTGAGAATGATGATTTCCGGCTTCATCCATGTCTCCGCAAAAGACAAGAACTCATCCTTTTTTTATGGCTGCATAGTATTCCATGGTGTATATGTGCCACATTTTCTAACCAGCTAGCATCATAATGACAGGATCAAATTCACACATAATGATATTAACCTTAAATGTAAACGGGCTAAATGCCCCAATTAAAAGACACAGACTGGCAAATTGTGTAGAGTCAAAACCCACTGGTGTGCTGTATTCAGGAGACCCATCTCATGTGCAAAGGCACACGTAGGCTCAAAAAACATGATGGAGAAATATTTATCATGCAAATGGAAAGCAAAAAAAAAAAAAAAAACCAGGAGTTGCAATCCTAGTCTCTGATAAAACAGACTTCAAACCAACAAAAATCAAAAAAGACAAAGAAGAGCATTACATAGTGGTAAAGGGATCAATGCAACAGAAGAGCTAATTATTTTCTTTTTTGAATTTGCTAGTGATTTGTTAAGTTTGCAGAATTTCTTAAAAATTAATTGATTTTTGGATTTCTATTAGGTTGTCAGGCAAATTACAGACTGCCCAGTTAAATTTGAATTTCAAAAAATAAACACTGAAAAACGACATGTAATTCCCACAACATATAATTTTTTAGTATAAATTTGTTCCAAATATTACATGGGGCAAACCTATACTAAAATTACCTGTTGCTTATCTGAAATTCAAATTTAAATAGACATTCTCTATTTTAATTTCCAAAATATATCAATACTATTTATTTGTTCTAAAGTTTCCTTATTTTTATTTTCTTATGTTTTATATATTTTTATCTTCATTAATTCCTTGCTTCTGTTCTCTTTGGTTTTCTATTATATTAATTCCCTTTGTTTTTTAGATAGGTGTTTAATTAATTTTTTTTTTACTTTTACTAATAGAATTACTTATGTAGATAAATGCTCTTTAATATATCATGTTTTCATTACCACTAAATTCAAGAAAGTCTGACATCTTATTTTTTAAATTTCCTTTTTGACCCAAGTTTTAAAGACTGCATTTAAAAAATAACAGGTGGAAGGGCTTTCAACTTAGTTATTAATTTATAATTTTAATGCATTATGATAAAAATGCTGTTTGGACTATTTATATGATTTTAAATTTATTGCATGTTTCTTTGTCATCTAAATTTTAATCAACTTTTTCTAAATATATGATGTATATTTTTAGTAGAGTTGGGGTTTCACTGTGTTAGCCAGTATGGTCTCGATCTCCTGATCTCGTGATCTGCCCGTCTCGGCCCCCCAAAGTGCTGGGATTACAGGCGTGAGCCATCTTTCATATCAATTATGGTTCTTATAATTTTTATTGGTTTATTTTGTACATTTAATATGACTTCATTGAGAAGGTTTAATAAAGTTTCTTATTACTGTATTTCTAGTTTTCCTGAATCTGCTGCACTTCTGTTTTATGAAAGTTATTGCTTTATTACTGTGTGCATACATATTAATAAGTGTTGTCATGTGATAGTATGACATGACATGATATGATAGCATAACTTTTTCTGTTTAAATCCTTTTTTGTGTGAATTCTATTTAGTCAAATAGATTGTGACTTCTGCTTTTTAAAGTATGTTTATACTTGTCTGTTATGCCTTTGTTGATCCTTTCATTTTCAACTCTTTTTAAGTGGGCTGGTTAAGGACATTTATTGATATGTTTGATCTCAATTCTGTATTATTTTTCTATTTAGTATTAATAGTCTAGTCTTTCATAATGTATTTTATTTTCCTTTAGGTCTTTTTTTTTTGGTTATTTAGAAAATTTTAAAATGTTTTGTGTATATTATGTATATACATTTGTTATAAATATACAAATTACTATTATACATTATATTTCTGAATTATTTGAGTAAGTTACAGACATATGCCCATTTGCCATATGATCAATCAATATATATTTACTAAAATGAGTATTTTCTTTTATATAACCACAGTAAAATTTCTACCATCAGAAAATTAACTTTTAAATAAAAGAATACTGTTACTAAATATCGATCATAACTAAACATGGCCAATTGTCACAATAATAATCATTTCATAAATGAAATTCAAAGTATATTTATAGTATACTAGTTTTTGTAAGTACAAAAGAAAGTTTAGAAACATACAATGTATCTTCTCATTTGTACAAGAAACACAGAAAGGATTAATTAAAGAAAACAATGAAGTTGGTTTAGATGCAAAGAGTAGAAAGGCATGGTATTGAAGGCAAGGGATGATGGAAACAGGGTAGAAGGGAAGATAAGATGATGGGAACAGAAAGATAAAGAAGGATAATTTTTAATGTATAACTTTCTATATATGTTTCATTTTTAGAACCATGGTAATATTTCACATATTCAAAAACAATCAAAGTCAACAATGATAGGTTAGATAGAACAAAACTGAGAACAAACAAAGCAAATGAAACTAAGTGTAGGGAGGAAGAAATAACCTAAGTAACTTGAAAATAGTGGTTTGACTGTACACATCCTAAGGGTTATGTAGCAATTTCAGAAATACTCTATGTATATTCTGAAACTGGGAGAATGAGTAAATATATTGTTGATAATGAGAGCCAGGATTCACATCTTTAGAGTAGGGAGTTATAAATATAGAAAGAAGGAAGGCTAGAACAAAAGTTATTACGCTTAATTGGAAATGGAGGTACAATTATGAATTCATTTGTTTAACATAAATATACAGGTAGAAACATATATGGATGTTTATATACACACATAAAATCACACACACCTATTTACATTTCAAGGTATAGATATGTAATTATGCATGTCCATATATATGTACATATGTATCTGTATAAACATACATGCATATATGATATGAGAATAATGAGTATTTAGAAATTATTCTTGTATATTTTCAATTTTCTAAGCCTGAATGTATCTTAAATTAGAAAGCTTAAGTGTATTCTATTTCCATTGCCATTATCTCAAAATCTTTCCAAAATCTTTTTTTTTAAATGCAGAATCTTAAGCTAGTTTGAAACACGATTCCTTATTTCTCAATATTTGCCTCTTGAGGTATTTTCTGTGATGAAGCATTTCCAATATTTTCTCATATTTGTGATATTTTTCTTTACACATTTGATGAGCTCAAGTAAAATGAGTGATTGAGGTTATAAAATTATCACTTTGTCACAATAATTTTTACCTACTTATCAATAGAATTACCATTAGCATCTTCTGCCCTTTTGCTGACAATTTACTCATTAAATTTGATCCATGTCATATTTGTGACCATTAAAATGAAGTATACTTTCTGTCATTCAGTGAAGATATGACTTTAGAGCCCTAATATCTTTCCAAGTCAGTTACCACAAAAGTGACAATACTAAAGATGTGTTTTGAATGGATAGTGCATTTGTCTTTCTGATACAGTTCTCCACACTTCATAAATATTTACAGTCTCTGTTGTCTGTCACTAGAAATTATGGTACTCATCCAAGGGTTTCATTCATTTAAAATGACAATAATTGTACAGTTTCATATTCTTCCCTGCATTTATGAAAGTTTATAAATAGAAATATTAATGCAATGCTGTATTAAAGTTGGCTCATATTGGCTCTAAATAGTTGATTTAGTATACCTATTCCAAACCCTACATTCAGTGATTTCACACTGATAGCCTAAAATCACGGTAATGTGCATATCTATAATATGGAAACTGGTGAATGAAAGCAATCAGCCATCTCTTCTCCCCACAATCAGGGTGGCATTTACTAAATTTACCAGCACTCCACTCCTCTAATGTTCCTGGGAACATGGGATATTCTACACTGATAAAACTTTAATTGGAGATTTGGAAATATTTAATAAGATTTAGCTAGTTGAATGTGGGTACAAAAGGGTAATGGGTGGATAAAACACATGCTTAGAATCCACATACATGAAGGACAAAGACAAATGTATGCCCTGCAGAAAAAAGTGAAAAATGCTATGGTAAAAGTATGACTTACAAAATTATACAAAATTAAGGTATAGAAGTGGACTGAAGAAATATTATTGTAACCATGTAAGAATTATGGACTTTGGATAAGGACAAGAATTTGGATAAACTCTTGAAAGACAAATAATATCATAAGCATTTAATCATGTCTATTCAGTTGTTAATGGATTAGATAAGAGACATCAATTAAAGATGTCATTGGGGCCATGGAATATCAAGCAGCCGGATCTGTCTACACTAGCTAATAGGCAACATACAATTGTGACCCCTGAAAGAGGGAAAATAATGAGATGAGCCCTGTGATCACTCTGGCTGGCTGTCTACAACCAATTTTTAGAATGTGAGTCTGGGAAAGGAACCCAGTCAAAACTTGGCATTCTCACTTGGTTGAGAAGGCAAGAGTGCAGGGTAGGAAAAACTTGACTGTCTAGAATTTATGGGTCATATTTGCAGCAAGGTAGGAGCAGAAAAGGAAGTCTAAAAATCTTATATGGAATCATTTTATCTTTTCAGTTGAATAATATTTTAAAAGCTTAAAACTAAAACCCATGTGGTTCAGCTAGGAATAAATTATTAGGAAAGAACCAATCAATATCAGAAAGCAACAAACAAAATATATAGTCTCCATAGCTCATACAAAAATGGGGAATATTTCTCTTCCTAATATCCATTTTGAAGAGGGTTCTTTGGATACACAGGACAATCAGTAAATAGCTCAGGAATGATCCACTTTGACATGAGAATAAACTAAATCTAAAGTAAAGCCTACTCTAAATATGTCCTAAAATCTTAAAAACAAGGCTTATGACATTAAATTTGTTCAAAATTAATTTAACTGTCTGTTAAACTCTAACACTCTTCTAAAAATACAAAAATTCTAGAATTTATCAATATAAACTTCACAATACATGGCATCCAAATTAAAACTAGTAGACACATGACTACACAAAAAAAAGACCTAAAACAAAAAGATAACTTAGTCAAAAGACAGAAGCTCTCAAAAAAAAAGACATTATAAAATTGGCAGATAAATTTACAGTTACTGTAAATATGTTTCATAAGCCCAATTATGTAAAAGATAACATGATCATAATGAGCAAAGTAATGAAAGACAGGAAAAAGAACCCAATAGGATTTCTAGAATTAAGATGAAATTTTTCTGGAATTGAAAAACACAACCTGAAGTGAATATTTTATAAAAAGAGATAAACAGCATCCTAGGCATTGCAGAAGATCGCTGAACCTGTAAACAAAACCATAGAAACAATTTTTTTTTAAATAACGCTAAAGTAGAAAAGACTAAAAGGCAAATATGAACAAATCCCTATTGATTAGATGGAAAATATCAACCTGTTTTACACACATGCAATTGGAAATCCAGAAGAAATGAAGAGGACTGGGGAAAAAACGTTTGAAGAAAGAATAAGAATTTTCCAAATTTGTTTAATCAGTAAAGCCACGGACGCAATTATCTCCATGAAAAAGAGTAAATAAATACAAATAAAACCATAACAAGACATATAATAATCAAATTGTTGAAAGCCAGTGATAAAGAAAAATAACATAAAGAGTTCAATAAGATTAGAAATGTTAGTTACAAAGAAACAGATTTAAGACCCTCCAGAAGCTACACAGGCCAGAAGACGATGGAATGGTATTTCTAAAACATTAGAGAAAATCTGTCTACATAGAATTCTGTACCCTGGAAAAATATCTTTCTAAATGGAGTATAAAAGACAGGCTTTTTAACATTACAAAACAAAAGTAATATAATTTCCCCCAGTGAAAGTGTATTATAAAAAAAAGTTAAGGGAAACATTTTAGATAAAAAAAAAAAACAAGATATAAATTTAGAATTATAAAAATGAAGAGTACTGGAAATATAAAATGTGGGGGTGAGTACAAATTAATTTATTCTCATTTTCTAAATTAAAAGATTAAATATTTAAAACAAAATTACTAAAAATATATTCTGGAGTTTTATAACATAGCAAAATCTAGGGGATTAACTAGTACAAAAATGGGGAAAAAATAAATAACTTTTGTTAGCTTAATATATTATATGTAAATTAGTATAACAATTGTTAAAGATATATTTTATAAGTCAAAAATGCATATGACAAATTCTACAATAATCATTACATATTCCTTAAACGGTATATCTAATAAGCCAATATCATAAGAAATTCTAAAAATATTTTTAATCCTAAGGAAGGAAGAAAAATTAATAGGAATATAGAAGACTTAATACCATCAACCCATCAACATACTTGATGAAATTTACATTTATAAATATTACAACTGAAAACAGGAGAATAAACATTGCTCAGGTATCCATGGAATTTTGACGGAATATATCACATGTTATGCACTAAAATAAGCCTCAATAATGTTATAAGGATTAAAAACAAAGCATATATGCTTAATATGTATGTGTTAATATGTACAAATAAGTAATTATAGAAAAATATCTCAAAATTATCCAAATATACATACCTTGTGTAATACTTTTCATAATAAGTATTATAGGAAACCACAAGGTAAATTAGTATTTTATGATAAATGGAAAATGAAAACATGATACATAAAAGTGGCCAGGTGTGATGGCTTACACCTCTAATCCCAGAACTTTGGGAGGCTGAGTGGGGGTGGATCACTTGAGGTCAGGAGTTCGAGACCAGCCTGGCCAACATGGTGAAACCTCATCTCTACTAAAAATACAAAAGTTAGATGGGCATGGTGGTGTAACCTTGTAATTCCAGCTACCCGGGAGGCTGAGACAGGAGAACTGCTTGAACTCAGGAGGCGGAGGTTGCAGTGAGCCAATATCGTGCCACTGCACTCCAGCCTGGGTGATACAGCGAGACTCAGTCTCAAAACAACAACAAAACATTATATATTATATAAATTTCCTTGAAGAAAAAAATTAAACAATGTAAGTAAAATGAGTGAAATGTTAACAATAAAGGAGAAATTCAATTTATTAAACAGCAGGCAAGCAATAGAGAAAAATCAATGGAAAAATAACTTGGTGTTTTAGAATACTATTAAAATTGGTAAACCTCTAGCTAGCCTGAAAAAGAGAATGAGAAGGAACAAATAACCAATGGCAGGGATGAGAGCGGGTTCAATAATGCAGATGAAATAGTTATCAAATGAATAATTAGGATCATGTTTTACAAATCTTCATCACAGACAAGTGGTATACCTAGACAAAATGGACAAATTATTTGAATGCATACATTATCAAAGTTGGCTGAAGAAATAAAAAAACAGAATATCCCAATATCATTTTAAAGAAATTGTCTTTAAAATTTAAAACCTTCTCATTTTAGGCCCCTCATTTTAACTGGAATCTCCAATCAAATCCAGTCTCCAAATCTGCTGCTTGAGATTCTTTTCTCATCCCCCTCACTGCATGACCAGATATTTTTTCCCTTATTTTCTATTTAACAGTTTCCTCCTTCCCAATATCACTGATAATTCTTTCCTTTCTACATAATCTTTTTTTTTTTTTAGACAGGGTCTTGCTCTGTCGCCCAGGCTGGAGTGAAGTGGCGCAATCTCCGCTCACTGCAAGCTCCGCCTCCCGGGTTCACGCCATTCTCCTGCCTCAGCCTCCCGAGTAGCTGGGACTACAGGCGCCCACCACCATGCCCGGCTAATTTTTTTGTATTTTTAGTAGAGACGGGGTTTCACCATGTGTTAAGCAGGATGGTCTCGATCTCCTGACCTCGTGATCCACCCGCCTCGGCCTCCCAAAGTGCTGGGATTGCAGGTGTGAGCCACCGTGCCCGGCCCTCTATTTAATCTTTAAATGATTATCTTCTTCAGCACTCTACCCCAATTCCTCACCCACTCACAGACTTCCATTAAAATCTATAAGCTGGTTTAAAATATACTCTTGCACCTTGTACTTCTATCATGACATCCTAAACTATACACACAGCTGCCTATTTAATATATTTTTATAGATGAATCAAGACAATTTAGTCTCTGTATTCCAAAACTGAGTTCCACATCTTGCCCCCACCTGCTTCTTCAATTATGCTAAATAGTTCAATGGAAAGTATAAATATTTCATTCAACTTGATGTTGCTGTTTTAGAATCTGATAAATAAGAATGCTTATGCTTTCTGAAAAAGACAATAGTTTGATTCTTTTAGTGGAAGTGAGAAGAAAAATTTGAACACAAACTATAGGTTTTATACATTCTTTACACACATTTATGCTCAAATTATAAAGAGTATTTTTGTATTCCCCACACAACCTTCATTTCATACAAAACTGTGAATATTTGTTAATAAAAAAAGTTATTTTTCTCTAGAGGTGGCATTTTTTCACTTCAGAAGATGGATGCCTGTGCCTTAGAACCAAAACTATGCAAGGTCAATCAAGACTTGTTTATGACATGGTGAAGACCAATTACAAAAATCATTTGCCATTTTTTTATATGAATATTCAGTTTTTTTTCTCAGGGATGTAAATCCCTCCAATCATACATGAGCTATTTTACCAGAAATCTGTTATAGCCTTGATAGGCACATCTATAAGACCCTATCTGTTCCTGTGAGAAGCCAAAAGGACCATGTAGTTGTACTAGAGCTGGGTATTTTGTCTTGCTCCATTAAATAAGACGTTATTTGTAGGTACATCAATGCCCTATATCAGTTTAAGAAAATTAACTTTTATTTCTAGTCTAATGAGAGGTTTTCTTTTATCTTTAATGAATTAGAGTAGAATATTTAGTTTAGTTGTATGTGTGCACAATATGGTTTGGCTCTATGCTCCCACCCAAATCCCATGCTAAATTGTAATCCCCAGTGTTGAAGGTTGGGCCTGGTGGGAAGTAACTGAAACATATAGGTGGTTTCTAATGATTTAACACCATCTCCATAGTGCTCTCTTGTGATACAGTTCTCATAAGATCTGGTTGTTTAAAAGCGTATGGCACCTTCCCCATGGCTTTCTTTCTCCTGCTCCAGCCATCATGCAGATGTACCTGCTTCCCCTTCACCTTCTGCCATGATTGTAAGTTTCCTGAGGCCTCCCCAGCTGTGCTTCCTGTACAGCCTGTGGAACTGTGAGCCAGTTAAACCTCTTTTCTTTATAAGTTACTCAGTCTCAGGTAGCACTCAGTAGCATAGCAATGTGAGAATAGACTAATACAGTGTGTGTGTGTGTGTGTGTGTGTGTGTGTGTGTTCATTAGGTTATAGGACCCTGAAAATGCTGGCTTCATAAAACAGGATTTGAAGTGTTTCATCCTCCTTTATTTTCCAGAAAAAAAAAGTTGAATAGGAGTGGCATTGTTCAAAAAACTTGGAAATTGTATAAAAGATATTTATACTCTCCAGTGAACAGTTTAGCATAATTGAAGAAGCAAGTGGGGGCAAGATGTGGAACTCAATTTTGGACGTACTGAGATTAAGTTGTCTGGATTCATTTATGAAAATATATTAAAATAGGCAGCTGTGTGAATGGTCTGGTATATCATGATAGAAGTATGAGGGGCAAGTATATATTTTAAACAACTGGCTTATAGGTTATAATGGAAGTTTGTGAATGGGTGAGGAATTGGGGTAGAGTGCTGAAGGAGATAATCATTTAAAGATTAAGTAAAGAGGAAAGAATTATTAATGAGATTGGGCAGGAGGAATCTGTTAAACAGAAAAGCAGGGACAAACATGTCTGGGGGTGAGGGGATGAGGGAAGAATCATAAGCATCAAATTCTGCCTTAGATTTCAAGCAAGATTAAAAATGAAAAGCAATATGAATACTAATGATGGCATTGCAAAAGCAATTCAGGGTGCAGAAATAGATTGTGGTAGATTGAGAAATGATTAGAAGCCTCATCTGCCTAATTTCAAAATCAATATTTTTAATTTCTCAAGATGTGTTACATATTTGCCGCCAAAATGAGATAAGTATAATTACTATTTCTTCATTTAAAAATATGAATGAATAATATATATTGATGGTCATCGACTATGTTAAATTTCCCAAGCTATTTTCCCACTAAACAAGTTCTTCATATGAAGATTAAAATGATGGCCCAGGCTAGGCATGGTGGCTCACGCCTGTAATCCCAGCACTTTGGAAGGCCGAGGTGGGTGGATCACGAAGTCAAGAGATCGAGACCATCCTGGCCAACATGGTGAAACTCTGTCCCACTAAAAATACAAAAAAAGAAATTAGCCAGGCATGGCGGCATGCGCCTATAGTCCCAGCTACTCGGGAAGCTGAGGCAGCAGAATCACTTGAACCCACGAGGCAGAGGTTGTAGTGAGTCAAGATTGTGCCACTGCACTCCAGCCTGGTGACAGAGTGAGACTCCATCTCAAAAAATTAAAAAAAAAAAATGGCTGAATACAATTATATGCAGTTGCTTAGACAATTTTTCCAATAAAACTAGACAGTTAAGAAGTATTAAATGAAACACCAGTGGGGACAAAACAGTGATCTGGGGTACTTAGTAGCAGATGATTCATTATTTGTAGATATTTTCTTCCAAGCATATTTATAGTATAATATTACAATTATCAGGATAGGTGAACTGCTATGACAAATAATCTTAAATTTCAGTGTCTTCATATAATATGGTTTATTACTCTCTCACTTTACAGTAATACTAGTTGATCATGGGTGAGAAAGACTACTATTCAGTAACTCTGTTATTCTGTTATCATCTAGGTCTGGTTCCACATGGCATATAAGTGAAGAGAATGAAAGATCATATATGTGGGTTTATGGGGAAAACAATAAATGACATAACATCACTTCCACTTATGTGTGATTGGATAAAACTCTGTCACATTCCTCAACCTAACTGCAAGTAATGATTGAGACAGGTAGGCCTCAGAGGCAAGAGAAACAGATCATAGTTAATTCTTAGAAGAATCTGATTCAGAATGCCTGAGTTACTCTTAACTATTGGCTTAACATACACTATACAGTAATAATCAGAAAAGGAGTTCAGATAAAGTCAATTAATGAGTTTTTTTTCTCCCAACACATCCAAAATTTGACCACTTCTCTTCTTCTCCACTCTTACACCTCTGGTATAAGGCTCTGTCATCTCTCTCATGTGTATTGTACTATTCTCCTTTTTTGTTTTCCTCTTTCTTACTTGTGCCTTCTAGGCTGACTATTCTTCACACAGAAGCCAATGTCATGGTTCTATTATAACATTTAAAAAAAGTCATCGGGTACTGTTCTACCGAAAATTCTCCGGTGGCTATCTATTCTACTCAGAGGCTCTCTATGATGTGGATTTTCTTTACTCCTCTGACATTGTGTCCCCTTCCGTCATTCAGTTTCAGTCACAATATTCTTCTTGCTTTCCCTAGACAAGTAAGCTCTAAAAGCAAGCCTTTTGCACTTGCTGCTTTCTCTACCTAGAATACTATTTGCCCAGATAGTTGCATAGCTTGTTCCTTCATTCCCTTCAATTATGCCTAAAAATTTATCAATAAAATCTTTCTTGATAATACTTCAAGAAATAGCTCCCCTGTGTACATACCTCTAGTAATTGCCTTCCCAAATACCACAGATTTATTTTACTCAATAGCACATATCACTATCTGACGTACTGTCTATTTTCTTCTTATTCGATTACTGCTTATTTACAACTGATATCATGCAATCTCGATGACAGCAGGCACCTTATCGATTTTGCTCAAATTTCCTATCTCCAAGATCTAAAATATTTGCACACAACTGGCATTCAAAATATGTGTTGAGTGGGTAACGTTGATGCAAATATGTCAATAGTATTTTAAAAATATAAATTTTATTTATTTTTGTGATGAATAGTTTAAAAGTATTTATATTATAAAAAGTAGTGCTGTCAACATATATATAATTTCTGTTTCTTATTTATCTCTCAATGTCATCATACAAAGGTATCTTCTTTAAATGTGCCTTTAATATGGCTGTTAAATTCATACTACTGAACATTTCTCTATAAATAGGTTAGTTATTATAGATTTAAGATTGAATAACTGCTTTGTGTATAAACACTTATGTATATTTGTCTTAGTCCATTTTGTGACGATATGATAGAATAAAATACACTAGGTAATTTACCAAAAAAAGAAATAAAATATTTATTTCTTATATTTCTGGAGGCTGGGAAGTCCAAGGTTGAGGGGCCTGAATCTGGTAAGGGTCTTCTTACTATGTCATCCTATGGCTGAAGGTAAAAAGCCAAGAGAGTCCACGAAAGTGAGAAAGGGGCCTCATCCTTTTATCAGAAAACTACTCCTGCAGTAACTAGCCCACTCCCAAGATAATGGCATTAATTCATTCATGAGGGCTCTGGCCTCATGAAGAAATCACCTCTTAAAAACCTCACCTCTCTCTCAACATTGTTGCATTGGGGATTAAGTTTTCAACACATGTACTTTGCCGGACACATTCAGACCACAGCAGTATTTAACATTGATCACTTACAGTAGATTCCTCCTATAACTGGATTTATATTGGCAGAGGGCAAAGAAATTTTTAAGTATTTTGATAAATGTTGATAAATTCCTTTCTAGAAAGGCTTTACCTACTTATACTCTCAACAAATGCTTACTAATATTATCATTTTAAATTGTTTGCTAATATTATCAGTGAAATTATATAACACCTTATAGTGTAGCATTTTATAGTTCATTAATTCATTCAACAAACTCTCATTGATTATATATTTAAACATAAGTTCCCTGTGCTTGAAACGTGTTGATATATTTATTTGTATTTTTGGTTAGTATAAACAATATTGGGACATAAGTTGAAAATATTAGACAGTCACTGCCCATTGTCATTACCATTTAGACTTGTAATTACATTATTTATAACGAAGTCTGAGTCTGGACAGATCCACAATAAATGAATAACCTGCTTAGGAATGTTTTAATTAGCTTTCTATGCATCTGATTTGCAGTACTAATGGTGAAAATGAGCACAAAAGAACAGAGTGGAGAAAATATATACAGGTCTTCAGTAGGCAAGAATAATGTTTATTTCCAGCTCTGCCACCTAATTGTTGTATGATTTGAACAAGAAATTTGCCACTTCGAGCCTCAGACTCCTTGTCTATGATGTAATAATTTTGATCAACTATCTTTCTGAAGACTGTTTTGAGAAATAATTTGCCATAAAAGTTAACTGAGTGTGCAGTAGCCTCTTTGACACTTAGTAGGCACTTGTTAAATTTTGGTTTAGATCCTACCTTCTTCAATGTTTTGACTAACCTCAGAACTCAAATTTCCAATTGATTTTAATTTAGTTCTAGCTTAAAAGCATATTATTACAAAAGGCATGCTCACTACAGCCAAACAGCCAACACTGCAATTCTGCAGGAGACACTAAGAAGAGACACAGGAGACAAGTCTTTCTAGGTTATAATATAGTCTAAAATAAACAAAAAAAATTTTACAGAAAATATGTAAAAGACAAATATCTGTATGACTTTATCGGAGAAGACTGTACTAATTTGCTTTGGAAAAGCAATTCTTTATTGGATATGTTATTGCTTTCCCAGTGCAGCATCTTCTTCCCTAGCAAAGGTATACAAAGAGCGTGCCAGTTTAATACTCTGGAAAGACTGTCAGTTCCTCCTGAGTTCAGCTCATGCATCTTAATGCAGCATCGGGTTTCCTGTAGACGACCACATTTCAGGCCCTTTGAAAAAACTCGTATAAAAAAAGAAGTTATGTTCAAGAAACGGAGGTGGCTTGAATAATTTAACAGCTACATATAGCCCTATGAAATATTAAAGGGGCAGTAAGGTACAATGGGGAGTTTTACAGAGATTGTAGCATGGCATGTCTCCTTCTTGCACAGTCGGCTCCTTGGCGCTAGTGACAGCTGATGTGTTATGATGGTGAAATAATAATTACAATGAAGTTAATAAGTACTTTAATAGAAGCTAAATTAGTTTAATGATAATCAGGCCTTTAAAAAAATGAAAGGGCTCAAATAACTTAAACGTTATTTGGAACATTTAGCTGACATTAAAAATCATTTTCTAGAACATCCCGTCTTTGCTACCTTAAAATACATTTTTTATGGATAAGAACTGTTCAGCCAGCTATTTATTTCTTTCAAAAATATGATAGGTTTTGTAATCGCTTTCCAAAGTGAAAGGTAAAAAGACAGATGCAAAGTATCTTAGGTTGTGCTCACATGATTAGAAAAATCAATGTTTATAATTCCTCATATTGTAAATCCGCATACCCAATCTCACATTATAATAAGGAAAATCTCCATCAGAGGCACAGATTTTACTGCCGATATCCACATAAGGCAGGGAGGCCCAAACAAGGACATGCATTTTCTTTTTCATTGCAAATCTTTGTTTTAGACACCTATAACATTCGTAAACCTTTCTCATTGTTTCTAAAAATGTATTTTTTCTTTTTTTTTTTTTTACTTCATTTGATATCCCAATGTGCTTATGAAAAAAACTGTAATTAGCTAGAGCTATATTTTACCCACTTTCATTGAAGGATATGTTTGAAATATCTTGCCTAAAAGAAAGTACCATACTATTTTGCTACTACTTCTAAGAGGTCTCTTGCTTTTGCATTTTCTAATACTGTGCACTGAGTTCTCATTTTGAAGAAATACCTAAAGATGAGGAAAAATAGACAAGGAGCTTATTTTCCTATGAGAGCTACGATTCTGATGTCATTCTTAGATGAATACTTTAAATAAGTTGATCAGTGATGTTGAGCTCTCACTGAATACTCCAGATGTGTTTTATATACTTTCAGTTCTCAGGAAAATTCACAGTGTATCCAAGCCTATCTGTGGCTCATTTAGGAGAGCCAATGGGTCCACAAAATGATGATTCTTACTGTCTGGGTAAATAATCTGTGTGATCAAAAAGTAAACAGCTAAATGGTGAGGTAACTGTTATTCATATAGACCCTTCACAATGTTTTACAGTTTTAGAGTTGCTTCTGTATATATAATTTTACAGGAAATATACTTTGCATCATTCTGAGGAAGATTTGGAAAAAGGGATGAATTCCAAGCAGAAGCACGCTAGACACTGAAGATACACTTAAGAGAACTAAGAGAATCTGGAGATACCTAAGACATGGAACATGACTTTGATAGCGGAGTCTCAGAGTTTGAAGAGAAAATTACCTTTGAAATTATAATTATGTTTTCTCACAAAGCATGGCCAACTTTCCTGTTTTCTCCCAGCTTTACTGAGGTGTAATTGAAAAATAAAAATTGTATATATTTATAGTGTACAATGTGATGTTTTACTATATGTGTACATTGTGAAGTGATTGCAACAATCAAGCTAATGAATATATTCATCACCTCATATAGCTATTTATTTTGTGTGTATATGTGTTTGTATGGTGAGAGTTTGTGTGTATGTGTGTGTGAACATATAAAACAAACCATTGAATTTACTATGTCTTCTCTTAAATGATAGCTAAAATAAATGCACATGCCATAAATGAATACTATTTATAAAGTAGGGCAACACATATTTGAATATCTACTGAGTTAATCACTGTTGAGAATTTCAAAGACTATGAAATGTGGTACCTAATACATCAGTCTGTTGTATGAGGGAGATAAAATGCGACAGGCAAGGTTTTCCCTGTTCAGGGTAGTTTTGTCTTTTCTGTTTTTTTCAGTTTTCCTTTTCCTTTAAAACTATCTTCAACATTTTTTGAGTGGGAATGGGTCCAATATTCTCTGACTGAAGTGCCACTAAATCTTGGATTCTAATCTCAGCTCTGCATCTATTAATGCATTTTAACTGTCCTCAAAAGTTTTTTCTAAGGATCACGTAATATAATGCAAATGAAAATGCTTTGAAAATTTTGAAGTTCTGAATGTGTGTACTTGTTTTCATTATAATAATATAGGTACTCTACAGTCTATTACTTCATAAACATATATTTAATCATCAATCTTATAAGAGATCTACAGATTTTCTGCTCTGAAAACGAGGGTATTTGTATTTTTACGCCCAAGAGTATTACTCTAAATCTTTAAAACTGCTTTGATCTAGACATTAAACAGTCAGTATATGGGATGCCTGCTATAGTTCTGGAGCAGGATCCCTGTATTAGTCTGTTCTCACACCGTTATAAAGAACTACCTGAGACTGGATAATTTATGAAGAAAAGAGGTTTAGTTGAAAGAAAATTCTGCAGGCTTAACAGGAAGCATGACAGGGAGACCTCAGGCAACTTATCATTATAGTGGAAGGGGAAACAAGCATGTCTTACCATGACAGAGCAAGAGAGAGAGCGTGAAGGGCGATTTGCCACACACTTTCAAACAAACAGATTTCATGAGAAGACACTCACTATCATGAGAACAAGCAAGGGGGAAGTCTAACCCCACGATTCAATCAGCTCTCCCACCAGGCCACTCCCCCAATATGTGGGAATTACAATTGGAGATGAGATTTGGGTGGGGAGACAGAGCCAAACCTTATCAATCCCCTTTAGCTACCAGATCATAGAGGGACAAGGAGTCCTACAGCAGATGCTAGGGTGGCTGTGTTTATAAGAGGGATGAAATTAGCAGGCTGCATTTACAAAAAATAACAACTGGCACACAATAATGCTACAAACTAGCTGAATATCAGCCTTTCTAATAACGTCTTTCGAATTCTACTTTTCCAATCTAAAGTCCAGTTTTATCCTTTTCAGTATTATTCTGAATACTTCTAATGATTATTTCCTCATCTTCAAACAATTATCTAAAATTCTATTATTTAATTTTTGAGTTTTAACTAAAGCGATTTACCCTCTAGAAGTAGAACATGAGAACTATCAGATCACTTTCAGTACTCCAGCAATGTCTTGCATTTTGCACATTCAACTACACTCCTAAGTTATTTGTAATTGTGTAATCAGATTAAAGCCAGGACTCAAGTTGTCAAGTACATTTGTTCTTCTTTCACAGTTAAACAATGATGATAACATGGCCTAGTCTTTAAAAAATAATGTAAACATTACAGAATTTTTTATTTGTATTTTTCAAACCCCACAAAACAAACGTAATTTCACGGGATATAACAACAGTTCTGAGAATGTTCCTTTATCCACCATCAACTTCTATCACACTTCCACACCTACTGTAGCACCTATGTTTACCAAACTTCCTGGTACTTTTCTCTTTCATCCACAGATCATTTTTCCATTATCCTTTGTTTTCCTCTTTTAAACCCAACTTCTCTCCAAGGCCAATCCATGTATCTATCTTTTTTCACTTCCTCATTAACTTATGCATCTCCAGTTTTTTTCTTATTTTATTTTGGATAGTGTTTGTTGCAAATTACCAAGAAATAGTTAGGCATGTTTCCCATTAAAAAACAAGGGAAGGGACTCATTTTTTTGTCGGCAGAGGAAACAGAACATTTAAAAAAATGCATTCAGTGATGGTTGTTATCTAATCACAAATACATTATTTCTAAATTATGTGTGTATATGTATATTTGGATTACATTAAATTTGGATAACCTTTTCTCAGTGATTGAATAAACAGTGTTTATTAACTTTTATGTATTTTAATACTCAATTATTTTATAACAGTCAATTCTTTTTTTATTCAATAAACATTTACTTCATACCTTAACTGACTAAAGTTCATCTTCAGGAGCATTTTTCTAGAAGTATGCATGCATGCACTAGTCCTCACAGATGTGCATGTTAGAAAATGTAATCTGTGTGATCTTGGTAATAGAATGGCAACACTACTAGCTATCAAATTTCTGTGTCAGAATTTCGTTTTCTCTCCTTTAAAAAAAGTGTTTGGTGACTTTCCAGTACTTGCTTATAGACATAGTTTTCTATGGAGAGAACAACAAAAAGTTAAAATAAATTTTCTTTCTTATAAAAAAGTATTTTGGGGGGCTTTGATTACCATATGAGACTTCCATAAACTTCCCAAATTAGAAATTAGGTATTGGAATAGTTTTTGATGTTAGTCATTTTTCTACAAAGTTTCTTTAAAAGTTTTTCCTTTACATCCATAGATTCAGATTTATGATTCGAGGGGAAATAGTTTTCTCTCTTTTATTTTAGTATATTAACTTCAGATTTTTTCTGTTCTCAGGGTATACCAATTATGCATGCAAGAATCCTTCTTTATAATTATTTTGTGTCTATTTTTTAATCTTAAAACCTATTTATTTATTATTTTTCATTTTATTTGGCTTTGCTTTCCTCAAGACTTATTTCAAGCTTTTTATTATGTTTCAGTATATTCTTTCTTCCATTTTGATTCCTCTTATGCTTTGTTCATTTTTGTATTTTTGTATGTTAATTTTTTTCTGAGTTCTGTGACTTAATTTTTCTTTCTTCTTTTTGTACTAACCTCTCTTGTTTGATCCTTTACCCCTCTTTTTTGGATATGTTTCAAAAATCTTTATATAAATGTTCTTTATTTAATGGTAAAATATCTCAAACGTGCAACCATTCTCAGCATGTTTTTCTTCATTTTGTCATGTTTATTACCTGAGAGTATGTTGTAAATGGGGAAATTATTTTTAAATGAGAGTGTGTTGGGGGGCCAATGTATGTTAAATAAGACTTGGGGGGCTAAGATGAAGGAGTTAAGCACTTAGACTTCAAGAAGATATTTCAAATATTTTCTTACAATCTATCTTGTGTGTCAAGAATCCCTTATATGGTAATTTAGCCTATATTTTATTTCTTATGACCAAGAGCCAAGTACACAGGTTATGACTATATTTTTTTGTTGCCTTTTCATACTTGCAACATGTTTGTGCCATGATAGGGGATGAGTATGTCCTCAATTAGCGCTGACATTTTTACCGCTTCATGTTTTCAGTAAGGTATCAGGGATATTTCAGCAGCCCACTGTCACAGGCTGGTGTAGATATTCCAAGTGTGGTTAATTAATGTAAATCTGTAAAGAAGATTTCTCTTAAAGTAAGAGAAATTGTGTTTCTGATCTACAAAGGCATCTATATTTCTTTAATCAAGTTCAATGGTGATTGTATTTAACGACCCTTCTTTTCATACGTTTTCAGCATCTGAAAGTCCTTTTATTTTTCCAAAGGTGTAATTTTGTCTTATTTTGTTTTTTCCTACATGTTATCAGGGAAAGTGAGGCAAGGATATATTTACTCGGTCTTTTCAAAAGGAATCCACACTGAAGTGCTCTATAAATATTAATTAACATCCTGAACAGAAAAGGTAAACTACAATTTAGTAGTAAATTTGATAAGTCGTAAACCCACAGACATTTCTTCAGATTTAAAAAAAAATGACAGAGGATGTATATAATAATATAATCTTTGATAAATGTTTGGAATTTAGATGAGTAGAGAGAATGAGGTAGACTCCAGTCCTAGCAGTCAGTAGGTCGCCTGGAAAAAAGCTTAGCATAGTCTTGAAAGCTGTTCTCTGAGAAAACTG
This sequence comes from Pongo abelii, assembly GCF_028885655.2. Lineage (NCBI taxonomy): Eukaryota > Metazoa > Chordata > Mammalia > Primates > Hominidae > Pongo > Pongo abelii. The sequence continues at coordinate 27,739,596 of NC_071998.2, read as the reverse complement.
ATATGATTTTAATATGCAGATTGTCTAATAAATATACAGTCTGAAGTGAGTTTGACCTTTTAATTTAATTTCTCATAAGTGAATTTAAACATAATACCTTACATGTTAATGGCATTGATTTTTGAGAGCTCATTCATATGTTACATAAATGCCTTCTCTATGGAACAGATATTGAATTTGTATATTTTATTACAAACAATGATAAATAATCAAAGTCTTTTAATGTATCAATGTATTATTAATCAATTATTATGGTCAATTAATAATCAATATATCATATTAATCATTGTAAAATAATTTGCTAAAGCTAAGGATGTCCAAATATGAACTGCACTGTACATTGGTAAGAGGTTTTCCACAAAGATTATTACAATGACAGGAAATTTCTGGAGGAGATTCAGGAATCAGGTAAGTGATACAACATCCAATCATGAGATAATATGATCACATTTGCAGTCACCTTTAATCACTGGGAAATCAGAGATTCATGGAAGTTAAATAACTTGTTTAAAGTTGTCAAGATTGACATCATGAGTCAACACTGGGGCTATGGCACAAGTGAAAATGAAAGCCAGAGCATCATGAGATTATTAAATTGATTCCTGGATCAGTTTAGAAATAAAATTAAACTATGAATTAAAAACATGGACACACTAACTGCACAGACACTTTAAAGTATTAACATGCTAAGCACTTAACTTTGTTATGATGCTAACGATAGGAAAACAAATACCTAGGAAAAGCAAGAATATGGTATGACATCAAAAGGGCTCCCAAAGACATAATTTGTTTTTGATAGATTTTGAAGTTTTAAAATTCTTCCCAGGCTTTCGTTTTATGCACTCAGGACTCTTGGCTGTAGTCAATTGCTACTGCAGGTTCAATTATCACCAGTTACATTTTCAACTATTTCTTTCACTGATCTCGCTGTCAAACACACCTGTTCTGACTATTCTTTGCCAGCAGGAATTAGCCACTCAAAAGCATTAAACTCCACTTCCATTTTAAAATACCATTTTGAACATGACTTTTAACCTAAGAGACATATTGGTCTTTTTTCTTAATTCCCTGCACCTCATCTCATGTCAAATAGTGACTTTCCTTTTAACACAGCCACATGTTTTCACTACATAATTTTTAGTGCAAGCCTGTATCTCTTTACATTCTTTTACTCCTTTCTTGTAAATTCTGTCCCTCTTTGTTTCATTCATCCATTCTGGTGGCATTTCAGAGCTTTGTGTTTAAACTACAGGCTAGGAAATAAATTTTAAGCTTTGCAAATGATTTATTAGTCATGTAGTAGAATAATGCTTACTATAGTGTAGAGAATTCAGGGAGGGCCATTCACGTACAACAAAGGACAAATAGGTGTAATTGCCCCCTCACACCTTGATCTTTTCTTCTTTAACCTTCTGAAAGTCATTTTGTAATAATTCACAAAACTTATTTTGCCTGAGGAAAAATGTTAAGTCACATAACTAGGTCATAACATTCAAATGATGCAGCTTTTTTTTTCTGTGTGACTTATAGTATTGCATGCATTCATAATGGGTAATTTATTAGACATGAGGCAAGATTTTATGCTAATTGTACAACTTATTTCATAATCTTGAATAGGGGCATAGAAATTGATTGCTGAGAGTAGACAGTTGCCAATAATTTCTTCATGACTTTTCTAGAAGGCATCGCTTATTTTCCATTTTCAAGCTGTCAACCTAGTTACACTTTTTCCTCTCATATAGAGATTACTGCAGAAGTCCCAAGTGTCATGTTGCCAGTTTATGTTGCTTCCAACATATCACACTCATTACTTCCACGTTGTCACCACCACAATGCCTTACATTTTACAGTCCTTCACTGTTTGGAAAAAAAAAAAAATCATGATTGGGTTTTATTTGTTCCTCTGGTTGGGAGCCATTATGTCCTTTAAGTGTCCTTTTCTCACCCTCTGATTAGGAAGCAATGCCAACTTTTGAGCTCCTGTGGTCGGTAATTTTCACATGACCTCTGCTACATGCTGGGCTGAGTAATGCTTTAGTTGTGTTTCAAGGTTTTAACGCACTTTCAAATGATTATAAGAAAGAGTATATAAGCAATGTAATAAGAGTGCTAATAGAGAGAGAAAGCATCATGAGCAACTCAATCATCAAAGGCTTCTTAACCCATTATAAATATTTGTCTACATTGATTACTATATTTAAATAGGCAGCTCAGCATCACTTTTTATTAATTGACTTACTGAAATGTAATTCAAATACCATACAATTCACTCTTTTAAAATGAACAATGCAGCAGCTTTTAGTATGTTCTCAGTCCTACAACCACAAGGAAGATGCTCTGAATGAAGAAGGAAATTGCTACTTCTCTAGAACCTCCAGAATGGAATATTGCGTGTCAACCTCTTGAGTTAAGGCAGCGAGAACTACTGAGCTATAAGACAACATATTTATGCTATTTTAAGATACTAGCCTGTGGTAATTAGTTACAACAAAGTGAAGATAGGGAAAGTAATACAGCTATTAATGTAACAGGGACAGACAGTGTGTCCAATTGTCCAAGGGTAAGCATATCATAAAGTTAAAAGTAATTAAACAGATTCCTTTTAGATTGTAAAATTCAGATGCAAAAAGTGGATAAGAGGAATTTGGCAACGGGTAAAACTGGAGAAAATATGTAGGCGTGCTTTTAGACTATGAAGTTTGCACTATACTCTGAGCAATAGGAATATGAAATAGGGTAGTGAAATAGTCAGTTATTCATCATAGAAAGATTAGACTTATATGCTAGGATCCATGCAAATGGATTGGAGAAGAGCAAAGCAAAGGTAAGAGATACCAAATGTAAAACCTTTGCAATAATTCCAGAGAGAGAATGTTACCCTTGATATAAGCAGTAGAAATGAGTTGAGAAGAAATGGAATAATAAGAGAGAAGGATTTAGTAAATATAATTAACAACTCGTGGTGCCTCAGTAGGGGTTATGAAGGATAACTTTTAACCTATAATGTCACCTATGTTTTTAGCTTGGCCAAATTAATACATGTTAATGGCAACATTATTGGCAGAAGTTGGAATCTCAGGAAAAGGACATGTTTGATACTGGACAATGGTGAAGATTCTAAGATTCTGTTTAGTTGTGCTGAATTTGATGTTTCTGTGAAAGCGAATGAAGTTAAATGGAGGATATATTTGATGGAGAAAAATGTGGAGGATGAGTTTTGATGAACCTCTTTGGGGCTATCTTCTAACAGCTGCTGATGCAAATGGTTCTCTAAGAGTGGCCCCTTCTAAGCTGGATCTGTCCCTGATTCTAGGTGTGTGGACTGGATTCTGAAAGGACATAGAAGGTCCTAAGCCAGCTGTTTTCATAGGATATTCGGGTGCTTTGGCAGCCCCTAGGCTGCCCACATGGCTTTTCCATTCCTGGGAAAAGACCTAAAAATCTGAACACTTCCTAGAGAACTTGGAGTCAGATAAAGGCTGCCAACAAAACCTACCTATTCTCTTGCCAGGTGTTTCCCAGCTCATCCCACATATTATAAAAGGAGCAGGGATGAGGGTACACATAATATTCCTGATTCTATTTATTCTTAAATCTTAGGCATTTATTTAAGTTCTGTGAGACACCCTGTATCTTCAAGTTAAATTCCTATTTTTGCATATCTTCATTTGAACTGAGATTGCATTGCTATTTTTTACCAAAGGGGATTCAGGTTATATGACAATCATTTTTATTGACACTGAATATAGTGCTAACACAGAGAAACATTATATGTTTAAATGGACAATGAGATATACACTCTATTTAGGTGGGAATAATGATGAAAAATGCAAGAATGTGGCCCTATTTTTATTTTTATTTATTTTTTTTGAGACGGAGTCTCGCTCTGTCGCCCAGGCTGGAGTGCAGTGGTGCAATCTCGGCTCACTGCAAGCTCCGCCTCCCGGGTTCACACCATTCTCCTGCCTCAGCCTCCCGAGTAGCTGGGACTACAGGCACCTGCTACCAAGACAGACTAATTTTTTTTTTTTTTTGTATTTTTAGTAGAGACAAGGTTTCACCGCGTTAGCCAGGATGGTCTGGATCGCCTGACCTCATGATCCACCAGCCTTGGCCTCCCAAAGTGCTGGGATTACAGGCGTGAGCCACTGCACCAGCCGGCCCTATTTTTTTATATAAAGACACCCTATGATTTGTACTAGTGAGGAGTCGTGGGGGTATAGTAGTCTGTTTTCACACTGCTGCTATAAAGACATACCCCCAAATGGGTAATTTATAAAGAAAAGAGGTTTAATTGACCCACAGTTTTGCATGGCTAGGGAGGCCTCAGGAAACTCACAATCATGACAGGAGGGGAAGAGGCATATCTTACATGGTGGCAGGTAAGAGGGAGTGAGCAAGAGCAGGGAACACTGCTTTATAAAACCCCCAAATCTCATGAGAACTCACTTACTATCATGAGAATGGCATGGCGAAAACTGCCCCCGTGATCCAATCACCTCCCACCAGGTCTCTCACCTGACATGTGCAGATCACAATTCAAGATGAGATTTGAGTGGGGACACAAAACCAAACCATTTCAGGGGGTAGTAGACATTTTTGCTTGATCTGAAATAAAGATTGGGCCTAAAGATAGAACATATGAATTATCAAGGGGAGAAGTAAATATTGTTCACCCCAATTATTATTTTGTATGCAGGCAAATAACTCTGCTCAAGATATTTAGAATAAAATCAAGTGTCAAAGATATTTCAAGTGATTAAAGACTAGGACTATACCATCCTGTGCCTAAATTCTATGAGCAGCTGGACTGTAGTAGTGCAGTCTGTATAAAGGGAAGGTTATAGACACTGGGTTAGTAGAATATCTGATTCTGGCTTGGGAAATACCCCTGTGAAATATGTGAGCATTCTGTGATATCTACAAACCACATATGGTTAATAGAGATTCCATTTATTACATGATAATATCACTCTGAGTTTATGGCAGTATTGCTATATTTAGTTGTTAATCTAATTTTAATCCATCAAATTTGAATATTCATTAAAACGTCAACAAGATAAAATGCAAATAGAAAAGAAGACAATTTGAAAGGGTGTTAATAAATGGATGACACTGGTAAAATAACAACACAAAATTTATTAAGTCAAGCTTAGATCCAATTAAAATCTTTACTAAGAGTTTCAACTTTATTTCTCAAGGTATTTCTATGTTCTGAAGTATACAAGTATATTTGTTTGGGTTTCCATTTCCTTCCTGGAATCTGTGTTAATATCTACAGTACATGATGCCTTTAGGAAGACTTTTTTATCTTTATGAGCTATCATTATGCAGAAAACACTCAGGTTTATATCTCTCTATTTGATCATTTAGCTTTGGCAGCAGATGATCTGATTCAGAGTCTGTCTACAGTGAATAATTGAATGTCAGAAATGTTTTAAATTAAATTCTGACAAAGATGAAATGCTTTGTGGGGGAATCTAAATGTTTGTTAAGTTCTTTGTCCTCTTTTTCACGGCCTCTTAATGGTTGCAATCTTTTATCTGCTTTTGCAAAGAAGAGTCTGTGTGCTATTTAAGATTCTGTTGTGGGAGCCATTAGGCACATTAAATCTGTTCCTCTGTGTTCTTTCACCATCTTAAATACATTGTAAGTATAAAATAAAAGGAGTAGCAATGAAAGAGAATTTCCTTCAAAATAGCATAATTAGTATCAATATATATTTTATTTCCTGTTAACACCTATAAGTATAAGAAATAGGTTTGGTTAGTGATTTCAAACTGATAAATATAAAGCAGATTTTGGTTGGATTTAAGAGTAGTGGCCCTCTGCTATATGAAAGATTCAAGTGAAAAACCAGTTGAGGATACTGCAAAACAAGCAAATAAATATTCAATAGTCTTTTTTATATGTGGCTGGCACATATACCCACTTCCTAGTTTTAGGTGTATTATAGACCCTTAGGAAAATAAAGTGCAGAGGACTTTCACCTTTGCAGGCAGTAACCTTGATTTAGAAATAAAATATAAATGTTACTTTGAGGCTGGCTTGGGCTCAAAATCTATCTCTACTAGTTATTTGTGTACATTGGAGCAGTTATTAAATAATCAGCTTCCATTTTATCATTCATAATTTGGGAGTTCTGTTCTCATTTAATAATTCAATCAATATATATTTATTGTGGACCATAAAACTGCAATTACTTTTGCACCAACCTACTAATATGTGCTGGTCATAATCTAGCCATGGAGGATACAGTTGTAGACAAAACAGAGAAACTTCCTGCTTTCACAGACCTTAAATTCACAGACCTTAAATGGGATAAAATAAATGAAAAAATAAAACATATACAATTTTAGATAATTTTAAATGCAATAAAAGTAAGATAAAGAAAATGAAGTGTGTGTGTGTGTTTATGTGTTTGTATTCTGTGTGTGAAATGTACAGTTTTAAGATGGCATATACATACCTTCCCCCAGTCATTCAATCAAATAGTGATAGATAGATCAATGACAACTGGAAACAGAATATCAAGCTTTCACTTTTTAATGGCTGAAACAAATACTAACTGCTGGAATAATGCCAATAATGCTTCTTACAAAACTAGAAGCAAGTCAGAAAGGAAGATACTAAAAAGTAGATAAAAGTATATTCTGCTTAATTATTGAAATACATGCAAAGGTATACCTATGAAGAAACTCTACTGAAAGCAGAAGAAATTACCAAATCTTTGTGACTAAAGATTCTTATTCTAGTATTTGTCATGATGCTTTTCACAAAGAGGATTTTCAGGAAGAAAGTTTGACCCTCTCTGCACTTCCTCATCTGCTTCTGTTTCATCACTGTTCCCACAAAATGTGATTCCAATAAGCATATCCTTATTGTGTGGTATAAATAGACTCTCTCTATATACTTGATGGCTGCTTAAAATAAAAACCAGTCTCTTTTTTCCCCCAAGAATCCACTAACAAGCAGTGGCTAAACTGTTGTTATTTGTATTTTTACAAAAATGTCACTGGTATAGAGAATAAAATAAAACTTCAAAGTACTCATTTTAATTGTCAAGGAATCTGAATAACATATTCTTAAATTATATATATATTTTGCTTTCTTATTTAACTAACAAATTCCAGTAAACAACCAGACACAATATTTATCACTAGAAACCCCTTAATTTTTTCCTTCTGCTAGCATCTGGAAATATATTTATGTTCAATGTACTTAAAAGTCACAACATGTAGAATAATCTTACCTATATAAACCTAAATGTGGAGAAAAAGTCCATAAGTAATAGATATTATGGATGATGTTTTAATTTTTATTTTAATATTGTTCTGCATTTTTCATTTAAAAATGAATATTACATAATTAAAGTTTAGGTTAGGATACTTAAGTTTATACCAAATAATCCAAAATGAATATTAGCAGACACTAAGATAAGAAACACTATTGGTCAAAATGAAATCCTCTGGAAGGACTAGAAGTGGTCATTGCTTTCACTATTATTTCCTTAATATTTTAACTTCTCCATAGTGGGCTCGTATTGCCTTCATTTAAAAAATGTTTCATTTTAATAGCAAGTGTTATTTCAATATTATTTATCTGGATAAATATAATGTTTTAAATTAGTTAGGTTCAATAATATCTTATGGTGATTCTTCATTAAATAAATGTCAGGTCTCAGAATTAATATTTTGAGCTTTGGCATGTCATTGTTGTTCACTGATAATTGCATTGAAATCTGTATTTTAGTTATTATAGTGAGTATAGATTATCAGAGGCAGAAACCATGTCCACCACCAATTCTAATGCTACTGCCACCTAGTTAACTACCTGCTTCATGTTCAACAGTAGCTATCTGCTGGTTGACCTCAGCCAGTATCAGCAATGAATAGGCCTTGAATACCAGATTCAAGGACAATAATCAAAACCATTATCACTTCCACAGTCACTATTAGCTAGCTACATCCAGGCGCTAGAAATGGATAGGTATATAGAGCAGCTGGAAGGTCTTGGTAGATTATTTGAATGTCAGCCCCAAAGCTCTGGGAAACCTTCCTCAGTGACTTTTGGATCACTAAAATTTGGAAGGAGGCAAATTTTAGGAAGGAAATACATTTTAGGAACTGATGTTCTTCTTGCTACTACTTAGGATAAATGCCCAGAAATTCATAGTTTGAATAAAATAGTTGTGGGCTACATAGTCCACTGTATTATTATACTTTCCCAAAGATACTTATTTTGTACAGACAAATCAGTATTTTTTTATATTTTGTTGAATCAATATTTTGGAAACTTTATCCCAAAACAAAATATAAAACATAATCAGTACTCTAATACAAGTTTTAGGAAGGTTTTTTTACAATTTTAGATACAAATTTGTAATTTTTTTATTGTTCCTTTAAAAGCTGAATTATATTTAGTATGATATTATTTTTAATTTTTAAAATTGTCTTTTTATTCTTGGTCAATGATATAATAGATTGCATTGAGTCCATAACTTTGATTATAAAACAGAACAATTAATGACTAAATAGGGTAGGAAATGGACAGATAAATTTTAGCCTGGAATGGATGTGCCATTTATTTGCATTACAATATATAAACTGAAACATCATTTCAGTCTAGGGTGATATTCTCTGCATGGTTCAATTCTCAAAGTTGTCAATAATTTTCTGTTTGAGAGATTTGAAAGCGGAAAACTTGTAGAAGAGGTCATTTCAAGCAGAGATGAACTCATAGGCATTTACCACATGTAGTTATAATCCCCTCTTCCCTATCCTGATAGGAAACAGGTTAGCTAAGTTATATCGTTCCTCTCTTTTTCAGAATCCACTTTTCAGTATTGAAGAAAACAGAATAGAACCTGAAGGAGTCATATGCTCAGTCCTTAAATAGTCTCTCAAACATTCCTAGAATAGCCACTTTAGCATTTTCTGTATGTAGTTAACTGTAAGATGAGTTTATTAATAGGGTAGAGTATATGGTTTTATATCTCATTTCATTAGGACATTGATTTGCAAATAAAATTCCATTTCTATAGGTCCTAGATGCCTCACCTATCTACTTTCTTGGGAATGGGCTGTTTATGTCTACCTGAGAGAATTTCTTAAGAAAATTCTTTAAATTGCTAGCCATGTTCAACTACAGAAATTGTGGAGATTTACAAACCTTTGATATTTTCAGGACTGCGTTAATTTATAAGAGCAATTTTGTTTTAACCTAAAAATCTTATTCACATTTTCTTGTTTATAATCTGCTATCTAAGCACAAAGTCTGTTAATACATGGAGATTTTCTTGCCTAGTGCCTTTCCCAGTATAGATTTTCTTGCATGATGGCTTACATACATCCCCATTCATCCTAGGAAGTAAGAATTCTAGACATCATGCTTAAGGCACTACTTACAGCTCTTTCCTTAAAATTCTACTAGATAGGTTGTGGTTAAATCAATTCCTGGTGAAGAAGGGAGATGATGTGAGTTACTGGTGCTTGTCACCAGCACACAATTGGCGCATGTGCTGGCTGCTGATAACAGTGACTAACCAGTTGAAACAGCTTTTTTTTTCTTGTATTTTTTTTTTTTAAATCTTGAGCTCAGTGGTCACTGAAACACCTGTGAAGTGAAAGCAAATGTAATTCCAGAGTGCTAGCTGTAGATTATTAAACACAACAGATTTCTACAGTTTAAAATTATATTTAATTTCACCTTTCCAAGATTAATATTATGCTGCTTGGTGAGTGTTCTTCTAAGCACTAGTGTATGACATCATAGAAGTACATTTTAAAATTTAATTTTCTTACTATTCCTAATATTTCTCAGAGAAAGTTAGTCTAGGGTACTGGTGAATCCTGGCTAATATTTATAATAAATATGTAAAATAATTTTCTCTGAAATTCTACAGCATGTACCAAACACTTCGATACAAAACTCAAAATTCCATCTAGTGGTATAATATTCACATTGAGGTTATGAAAATTGACTTAAATTTTTAAATATAATTTAATGATGCTGATAATACATTTGGAAACCCTTCCAATGAAATATCACTATTGAAATCCAGAGCCTAAATACTAACTCCTCTTGCAAATAGTATGGACTTTTAAAAATGATGAACATAAGACCAATCTTTAAAAGACTATTGTCTATAATAAATGAACACTTTTAAGCTTAACAGACTGGAGGGTGAGATATAGGTGTGTGGACAACAAAGCATCACAATATGTTTAATTTAACTTAAGGAAGGTTTATCACCTTGGGATTCCATTATCTTTATTATTCTCTCAAGTTTGAAAGAAGCCAGTCAAAATATAGCTTATCACTGGCAAAGATCAGGAAACATTGACTTTTATTCAAAAGCACTCCCCCTGCTGCATCCCACCCATTGATAAATTCTATAGTATTTGGTTAATTAATATCCATTCAAATATAGTCTTTCAAAAGGCGACAGTGTTGAAAATGTGCATACTTTCAGATCCCTCTGACAAAAGAAATATCATTCATATGTTAATATATTGAATTACTCATGAAGCTTGAACACTGAACACATTCCATTTTCATAGTGGCTAGCAATTATTTTAAATGTCATTCTAAGGAGTAAATAAAATGCTTTAAAATAGTGCTGAGTTAATTGAGTTGTTTACTATGATACTGACATGATGTATAATATTATACTGTTGTACAATTAGATAATAAATGAAAAATGATCCTTTAAGTTGATTTTCTAGAATGTATTCTTATATTTGCTGCCAATCCTCATTAAATAAACAATTTTTATGGTACATTGGTGACGTGATAAAAATGACAAAAATATTGTTTCCCACTTTCTAATGACAGCTTCCTTCCATCTTGAGGAAGAACAAATACATATAAACAAAAATTAGCATGTGAGAAGAAGATGCGGGATAATGAATGACAGCAAAAGAGAGGAAGAAAGAGATGAGAACAATGTTGACGGAAAAACTGCAATTTAATATTATGCACTACTAATACTTGACACATCAAATGGAAAATATAAAAGCAAATATTAAAATGTATTTATCCTGATATGAAATGACAAAGCAAAACAGAAGTACTAGCCTTAACAAAACAGCAACCTTGATAGTTAAACTGAAATTATAATAGCTCATATAAATTCTTGTTATTTTTTTTAAATCAGTGTAACTGTTATTATTATAGAGCCAGTTTATGCTCAAAACCTTCCAGTTAGTTTCTGAATGTCAGGAAAATTAGAATTTGTTTTATGAGTCTTCCAACAGATATTTTTGCTTGTAAAAAAACTACTGGTATTTAAGTATCCAAACTATTATTATCTCTGTTACTTTCTTTATTTTATAAATTGTTCATTTGCTTTGATTTTTTGAAAGACTAATTTTATATTCATGGATTTATGTTTTCTTTATTTTTTAATGTATTTAAAAATTATTAGAATTTAAGTCATTTTAATATTACTGAAAAGTCTTCTTTTCACTTATTCTTCTAAAGTTTGTTCAGGAGTTATATAGAATAAGTATATTCATTCTAATTTTGAGTTAGTAAAGATTTGGTCATTTTCCCTCTAAGGGTTTCATGCTTTTATATAAAGTTTTCTGTTTCAAAAAACTAATTTAAAATTTTCAACTCTTGTCATGGATGAAGACAAGCAATAATTTATCATACTAAAAAATAGAGACATTTTGGAAAATAATTAGATTGGTTTATCACCACTGAATAAACCTCCTACAGAAACTCTTGAAAATTGTCTAATATTTTATTGTAAAACTATGTCTTCCTTAGTGACATAAACTGTCATTTTTCTAGTCAGCGTTCTATAAATCATCATAGAATGAATTTTGTGATCATGAAGCTACTCTTACCATATTTTTATTAGCATTTCTAACTCTTATTTGAAAATATTTTCTCAAAGTCTGAGGCTATTCAAAAGTTTTGAAATAAATGTTCTATTGCCTGAATTGCATTTCTCCAAAATTCATGTCTTGAAGTTGTAACCTCTAATGTGATGGTATTTGGAGATTTGGCCTTTGGGAGATAATTAGGTGTAGATGATGCCATAAAGGTGGGGCCCTGATATGGTTTGTCTCTGTGTCCCCACCCCAATCTCATGTCAAATATTAATTTGCAATGTTGGGGAAGGGACGTAGTGGGAGATGATTGGATCACAGGGGCAGATTTCCCGTTGCTATTCTCATGATAGTGACTGAATTCTCAGGAGATCTGGTTGTTAAAATTGTGTAGCACTGCCCTTTTAACTCTCTCTCTCTCCTGCTCTGCCATGTGAAGATTGTGCCTGCTTCCCTTTCACCTTCGGCCACAATTGTAAGTTTCCCAAGGCCTCCCCAGCCTCCTGTACAGCCTGTGAAACTGTGAGTCAAGGCTCTGTTCTTTATAAATTACCCAGTCTCAGGTAGTTCTTTATGGCAGCATGAGAATGTACTAATACAGGCCCTCATGATGAATTTAGTGCTCTTATAGGAAAGGATAACTGAGAGCTTATTTTCTCCCTCTCTCCCTGTCTCCCCATCCACATGCCCCAAAGAAAGGCCACGTGAGCACTCACAGAAATCATAGTCATCTGCAGCACAAAAAGACAGTCCCAACAAGACAATGACCTTGGTGGCACCTTGATCTCAGATTTCCAGTCTCCAGAACTGAGAGAAATAAATTGCTGTTGTTTAAGCCACTCTATATTACTTTGGTATAGCACCCCTAGCAGACTAATACAATATGCATTATTATAAAATCTGCAGAAGTACTAGTTATACTCACAAATCTACTGTGAAGATTTTTGTGTTCTGCCTCATAAAAGTTATCTCTTAACTAACAATTCTAAACCTAAAATGATATGCTGTAGTTTGAATGTTCCTATAGGAACAAATTATAATTGCCAACTTATTAGCAAACAGTGTGAGGAAAAGTCTATGTAAATATATATGTATAAATGCTGATCAAAGTTTCAACCCTTTTACTCTAGCTCCATTTGTAACTGAAATAGGATAGAGAATATATATATACACACATATAAATATACACACACACATGCTTACATACATATATATTATGCACACACTCAGTTTAAATTTTAGCTCCACATAGTTCAGCATTTCTTATAGATTATATTTTTTGGGATATTGATGAAATTATTCCACAGATATTAAAAATAGTTATTGATTTTGGCTATTTTATGTCAACTACTCTTAGTTATTATAACTCTTGTTATAACCTATTTCAAACAACTATTAGAAAAGTGAATAAATCAAATGAGAAAAATATAGTTTCATATTCCTACCTATCTGGTCAGATAAACTGAGAATCTTGGAATATGCCTACTTCTTTATCAATTAACACATATCATGCATCCATCTTGCTACCGTAAAAGAGATTATGTAATTATAAAGCAGAACTGTTATAGTCGAAGTTCTCACAAGGTAATTGATGGAACAAAGGTATATAAGACAATTAAATTTTAAACTCTAGTCTAACAAAATTTATGATAGTAACACAGGTATGAGAGAGTTATTAGATTCCTCAGCTAGAGTATTAGGAAAATGGTTTTATGGAAGGGGTGAATAATGAAGAAAATTTGATATTTTGGAAGGAAAAAAGAGTATATGCTCTGTAACCTCTGATGCCCTTTAAGGAAAGTGTGATAGTTAAATATTTGACAATAATACATCATAGGCACAAATAAATATAGCCAGTTAGTGGATAAATCTTTATGTGCTATATTTAATTTCTTTATTTCCTGGATGAATTACTTTGTAGTGTTATTAGTAACAAACTTTGCAGTGCTTTGGCTAATATTGAGCATTAATTTGAACACATTTTCTGTGCCAAAACTAATATGAAACATTTATTTTGAATCGTTGCTCATTGTTCCATTTATACTGAGCATTAGATTTTTATGTTTTATGTGTAGAATGTTGCCTTTCCTTATCTAAGAGCAAGGGAATTGTATGCAAGGTATTAAGGAAAGATATTCAACAAATCAGATAAAATATAATTGATGAATTTTTAAAATACTAGTTTATGTTTAGTGACCACTTACTATAAACCAGTCATTTTTCTAAGCATTTGACCTGTCATTACCCTCTTTTGTCTTTACAAAAACATCACATTGGAAATTATTTTACCCATTTGAAAATAGTGAAACAATTTTAAAGTAAAGAAATAGGCCTTTTGTTATGTAGTCATGGTTTATATTCAGCTTTCTTTGACTCCACAGCATGTTATATAACAGACACGAAATAACACAATAAGATTAAAGTTTAGGGTTAAAAATCTCTTAAATGTCGGCATTCTCAGGGTTATGCCCTAGACCTCATTCAGTGCCAAGATACTATTCAAGAATTCTGCAACCTATCTATTGCCCAATAAAGAATGCTTTCATCATTGACTTATCTTTGTCCACCATTTTTACTGTGTTTTGTTAATTTTGACTGCAACTTATTTTATTGATTTTTCTCATCCTCTTCATGAAGACAGAAACTACCCAACTTGTTTAGGTCATTAATACCTGTGGTCTGAATAACAGCAGCTGACTATGATTCTGCTGTCATGAATTCAAAATGAATTCAGGAAGACTTTTGTGAAAAAAATCAGATGAAGTTATTCCTTGATTTAAACCTTTTCAAAAGCTACCCTTGTCCTTGGGAAGAGTTCAGTTCCTACAAGGTTTGCAAGAGTCTTCATAATCTGGTCCCTGATATCAATGTATTTCTTGTCTTGAAAAATTCCATCTTAATGTATTAAACTACTTTTAATATGTGGAATATGGCATGTTCTCTCTTCTTTGCATTATTTGACATATGATAATTTCTCTACCAACGCCAAACCCTCTTTCCTATCTCCTACTCATTATATTAGTATACTGTTACTACTGTAAAATATTACCACAAAATTGGTAGTTTTAAATAAATTTATTAATTTACAGCTCTGGAGAGCAGAAGTCTGAGATGGGTCTCACTAAATCAACACACTGGGAGGGCTGCATTGCTTTTGGAGACTCTAGTAGAGAATCCATTTATTCTTTGAAGCTACTAGAAGCTGTCTGCATCCTTGGCTTGGGGCCCTTTCTGTCTTCAAAGCCAGAGATGGCTGGCCCAGTCTTTCTCACATCACTCTGACACTGACTCTCCTGCCTCCCTCTTTCATTCATTAGGACCCTTGCAGATACACACACACAGTCCCACCCAGATGACCTAGAATAATCTGCCAAACTCAAATTACTTATTTTAACCACATTTTCAAAGTCACCTTTTCCATGTAAGGTAATATGTCTACAGGTTCCCAGGATTTTGATGTAGATGTGTTTAAGTGGCTATTATTCTGACACTACATTCACTCTTACATTTCTAAATTAAGAGTAAATTCTTCCAAAAAGCCCCATATCAAGGTTATGCATCATCCCTATTCATTACCATAACATTTTACATTGTTCTCATCATTCAAGGGTAAACAAGACAATCACTGACTTTACATGGTTTTAATCTAGTAAATGATAAAGGAGACCCAGCAAGTATGCACATAAGGAGTTGAGAGCACTCTTGTATTCCCAGTGACTATCAAAATTCCTGCCATCTAGTAAGCAGTTAAACATATTTTGAGTGAATGAGTGGCCAATTAAGTAGGAAAGTCTTGTTTTCACTTACATATATAATACATTTCACAAAGTATCTTCTAATAATTAAGCTCATATTTATTTGCAAAGCTAATTTTCAACCACAGTCTTATTTTGCCTTATTTTTATTATATTTCTCCATAAAACAAAATAGTACCAAAAACACTGATAACTTTATAGTACATCTGCTTTACAGAAAATAATGGAGTAGGCAAAAATAGTCATCTAACACAATCTTTTTATATATCTGCAATGAAAAATCTGAAAATGATATTAAGAAACAAATCCTTTCACAAAAACATGACAAAGAAAAAAATACTAGAAATAAATTTAACAAAAAAGTATAAAACTTATCACCTGAAAACTACAAAACATTGTTGAGAGAAATTAAACAATATCCAAACAGCTGGAAAAAGCATCTGTGTTTATCATTAGAAGACCTAACCCTGTTAAAATGGTAATACTCTATAAACTAATCTATAGGTTTAACTCATTCTACATCAGAATCTCAGCTAACTTCATTGTAAAATAGACAAGCTGATCTTCATTGTAAAGTAGATAAGCTGATCTTCATTGTAAAATAGACAAGCTGATCATGTGGAGTGGTAATGGACCAAGAATAACCAAACTATCTTGAAAAAGGAAAAAGTATGTAACCTCACACTTCCTAATTTCTAAATTTACTACGAAGCAATGACTATCAAGACAGTGTGATACTGATAAAATGAGAGAAACATAGATCAATGGAATAAGTTGGAAAGGTCAGAAATAAGCCTACACATATTTTGGCCAACTGATTTTTGACGGGAACGTCAAGACCATTCAATAAGATAATAACACCTAATGGTGCCAAACAACTGGACACTTACAAAAGAAAGAACTGAGATCCTTATGTGACACCATGTGCAAAAATTAAGTAAAATTGATCAAATACCTAAATTTCATTGGTAAAGCTATAAAATTATTGGAAGAAAACATAGGATAAATCTTTATAAATTTCTGTTTGACACAGGAGTCTTAGAAATGACATGCAAAAATATAAGCAACAAACAAAAATAAATTGAATTCACCAAAATTAAAAGGTTAGTTTTCAAAAGATACCATCAAGAAAGTAAAAAGACAACCCACAGAATAGACAAAACATTGCAAATCATATACCTAAGTTACTTGTATTCAGAATATATAAAGACCTTTTACAACTTAGTAATGAAAAAATGAATTGAAGGATAGGCATATGACCTGAATAAACATTTCTTCTAGGAGGATATACGAATGCACAGTATACATGTGAAAAGCTGCTTAACATAATTAGACATCAGGGAAATGCAAATCAAAAACATGATAAGATATCATTTTATACCCATTAAGATGGCTAAAATTTTATAGTAAGTTATTAACAAGTATTGGTGTGTATTTAGAGAAATTGGAACTCTGACACACTTCTGGTGGGTATGTAAAATATTACAGCCATTTTGGAAAACAGTCTGGTAGTTTCTTTAATAGTTAAACATAGTTTCATTTTGTGATCCAGCAATTCTACTACTAGGTATATATCTAAGAAAAATGAAAGCGTATGTTCACACAGGATCTTGTATATGAATGTTTCTAAGAGTGTTATAATAATAGCCAAAATGTGGAAACAATCCAAATATCCATCAATGGAAGAATGGATAAACAACATTTGGCATGCCTGTCCAATGGAATATTCAGACATAAAAGGAATGAAGTACTGATATATTCTACAGCATGGATGACTCTTGAAAACATTATGCTAAGTGAAAAAGCCAGTCACAAATGCCACATATTATATGACTGCATTCACATGACATGTCCAAAATAAGGATTTATAGAGACAATGTAGATTAGTGTTTTTTTTTAGGATTGGGTGTATTGGGGGAATAAAGCAGTGACAGCCACAGTGTAAGGATTTATTTTTGACATAATAAAAATGCGCTAAAATTGACTGTGGTGATGATTGTCTATATCTGCAAATATACTAAAAAATTGAATTTTGAGTTATGAATGGGTGAATTTTATGGTATGTGAAGTACATCTTACTAAAACTGTTAAAAATGGGCAACTAATATGAACTGAATTGTAAAAAATGAAAATAAGAGTGTATTTCTCAAATGCTAAACAATAAAGAGAAAAAATACATAATACCACTATTAAAAGTTAAACTAGTCTTCTAAAATGATTATGTTGTTCAACTTTCTCTATGCCTGTGACATCATTAGTGAAATAAAACATTCCTTAATGGCAGTCAAAATCTTCCTAAAGCTCCATGTACAGACTTGTAAATTAGTTTTCTTGCCTCTTTTACCAAATGATATGCACCTGATCCAGGAAGATATATGGAGGTGAATAAATATTCCAATTCAAAGTTTTCTCTTTTGCCTTTATTTCTCCAACACTTTCTTTTATTCATATTTGATTTAATACTGTCACTTGTCTATAGAAATTTTATCCTTGTAGCTATACAAAACATCTAGTATAAAATATCTTAAATAGTTTGAGGGGAAAACATGAAGCAAAATTTAGTTCAATTTAACTGAGAGTAAAACTTCGTTTCAGTTGTTGGAAAAAAAAGTATGGAACCTACTTGTCACGTTGATTTCCTCAAGAAATAGACCCTGAGGAAAAATCAGAGAGCAGGAGGTATATTAGGGAGTTCTCCTGAGATCTACAGGTGTGGATGAGGAAAGATGAAAGCTGGATGAGTCAGAGGTAGAAGCCAAGATGAAGTGCAGTCAATGAAATGGCTCAGTCATCCCTGTCGTGAGTACTAAAGATTAGTGAACCCCTCAGAGCTGTCCTAAGTTGTACACAAAAAAGGCTATTTTAACCCTGTGTCAACCCTGCCTGAAGGCCAACCTTGCATGGGTTGATATTCATCTGGGGCGATGCTGGGGCATTAGGATCTTCAGCTGAGGCAATCTATAATAAGGACTGACAGGTGAGTACTGGTTGCCAGCTGCATTCCCAGCAGCTGGGTGAATAAACTCTATTCCTGAATAGAGATAAAGGCATTGCATCTAAGTAACCACCACTGCTGCCAAAAGAAATACTGACTTACTGCCTTCAATAATAAGGTAATTAAAATTAATACTAATAAACTATTTCTGAATGAAACAGAATAAACCATACAGATATAATTACTCCATGTACAGATATGTCTCTCAAAAATTCAGCTATTAGTCTTATTATTGATTATTTGATGGTGGTGTTTCTTTTTTTCTAGTGACTTTTCAGATATTCTCTTCCGTTTTACCATTTACAATGGTTTTTCCAGGTGTGGTTTTCTCTGTATCAACATACTTGGAATTTGTAGCTGCTCCTGAATCTTTCTCCTGATATACTTCTTCCCTTTGCCCTGCCACATCTCACCCTACTGTACCTTCTGGTACTTTACTTAGGATAATTGACAACTTCATTTTTGTCTCAAATGTTTCTTACGGTCTTATATCCATTTTCCTTTCCTTTTTCCTTCCTGTGTACTGACCTGTTATAGTTTACTGATTCTCTCAGTTTGTTCATATAATTTTCTGTTAAAAAGATCATTTATGATTAATTGCTATATTTTATTTTCTAATTTCTAGATTATCCACTTTGCTATTTTCTATATTCCAGTCTGCTCATGAATTTTTTCATTTGTTAGATACAGTTAGCTACAGTTGTTTTATTGTTTACAATAATTCTAGGATTTTGATCACATGTAGATATATTTTTATTGAATGTTTCTAGTAGGTCTTAGACAACTTAGTACTGTATTTAGATGTATCTAGTACTTTTTGTAATACTGTTCATTGTATCTGGAACATTTTAGAAGCTCTAAATGGTGTTATCTTCCTCCTGAAATGATTTAATTTTTAGCTGACAATGATATGTACTGTGAATACATGTAGGAGTGCCTGGGATTCAAACTTCAGAGGGACTAGTCTCTTTCTTTCTTGTTTTTTTGTTTTTTTTTTTTTTTTTCAGTAGTACATAGCTTTTCAGAGGGTTTAACTAGAGACATAGAATATTTGCTTTTGTTATTCATACTGGGCATGCCTTAAACTCCATGTTTTAAAACCCCAATACTATAAGACAACCAGACTCTACTCAGGTTTCATGACTCAGCTTCAGCTTTCTGTCTGTTTTCATGGTCTCTTATTTCATGCAGATTAAGAATATGAAAATAACCTTGAGATGATAAATGGCATAAAATATTGGGCCGTCTTTTTTGTTTTCTCTTTTCTTCAGAAACTTGGTCTCTCAGGGTTTGCCTATCTTTGAAGCCCTGAACTTCGGTATTTGGATTCTAGCCCTATGACACTACTAAGAGCACTAGGCTGCTACTGTTTGCATTGTTGCTGTTGTTATTGTTTTTATCTGCTCTCTGCTTATTTACAGATAAGAAAATTTATCAAGGGGAGAAATTATGTCAAATGTCTGGTGCGTCTCAATGCACTGTCCACTAAAGGGAATAAATACTCACTTTGGCCCTTTTTCTGATACCAGAGTGCGTATTTATGAGCTATCCTGGGCTTTGAATCAGGACTAAGTGATGCAAATAGGTAGAGAACACTAGGAAATGGGAGTGATAGCACCAACCAGGCTGCAGGGCAAAATTATATTACCCAAATTTGGCAATATTGTAATGATTCCAGTAGAGCTACTAAATGTCGAGGGTCTTTAATATTGGGGTAGCTGCATCTAGTGCTCAGCGGTTTGACCAATAGTGTGCTTACTAACCCAATTCTGCCAAATATTTTGCATGTGGTTCTGACAATCAGTGGCCTCTAAACTACTCTCAATGTTTCCAGCAATTGGGTGAGTTATCCCGTAAGTTTTCAAACTATTATTTTCTACTTTATAAGCAAAATTAATTGTATTCTACTCAACTATTTTAAATATGAGTAAAAGTAATTGTTCATTTTACTGATTTATAGTTATGTTTTACAATGAAAACAATACAGGGCTAGCCTTACTTTAAAATTATAATGGAAACAATAACTCAGTAATTATAAAACTTTATATATGATTAGAGTATAGCTGTTGTACAATTTGAAAAAGAAGGTGAAATTCATTGGAATATTAAAAGGAAATGTAATTAGATTTATTCTAACATTTTACATTGCCCAAACTGGTAAAATGTATGAAACAAACACACAATTGCAAAAAAACTATGTTTTCTAAGCAAATTATTTTTATATATATTTACAAAATGTTATATATATATACACACACCCACCCTATATGTCTATACATACATATATACATATTCGTATATCTATATCCTTGTAAGTATAGATATATGAATATATATGTTTAGATACAGAGTCTGGCAAATCTTTTGAACTGCCAAAATAGTAAAAAGTCCTGTAGTCATCCAAATAGGATTGATTTTAGTAACACTAGAAGTAAAAAAAAAAAAAAAAAAAAAAAGCAAAATTTTCCCTAAAAGTATATTTTGTGAAATGGTCTTAAAAGGAATTATCTACTTTGCTTGAGAAGTAAATTTGCAATAGGGATTTGTTAGTGAACAAATCAGGATTATAAAACCTTTCACATAGAAATCAAAGTTATATCAATAACATTTGATTAATTGGCCCTACTTAAAAAATATGAAAACATTCTTTTTAAAAACGTTTTTAAAATGTATTATTTTTAATTATTTTGGGTATATAATAGGTATAAATATTTATGGAGTATAAGTGATGTTTTGATTCAGGTTACAATGTGTAATAATCACATCAGGGTAATTGGGTATCCATCACCTCTAGCATTTATCACTTCTTCGTTTGAGGAAGACTCCAATTTTACCCTTTCAGTTATTTAAAAATATACTATAAATAATTATTGACTATAATCACCTGTTGTGCTGTTAAACACTAGCCCTTATTCATTATAAATATATTTTGGCCATTAACCATCCATAACTTTTCCCCTGACTTCCTGCTACCCCTCACAGCTTCTGATAACCATCATTCTACTCTTTATCTCTATGTGTTCAATAGTTTTATGTTTTAGTGCTCACATATGAGTAAGAACATGCAAAATGTGTCATTTTGTGGCTTGCTTCTTTCACTTAACATAATGTCCTCCAGTTCTATTCATGTTGTTGTAAATAACAGAATTTCATTATTTTTTATGGCTGAATAATATTCCATTTTGTCTATGTACCACATTTTCTTTATCCATTCATCTGCTGATGGACACAGGTTCGTTCCAAATCTTGGCTATTGTGAATAGTGCTGCAATAAACATGAAAATGCAGATATTTTTTCAATATACTGATTTCTTTTATTTTGGGTGTATACCTAGCAGTGGGATTGCTAGATCACATAGTAATTCTATTTTTAGTTTTTTGAGGAACTTCCATATTGTTCTACATAATGTCTGCACTAATTTACATTACCGCTAATAGTGTAGGTGGGTTCCACTTTCTCCATGTTCTCACCAGCATTAGTTATTGCCTGTCTTTTGGATAAAAGCCATTTTAACTGGGGTGAGATGAGATCTCATTGTAGTTTTAATGTGCATTTTCTGAAGATCAATGACATGAGCATTTTTATATATGATTTGTATGCATTTTTTGAGAAACATCTATTCAGATTTTATGCTCTTTTTAAATTAGATTCTAGATTTTTTTCCTATCAAGTTGTTTGAGCTCCTTGTATATTCTCAGTTTTAATCCCTTATCAAATACATAGTTTGCAAATATTTTCTCCTATCATGTAGGTTGTTTCTTCACTTTGTTGATTTTTCTCCTTTTTGTGTAGAAGCTTTTGTCATGTGACATAATTTGTTCATTTTTGCTTTGGTATTACTTAAGAAATCTTTGCTCAGTCTAATGTTCTGCAAAGTCTCCCCAATGTTTTTGTTTAGTAGTTTGATAGTTTGACGTCTTATATTTAATTCTTTAGTCCATTTTGATTTGATTTTTGTACATGGCAAGAGATAGTGGTCTAGTTTCATTATTCTGCATATGGATAGCCAGTTTTCCCAGCACTTAGTGAAGAGACTGTCCTTTCTTCAATGTATGTTCTTGGCACCTTTGTCAAAAATGAGTTCATTGTAGATGTGTGGATTTTTTTGTGGGTTCTTTATTCTATTCTATTGGTCTATGTGTCTAATTTTATGCCAGTGCCATGCTGTTTTGATTACTATAGCTCTATAATATAATTTGAAGACAAATAATGTGATTCCTTCTGTTTTGTTCTTTTTGCTCAGGATGGCTTTGGCTATTCTGGGTCTTTTGTGTTTTCATATAAATTTTAGGATTTTTTTTCTATTTCTGTGAAAAATGTCATTGATATTTTGATAGGGATTGCATTGAATCTTTTTATTGCTTTTAGTATATGAACATTTTAACAACCTTAAGTCTTCCAATTTATGAACATGAAATATCTTTCCATTTTTTATGTCCTCTTCAATTTTTTTCATCAACGTTTTCTGGTTTTTACTGTAGAGATATTTCATTTATTTGGTTAAATTTATTGCTAGGTATTTTATATTCTTTGTAGCTATCAGAAATGGGGTTACTCTTTTCATTTGTTTTTGTTTGTTTGCAATTGTTATATAGAAATGCTGCTAATTATTATATGTTTATTTTCTATCCTGCAACTTGTCTGAATTTGTTTATGAATTCTAAGTTTTTTTTGGTGGAGTCTTTTGCTTTCTCTAAATACAGGATTATATTGTCTACAAACAAGAATAATTTGATTTCTTCCATTACAATTTGTATGCCCTCTATTACTTTCTCTTCTCTAACTGTTCTAGCTTGGACTTGCAGTACTATGTTGAATACATTGGTGACAGTAGGCATCCTTCTCTTGTTCTAGATCTTATTGGAAAGGCTTTCACATTTTCCTCATTCAGTGTTATACTACCTGTGGGTCTGTCATATATGGTTTTTATTGTTTTGAGCTATGTTCTTTCTATATCTATTTTTTGAGAGTTTTTATCATGAAAAAATGTTAATTTTATCTCATAATTTTTCAGCATCAATTGAAATGATTATATGTTTTCTGTCCTTCATTCTGTTGATATGATGTATCATATTGAGTGGTTTTTACTGCTGAACCATTCTTGCAACCCTAGGATGAATACCATTTGGTCAAGATAAATGAACTTTTCAATGTGTTGTTGAATTTGGTTATTAGTATTTTGTTGAAAAATTTTGCATCAGTATTCCTCAGAGTATTGGCTTGTAATTTTATTTTTTGTTGCATATTTGGCTTTGGTATCAGGTTAATAATGGCTTCATACAATAAGTTTAGAAGTATTCCCTCCTCTATTTTTTGGAATCGTTTTTGTAGAAATCATATTAATTCTTTTTTAAATGTTTGGTAGAATTTAGCAGTGAAGCCATCAGGTCCTGGGCTTTTCTTTGACGGGAGACTTTCATTACAGCTTTGATCTTGTCCCTTTTTATTGGCCTATTCAGGTTTTGGTTTTCTTCATTGTTCAATCTGGGTAAGTTGTATTTATCTGGAAATTTATCCATTTATTCTAGGTTTTTCAATTTGTTGGCAGATAGTTGTTCATAGCCGTCTCTAGGGATCCTTCAAATTACTGCAGTATCAGTTCTAATGTCTCGTTTTTCATTGCTGATTTTATACGTTTAGGTCTCCTCTCTTTTCTTCTTAGTCTGCCTAAGGATTTGTCAATATTATCTTTTCAAAAAACCAAATTTTGTTTTGTTGAGTTTTGTATTTTTTGTTTTAATTTAATTGATTTCTGCTCCAATCTTTATTATTTCTTTTCTTCCACTAACTGGGTTTGGTTTGCTCTTGCTCTTCTAAGTTCTTTAAAATGCATCATTAGTTTCTTTATTTGAACTTTTTATTCTTTTTTGATGTAGGTGCTTATCGCTATAAACTTTCCTCTTAGCACTGCTTTTGCTGTATCCTATAGGTTTTGGTATGTTGTGTTCTTATTTTCATTTGTTTCAATAAATTTTTAAATTTTCTTCTCATTTTTTTCATTTATCCACTCACTGGTCATTCAGGAATATACTGTTTAATTTCCATGTGTTTGTGCAGTTTTGAAAGTTCCTCTTGCTACTGATTTCCAGCTTAATTTCATTGTGTTCAGAGAAGACACTTGATATGATTTCAATTTTTTAAATAATTTGAATACCTTTTTACTGGTTCTATAAGCTAAGATATCATTTATCATTGAGATTAAACCATGTGCTGAGTAGATGAATCTGTATTTTGCAGCTGGTGGACGAAATGTTCTGTAAATATCTATTAGGTCCCTTTAGTCTATAGTGCAGATTAAATCCAATGTTTACTTGTTGATTACCTGTCTGGATGATCTGTCCATGTTGAAAGTGGGGTGTTGAGGTCTCTAGTTATTATTGCTTTGGGGTCTGTCTCCCTAACTCTGATAACATAATGCTAGAGAAGATTAAGCAAGTATGCACATACAGGCAGGAGTTTGACGTACTCTTGTATTCCCAGTGACTATCAAAATTCATGTCATCTAGTACATAGCTAAAATATTTTCAGTGAATGAGTGACAGATTAAGTAGAAAATAATTGTTTTCACTTACATATGTTTAATACATTTTACAAAGTATCTTCTAATCATTAAGCTTATATTTATTTGCAAGATATTTTAACCAATATCTCTTTTAGCTTTACTGTCTTATTTTGTCTTCTCTAGTTTCATCCCTTTCTCCAGAAAAGGTAAATAGTACCAAAAACAATGATGTCTTCATAGTCATTTGGCGGCATCACGTTTTCTTGGATGTTCCTGATGCTTATGGGTGTTTGTCAATGTCTGGGCATTGAAGAGTTAGGTACTTATTCTAACTTTTATAGTCTGGGCTTGTTTGTGCCCATCCTTCTTGTGAAGGCTTTCCAGGTATTCAAAGGGAATTAAGTGTTGTGATCTAAGTATTTTGTCACTACAGCCATATCTGCACTAGAGTGTGTTCTGGTAACACTGCAACTCTTGCCAACTCCTAGAGGTACTGACTTGGTGGGCTTGAGTAAGACCCAGGAGAATTCCCTGGATTTCCAGGCAGTGTTTCTTGTCCTCTTCCTTGACTTTTCCTGAAACAGAAGGAGTTTCTTTCTCTCCATGCTGGGCTGCTTGGATTTGGGGGAAGGGTGAAGCAAGCACTCTCATGGATACAACAACTGGGACTGTGCTGGGTCGCACCTGAAGTCAGCACAGTTGCGGGTCTCACCTAAGGCCCATGACAACTACTGCCTTGCTACCACTGTTTATTCCAAGCCTAGGGCCTCTTTAGTCAGCAGGTAGTGAATCCTGCCAGGAATGGGTTATTCCCCTTTGAGCAGCAAGTTCTCTTCAGGCCCAGGGTGGGTATAAAAATGTTGTCTAGAACCTGAAACTAGGGATTTCAGATATCTGATTTGTGCTTTATTTTACTGTGGCTGAGCTGGTAGCCAATTCCAAAACAAAGTCCTCTTTTCTTTCTCCTTTCTCCAAGCAGGAGTCTCTCCTCCGGTTGAACTTTCTAGCGTTGGCAGAGGGGTGGCATAAGCACTTGCATGGCCACCACAGCTGGGACTTCTCTGGATCACACCTGAAGCCAGCACAGTTGTGGGTCTTGACTGTGTCCCACGGCATCTACTGCCTGGCTACTGCTGACATTTATTCATGGCCCAAGGGCTATTTAAACAGCAAGTAGGAATCTTATTAGGACTGGGTCCTTTCTTTCAGGAGAGTGGGTTCCCTTCTGGCTCAGCCTGGGTCTGAAAATGCCTTCTCAGAGCTGGGGCCTGGAATCAGGGACTTCAGGAAACTGCTTGGGGCTTTATTTCACTGTGGCTGAGTTGGTACCCAAGTTGCAAAACAAAGCCCTCTTTATTGTTGTCACTCCTTTTTGCAGGTGAAAGAAGCCTGGAACTAGGGATTTCAGAAATCTGCCTGGTGTTTTATTTTACTGTGGCTGAGCTGGTATCCAATTGTAAGACAAAGTCCTCTTTTCTCTCTCCATTCTGCAAGCAGGAGTCTGTCCGTGAGCTGCACTACCTGGGGTTGGGGGAGAGGTGACACAGGCTGTTCCTTGGCCTGGACAGCTGGTGTCTCTCTGGGCTATGTGCATCCCAAGTCCGCTAGCTCTGAGCCCAGCACAGCACCAGGACTTGCTCAAAGACTACAGTTCTTGTGGCCTGATTGCCTTTCAAATTTATGCAGGACCCCAGGGCACTTTATTTCACTGGTGGGGAGTGCTAGCCAGAACTCAGGTTCCTACCACTGAGCTAGAACAGTGGTCTAAATGATCCCTCTATGGGCACTGATGAAAATCTGTGTTGTGTTCCATGGTGGCAGGGCAGCACAGAGTTCCAGGATAAAGTTCCACAATCACTTCGCTGTCCCTCCCACACACAGATTCTGTCTCCACATGTAGCCTGAGTACAGGGGAGGGGTGGTGTAGGCAGTGAAAGACTGTCTTTCCTACCCTCTTTCCTTGATATGATATTAAAACCAGGTACTGTGATTGCTCACTTGATTTTTGCTTCTTATGAAGGTGGTTTCTTATATGGATAGTTGTTCAATTTGGTGCTCCTGGCAGGGCATGGAGAAAGTCACTGACGGGTTCTATTTGGCCACCTTGCTCCTGAATATGTTTTTCAAAGATACCTCTACTCTTTAATGCATTACTAATAGATGGTACACATGCTCACATTTTTATGTGTGTTCTACAGCCACTTTGATGTTATATTAATGGCAACATAATTTTTATTGTATTTTCCCATCTTAATGTTTGCACACTGTTCAAAATCTGAGTACAATATTGACCACATCTCAATCTTATCCTTTCCACATTGTTTTTTCCTTTCCCAACACTTCCAATGATCACACTAAACTTATATTATGACAAGAACCAAGGCTATAAAATATTTGCAGGCAGCTTATTCTTTTGACAATATGATTCTTCCTGGCATGATCTATGCTTTTTCCTTGGACTGCTGCATTCATATTTCCCATATTTAGAGAAGCAAAGTAATCTGGTGACCAGCAGGATAAGATAAAACTCCTCCTCTCAATTCATACATTAAAACGAATATTTACTTTTGATTAGGATTCTATCAGTATTTTTGTTTGTTTGAGGTTTTAAGAAAAAGAGAAAGTGTGAGGAAACGTGATTAGGATACACTGCTAAGTGTGGAAGGATACACGTTTTCTGTTTCTCTTGAGAATAAGTAGTTCCTGTCTTCCTAGTAAAAGACTGACTGTTTTTGGTTATACCAATAAGTAACCACCTGAATCCACTTTAAACCCATCGTGTTTGATCAATGACAACTTCCTTTGGTAGCATATTTCTTAAACTCAGTATGGCAGCAACTGCCTTTTCCGCTGCTCGGGTTTTTAAAAGTCTGTCAATCAGAAATAATCTCCATTTGATAACCTTTCACAGCTATAGTTCAACCAAACCCTAAACACTTCTGTTTCTCAAGGTCTGACAATATCTGAGAGCTGTATTTTTTTAAAAAAAAAAAAACCCTATATAAGATTATCTCTTTACTTTTCCTCTCTTTCTGTCTTCCTAGGAAAAGAATTATTGTTAAACAAAACAAAAAGCTTTTATTTCAGGCAATGAATGATGGTCTCTTTCCTTTTGAAGCCTTCAATGAAAACACAACTAAATAGTTTCTACTTTTAGTGCTGTGTTCCACAAGAAAAGGATATAAGTTTCTTGAGTGAAGGAATCTACCCCGTGCCTATATTTCTTCCTACATTATTTAGAATAAGTTATTGCACATATTAGGCTCTCAGTAAATCAAATGATTTAAAGATGTTTGAGTTGCAAGCTATTTTATGTTTATACAATCTATTGTTGTTAAACTTTGGATTTTAGCAGTAGACATTTCATTTAAAGAAAATTTGACACCAAATCTACCTTTTAACTAACACAGCATAATGGTTCTGGCTGAAGCTATAGATGTGGAAACTAACCTTCTCCCATTTCTTCTATTTGTTCCTTACCTCCCTCAGGTCTCTACGATGCTTTAAATCAGGTGAAACTTTGCTAAATAGAGTTTTAAGCCACTAATTTATTCCTATTCTCTAATTCAAAAGATGAGAGAAGTAAGGCCACAATGACTTTCTCAGAACCATCTTAATTATGCACAAATTGAAATCCTTCTCTTCCACGACTGGCTAAATTTCCACATATGCAATCCTTTTGGTCTTCTAAAATACATTTTCATTTTCATTCATGTGAGTTTATATGAAGTTAATTATATTTTGAAGTAAAGTATTAATTTTTAAGTTTTTGCTAAAAATAGAAAAAATTGTAATTATTTTCTGCTAATATCAAGTAGCACTGTTTGTGATATACTTTTATATTATTTCTAGAATGTTTATTGACTTCCTCTATGTACTCACATATCTTTAGTAGGCATCTTGTTATTTTTAAGTTTCCATTTATATTATCTAAAATTAAAATTTTTAATAATTATATATTTCTCTGTTATGTTATTGCACTAGAAAAATCACAATATTAAAACAATCATAATGAATTATAATTTTATTTATAATTTTAATAGGAAGTATGCCATTGTCTTTGTTAGATATACATTCATTATTTTGTAGAAAACATACATTTATTTTTCTCTTAGAGAAGAGTTTTATTAAGTTAAATAATTTTAATTAATTTATCAAACAAATACATATTGATCATCTCTCATGCACTTGGTACTATTACATGCTCTTGAAATATACCCATGAACTAAACAAAGATTCCTACCCTCATTAAACTTAGATTGTAAGACAAAAAATAAATGAATATAATAAATAAAACATATGAAATATCACAAAATGATAAGTATAATAAAAACCAAAAATAAAAAAGGGTTTGGGAACTGGTAGTGTTTTTGTAAAGGCACAGATTATAATTGTAGTAGAGTGGAGAAGGCTGAGTGAAATGAGAGGTGGCATTTTAATGAAGACCTGAGAGATATGAAGAAATTAGCAGAAAAATATATGGGTGAAGAGTCTAGGCAGAAAAATAATTCAGTATATAAGGACACTAACACAGAACACACAAAGATTGTTCAAAGAACAGTTAGGAAACCATGGTGGCTCAGTAGAATATATAAAGGGTAGAAATGTAAGATGAGGTCAAAAAGATGATAAGAGGCTAGACTCTATAAGATCAGAGCATATGCAGGCTTTTAATCTGAGTAAAATGAGGAACTAGTGCAGGGTTCTAACTGAAGAGTGACCTGTTGTACTCAGATTTTAATGGGATACCTCCTGCTGCTCTGCCCAGAATATTCTTTGAGAATCAAAGAACAAAATCAGAGAGATGTGTAGGAAGTAATTAGAGAACACTAGTCAAGAGATGATTACTTGTACTAGAATGGCCAATAGGTTTTGCTCCAGAGTTGGGTGAAGAGAAAGAAAGGAGGAGAAGGAAAGAGCAGAGGAGAGAAGGAGAGCAGAAGAGAGAGATAAAAGGTGGCCCTCAGGTTTGGGGTTTGATGAAGTTGCTAACAACTGAGACAAAGCAAATTGCGGGTGGAACAGGTTTATGGAGACAAGATTAATAGTTCTGCTAAACATGTTGTATTAGGGGTATCAATTATACATACAAGAGGAGATGACAGTTCAGCAAACATGTATTGATTTCAGGCTGGAGATAATACAAAATCTATAAACAATCAACATATAAATGGGATTTTTAATGATCATAGTTAAAGAACAGAAAATGTCCAACAGCTGAGCTCTGGGACACTTCAACTGTAAGAGATCTATGAGAAATCAGGAATCTGCATAGGAGACTGAGAAGAATGGCCAAGGAAGCAAGAAGAAAACCAGGAGAATGGGTCCCAGAAGCCAAGTGAGGTAATTTTTGTTTTTGTTTTAGTGAAATAAGTGACTGAATATGTTAGATGGGGCTTGGATGTCATAGAAGATTAGAGAAATACCTATCTAACAACTTGAAGGTCATTGATGGTTCCCACAGAACAGATTTGATGGTCTGATTAGAGAGAATGGAAGTATAAATGGCTCTTTCAAGGAGTTAAAGGTGGTATGAATAAAATTATTATTTTGTGAATTTTAAATTATTAATTTGTAAGTTTGAGCAATGCTCTCCTAAGTAATATTGAACATGTCTCTTTTGAATAAGCCTAAACCGGCCTAATATGCAAATATTTGGTGCTTCCCTGGACCATATAGTATGCTGTTCTAGCCAATCTTAAAGGAAAAGATGTTTTATTTTCAAAAATGCTTGTAGAATTAGTGTTTTGTGCATTTTTAAAATTTAGGCTTGTGGACACTCCTGCCTCTGGATTTCAAGACAATAATTTTAAAAGGATTGGTAGAGTAAGACCAGTTTATATGCTTAATGTTTTCTAATTATTTTCATGGGTTATACTTACATATTCTTAAGATAGCTTGACAAGTTTTATTTAGTTCATGCAATGCTGTGGGTTTAATTTCTCTAAATAAATTACATTCTTGTTCTTAAATTCCAGAATATAAATAAGATCTCAAGGTGTTACTAAGTATAGGTATCTAAGCAAAATAGAAACAACCAGATTGAAAACAATCTCCTGGTTTCTCAGCTGGGAAGATAGCTAATCCGATGCCTGACAAAACAACATTTCACTGCTTGCATACTGTCACTCCAGCAGTCCTTCACAAAATCCCTTAAAACTTGATACTATCAAGTCCATGGAATTTTTTCTTCTCTAAGCTAAATACACACAATGTATGACTTCTCATTAGATGCAGTAATTTTGAAACAGCATTTCTATTATTCAAGACAGGAATTCATAATTGTGTTTCTAATAGCAACAGCAGCCACTTTCTGATGTTGGCACCAATCTCTTTTCAGTTCATGTTCCACTCGCTATGTAGTGGCACATTTGCTATGCATCCTCCTGGGTGTACAGAAGTGTCAGGCTACTTTAGAACCACCTGTCCTCATGGATGATAATAAAACTATGTCCAAGTGAACTTTTTGCAGCAGAGTAGCAACCTGTGCTTTCACGTCACAGCTGTTTCAAAATGAAAGTAAAGGACATAAACAAAATTTGGCATGAAGATAAACTTGTCTTTTAGGTGTATTTAAGGACCTGGGGGATTTTATGGAAACAGAAGGATATGCAAATTGAGAAAATGTATTCCTAAAATTACCATATAGCTTGTTATATCCTAATATCTCCAAGAGAGCCCATTTTTACCAGTTTAGAATAATTGAAGTAAAAGCCAGTCTCCATTAATAAAGAAGTCAGAAATTATTTATTCATTTCTTCATAAATACATGCCATGCATGTATGTATAAATTCATTTTACATATATACATCCTCCTTAGGCACACTAAAAATCATACTAACCAATGTAATAATCAAATAGCTCTTTAAGGTAGGCATAGTTCCCCTTTAACGTGTAAGGACACTGAAGAAAACAGAATATTTAAATTGTGTAATGCTCAATGTTTTATATTTCATATTCTTGTTTCAGCAGACATTACTGGTTGCCTAATAATTAGGCTCCTCCAACAAAATTCCTTGCTTACAAGATAGAACTATAATTTTGTTTAGTTATTGGAAGATCTATGTTTCATGGATCCCTCTCCAGACCCAGGGGTTAAATGTTAATTACTGTAAATCAATCTTGACAATTCTAATCCTTTGCTCAAGTATCATGAAGATGGCATAGCCTAAACTAGTAAAATAGACAAGAGACTCTTACTACTGCTTTCTTTGCTCTCATAAAGAACACAAGATAATGTCTTCTAGCCTTTGCACATATTTGTGTTATGACATGATACTGGGAGCTGCTATATCCAACTAGCAACCATAAGAGACATGTCAAGAAAAACCCATAAAATTTAATCAGAACACTTGTATCATTCAGCTGCTACATTAACTCACCCTATAACAGCTTACCTCTGGACTTGCAGTTAGGTGAGATAGTAAGTTTCTTAGTTATATTACCAGAATTGCTTTTATTTGCTACAGAAACATCTGATGTAGCTAGTACATATTGGAGTAGTAATTTAAAAACCACTATTTGTGATTCAAAATAATGGATTCTTGCCATTGTAAACCTGACATTATTTTAAAAATTTAATACTTTTACTAAATTGAGATGGAATATTAATAAAATATTTTTTCTGCTTTTCAATTCATACAGTGCAACTACAGAATTTTGGTGCTTAAAAAGTGCATACATATCAAAAATGTCAGCTTCCTCATTTTAATTTACAAAAATTGATACCCAAAGCTAGTTAGTTGCAAATCTATCTCTTCAGTCACCTATGCAATTGTATTAAGTAAATCTTGCATTTAAACCCCACTGCCATGAAAAACAACTGTGGCTTATCAGGGGAAAAATCTTCTCTTTTAGCCTTACTCCTATTAAGTGCTAACTGGGATAAATAATACATTGTAATACTTTAGTGAGGATTCAATTACATTATGCATATAAAAATACTAGAACATATTAGCTACCAGTCAATATTGGCTTTTATACACACCATCTTTTTATGCAGAGTGTTTTATATATTACAAGAAATACAGTTGAGAAATGAGTACTTTGGTTAAAAATATTTGTATTTCTCAGAGTATCGTAAAACTTTCCTCTAAATTGAAATACACATCAGCACATCAAAGCCTTTGAGAAGTTCTGGAATAAAATAATCTGCATTTTTAATCTAATGCTATGTAGAAAATTACTTCAAAAATTAGAATAAAAAAACAGTAAACATGTATGACCTCACATGCATGAGCTTGCCATCAGGATGCTGGCTAGGGTTTGCAGTTACCTGGAAGTTTGACAGAGATAAAGATCCTTTTTCAACATGGCTTACTCACTTACCTGGCAAATTAGTGCAGATTATTGATGTAAGGATTCCATTACTTTTCAGGTGTACCTCTCCACATTGCTGCTTAAGTGGCTTTATGAGATAGTAGTTGGAGTCCACAAAGTAAGTAATCTAAGGAAAGGAATCAAGGAGGAAGCTTCAATGCCTTTTATAACTTATTTTAGGAAGTTACACAGGCCACCTTTTCTATGAGTTATTTATTATAAATAAGTCACTAAGTCCAGTCCATTATTGATGAGAAGAGATTTCAGATCTATCTCTTAAAGGGAATAATAACAAAGGATAATAAACATATTGTTAAACCACCATGGAATATTTGTAACTTTATTTAATCCAGATTTTCCTGAAGTAATTTTACCATAGAAATCTATATTAAAGTAACATGTTTCTAAGGATTCCCTAGAAGTACCTGTGACATAACCAAATTCTATACGGTTTTATTTGAATATATATATGAAGAAACTTTTTCATGAGAAAAAGCTTGAGTGTTTCTAAAATATTCAAGCAGCTTGACGACTGTTTGTTTACAAATACTTACTCCCTTGAATTGTATTTATAGTTTTTGCCTGCTTCTAATAATTCATAACCATTGATCATGATCTAAATTGGCAATCCTAATTTTGGATTATACAATTGGACATAAACTATATGTTTTGGAGAGACATTTTCTATCTGTAACTTGGCATATACTGCTGTATTTTAAAGTTTAAGTGGTGTTATTAAGGGTGCTGACTAGGATCACTACCCTGCAATGTGAAACTGTTATGAGCAGGAATGAAATAAAGTTTTTAAAGCAGAGTGTTCTATTTTTTCAACAACCAATAGATTGGTAAAATGGAACATTTTGTAAAATACCCTCCATAATCTAAGGGCAAGGAACACCCAGAGGAGTGAAATCCTAAAGAGTTCCTTATGCTTAACTGTAATCTGGAAGTTTTTAAGCACTGCAGTAGAGTTTTCTTGAAGTTGCTACATATCTGCCTAGTTCTTTTTTTTTTTTTTTTGAAACAGAGTCTCACTCTGTTGCCCAGGCTGGAGTGCAGTGGTGCAATCTCTGCTCACTGCAAGCTCCACCTCCCGGGTTCACGCCATTCTCTTGCCTCAGCCTCCCGAGTAGCAGGGACTACAGGTGTCCGCCACCATGCCCGGCTAATTTTTTGTATTTTTAGTAGAGACGGGGTTTCACCGTGTTAGCCAGGATGGTCTCGATCTCCTGACCTCGTTATCCGCCCGCCTCAGCCTCCCAAAGTGTTGGGATTACAGGCATGAGCCACCGTGCCGGGCTTATACCTGCCTAGTTCTTTAAAGTAGCTGAGTATATAGGAACTCAAACAAATGTCCTAGTCATGGATAATGAATTTCCAGCTGCTGGAGTACCTCATATCTCTCTCTTTAAAATGTAAGTATCAGCCAAGTCAAAGAGTCATTTGGGATCTGAGACCATTTAGGAGATACATGATATCTGCTATAATCAGTAAAATGAAAAAGAATAACTTCATTGGAAGAGAAAAACAAGATACATGTTACATGAACATAAGCATGCACAAACAGGATGTTCTCATAGGGACACAGAAAATAGGTCATAGGACCTAAGAAAATCAAGTGTTGAAATTTAGCTGTCATTAGATGGCAGTTGCTTTATCTACTGTTTTGTTTCTTACTGAAGATTTCAGCTATTCTGTGCCCCATGCAGCCCCATCACCAAGAATTGTACCTCTGGGAAATGATAATTTTCCACAAGAGCAATTTTTATATCTAAAAGATAAGGGGAATATGAGAAGAATGCTTGTTGCTGTTAAAGTATGTCCTCAGGATTATAAACTGCATTATGCAGTCATGAACTTCTGTATTAATGTCACTTAACTTTTGGCAATATTAGTCTAGAGAGGATCTTGTGAAGGATGGTACATTAACTTTTAGAAGTGATGGGCTGTGATATTCCTGCTGTGATATTGAATGGCACTGGCTGAACTTCAGCACAGTCTTCTAAAGATGTAAGATATTTTCTCTCTATAGGGCAAAGCTTACATACATGAGGGCAGATCTGTGAATTCATATATTTCAACCTGTCCTTGAGCAGTAAAACATAATGGTGCCATTTGAAAATAATTCTATAAAATAGCTCACTTTTCTGGTTACTGTCCATTACATTTTTAACTCTTTCATTATTCTATTTGTCCTATAGAGAGATACTGGAAGGTCTACATATATATATATATATATATGTAAGTGTCTTTATGAGATAGTAGTTGGAGTCCACAAAGTAATTAATTTAAGGGAAGGAATCAAGGAGGAAGTTTCAATGCCTTTTATAACCTATATTAGGAAGTCATACAGGCCACCTTTTCTATGTGCTATTTGGGTCAATTATATATATAATATACATCACACACAGTATATATATATTTTTTGAGCAAATATATATGTGTATATATATGTGTGTGTTTATATATACAATATATATATATTCTCAAAAATTGTAGACACTTTCAAACTTTTTTAGGAAAAAAACTCTAAACAAATAGTTGAGACACAATGAGCTTAGGCATTAGTAGAAGTTTATACAAATTACTGAGAGAATAAGATAAGTAATTATCTGGCTGAGTTAAGGGATGAAGAAAAACATTCCTTCTAGGGAGATTAAGGGCCACCTTCTTGGGTGGAAAAAGAAACAAGGTAATGAATATAGACCTGGAGTCAGATCAAAATCACATCCTTGGACTTCTATGTTTTGAATGACTTTTGACCTATTACTTAACTTCCTGGTATTTCATGCACCTAAATTATACAGTAGAGATATCTCACATTTCTAACAAATATTCTATTTCTTCATTTTTATGTCCCAGTAGCATATAAAAATGAACATGTCAAAATTTAACCTATTATATTTCCTGTGAATATATGCCCCTCTTGATGCATTCCTGATAAGTTATTAATGTTTGTGCCCCACTGTCATCCTCCCCAGCTAGATCTCTATGTTAAAACCTAATCTCCAGTTTCAGCTTTCAATATATGGCTAGCCAGTTTTCCCAGCATCATTTATTATATAGGGAATCCCTTCCCCATTTCTTGTTTTTGTCAGGTTTGTCAAAGATCAGATGGTTGTAGATGTGTGGTGTTATTTCTGAGGCCTATGTTCTGTTCTATTGGTCTATATACCTGTTTTGGTACCAGTACCATGCTGTTTTGATTATCGTAGCCTTGTAGCATAGTTTGAAGTCAGGTAGTGTGATGCCTCCAGCTTTGTTCTTTTTGCTTAGGATTTTCTTGGCTATGTGGTCTCTTTTTTGGTTATATATAAAATATAAAGTAGTTTTTTCCAATTCTGTGAAGAAAGTCAATGGTAGCTTGATGGGGATGGCATTGAATCTATAAATTACCTTGGGCAGTATGGCCATTTTCACGATATTGATTCTTCCTATACATGAGCATGGAATGTTTTTCCATTTGTTTGTATCCTCTTTTATTTCCTTGAGCAGTGGTTTGTAGTTCTCTTTGAAGAGGTCCTTCACATCCCTTGTAAGTTGGATTCCTAGGTATTTTATGCTCTTTGTAGCAATTGTGAATGGGAATTGACTCATGATTTGGCTCTGTCTGTTATTGGTGTATAGGAATGCTTGTGATTTTTGCACATTGATTTTGTATCCTGAGACTTTGCTGAAGTTGCTTATCAGCTTAAGGATATTTGGGGCTGAGATGATGGGGTTTTCTAAATATACAATCATGTCATCTGCAAACAGAGACAATTTGACTTCCTCTTTTCCTAATCGAATACTCTTTATTTCTTTCTCTTGCCTGATTGTCCTGGCAGAACTTCCAACATTACGTTGAATAGGAGCGGTGAGAGAGGGCATCCCTGTCTTGTGCCAGTTTTCAAAGGGAATGCTTCCAGTTTTTGCCCATTCAGTATGATATTGGCTGTGGGTTTGTCATAAATAGCTCTTATTATTTTGAGATATGTTCCATCAATATCTAGTTTATTGAGAGTTTTTAGCATGAAGGGCTGTTGAATTTTGTCGAAGGCCTTTTCTGCATTTATTGAGATAATCTTGTGGTTTTTGTCATTGGTTCCATTTATGTGATGGATTATGTTTATTGATTTGCATATGTTGAACCAGCCTTGCATCCCAGTCAGAAGTCATACCCACATATTTATCAATTATCTTCTATGTGTGCTTGATTATCTCATCCAGTCCTTTTCTCTATACTAGATGGTACTTATAAAGTATAAGTCAAATTCTATTTCTCTATTATTTAAAATATGCAAAGGTTTACTGTTACATTTATAAGAAAATCTAAACTGCTCACCTGGTATTTCAAGGATTAAAACATGAAGTCTCTACCAGTCTCTAACCTCATAACACTTCCAACCTTTCATTACACTCCGGATATCCCACTCTTTCTACTATTTGACTAATATAAAGTTTATTCTGTTTCTGGGACTTTGCTGTTTCTATCTCCCTACTAGAGCAGTCTTCACCTATATCTCTGCATGACTTCACCTTTATCATTTAGGTTTCAAGTCAGAAACCACTTTCTTATAGAAGTTTTCTCTGACCTTCCTATGGTAATAGCTTTATACTCACCACCTCCACCATCAATCTTTATTCAATCACCAACACTTCATTTTGTCATAACATTTATCCTTATCACTATCTGAAATCATTTTAATTTTAAGTGAATAGTTGTTCTTGGTTTCTTCCTGGAATATGAATGCAATAAAGATAGAGAATATATTTTTACCATTCTATCTGTCATGGATAGGATAGTGGTATGTATTCAATTAATATTTTTTGGATTAATAATGAAAATCATTCATGTGTATATGTAGGAATAAAGCAGAGAAATATATATATTTCTTTTTAGGAATAATATAAAATAATAGCACAATAAGTTACAACATAAATGTTAAGTACAGATGTATCCACAAAGAGTAATTGAAATTGGTCAAGTAAAGATAGCATAGATGGAATATATTCAATATCTTAAAGACATAATGGCTAGAATTTAGAAATCTGTTTATACAGAAAAGCAGAGTTTGCATATCAATGATTTTTTTTGTCTTGGGTGACTAAATTGGTATTGTTACTAATACATCTTATATAATTTCAAGAAGAATGACATATTTTAAAGCTAAAGTTTGCAGATAAGATTATTTTAGAACTATTATATTCGAAGTGTTCATAAAGCATCCTATGAGAGACAGACAATCTGAACTTGGCCATATTATTCCAGAGCTAAGAAAATATACTGGAGTAAGAAATATATTTGAGGCATTTGAAGTAGATGAGATTGTCCCAGAAAAACATTAAACATAAGAGTGAAGTCAACAATAGTCCTGGGAGAAGTAATAGGAACAAGAGAGTGAATTTGAAAGATGAATCACACACTCCAAGAGGCAAGTATATATAATGTTCAGAATGAGGAAGATATAGAAATCAGGATGGATTTTACCTGACTACAAATGTCCACTCTGCGTATTCCTATGCTCCACTCTACAATTTCAAGTCTCACAAGAACAAAAGATTCTGAAATACAGGCAGGGCATGGAGGGCCACTTGTTTCCCTCTACCACCCCAAAGCCAGTCATTTTTCTTAATGCAATTCCACAAATACTTGATCACTTTCAATGCACCCATTAGAGAGCTACAATTGTCCCTTGGTATTCTCAGGAATTTGTTACAGGGCTGCACAGATACCAGATCCATGGATGTTCAAGTTCCTTTTATAAAATAATGAAGTATTTGCATATTTGCATCTTCCTGTGTACCTCAAATCATCTCTAGATTACTTATAATACCTAATACAATATAATGATATAGAAAGTATTATAATTTATTTTTAAATTTTTATTGTTTATTTTTGTATTCCTATTTTTATTGTTTTATTCTAAATACTTCTGATCACAGTTGGATGAATCCATGGCATGGAACCTACAGATGGAGGGCTCACTGTATATACTGACACAATTGGACTTTGTGTCAGAATGTCTCCTCTGGTCCCAATGTTCTTTATGTATGATGGCTTGACTTTTACTATATCTATTCCAAGTGCTAATGAACTCAATGATATTTTGAATCTAGGCCAGTGTTTGCTAGACTAGATATTTACATACAGCCTCTCTTGAAGGAGCCACAATTTATAAAATGTTACAAATAAGTTTCACCCTGTTACTATGCAATTTGGGATGGTAATGGCTAGAAATATACAATCATGGAAAATAATATTGCTTGTTTTATTTTTAAGGCAGGTAATAAATGTAAAAGAGAACAGCAATTACTGACACCACAAAATGTACAGGCCACACTCTAAGCCTCAAAGGCTCAAACAAATATTCAAAGTAAAGATAATCTTGAAAGAAAATATATTCTCATATTGCTGTGTGTTAAATGTAATGCTTATGAATGATTTTAGTCAAAAAGTAAAATAAAATTTAAAAATAAAGACACAAATAAGAAAAATATGATCAATTATCATATCTAGCAATTCTGCTGCAAACATTATTGTAAGACATATAAATTCAAGTTGAAAAAATAATAATTAAAACACAAAAGTACCCCTAATAAAGAAAACAGTGATTTCATTTTAAATCAATTATTTGAAATGAAAACAAATCTGTATTACCTGAAGACAGTATCCATAGTCAAGTACAGGAGTGGGACTCCTACTTGCTACCCTGGGCTGAAATATTTGACAGGTTAGCTAAATTAATGTTTAGTGGGTCACTGTGGTGAAAATTGATGTGTAAGTAACCCAACTTCTGAATAACTGCTTCTAGAGCTTCAAAGCAGTTGAAAACTTAGAGACTGATACAACCTTCACTATTTAGTGTCTGCAAAGTGCTCCTTAGAAATCAGGGCTCAGACCTCGGTTTCCTCTGTGGTGTACAGAATGTCCTGTGGCTCCACTTGTGAGCCCTGCAGAGGATGAAGAACCAATGTTGAAGACATAAATGTTATTTAATTACAAGTCACAAAATCTGTTTTAATCGATGTTGTGGTTTGCTCCATTATGAATCAGTCATTGTGAATCTAGGGGAGCTATATCTAGAGATTAACTCTAAAGTGATTCTTCTTGGAAACTGAAACACCAAATTTCTTTTCTTTTCTTTTTTTAAAATTTCACATTTATTTTGAACTCAGGGGGTACATGTGCAGGTTTCTTACATACAACACAGTATGTTGTATGATGCTGTGGTTTGAAGTACAATTTGTTACAGTATTCCTTTGATGCTGCTTTGCCAGCTGGAAATCTTTGCAGCCATCATCTCCTCTGTCTGAGCCTTGCTCGGGCCCACAGGGCTCACTCTACCCGCTTGGTACAGAAGGCTGCGCTGGGTTTGCAACTGCTCAGATCTTGCACCCGCTATGGCTCCATGCTCATCCCACAGCTGGCCTGGGGATGCCACAAGTGGCTTCCATGTTGGGTGCCAGTGTCTAAATGAGAGGAACATGGTGGCACCTGCAAACTTGAAGATGCCAGCAATCTCAAGCTCCAAGGGGTGTTACAGCTCTTGCTCAGGCAGTTCCAATGTCTGAACCCCCAGG
The DNA here is from genome assembly GCF_028885655.2 of Pongo abelii. Lineage (NCBI taxonomy): Eukaryota > Metazoa > Chordata > Mammalia > Primates > Hominidae > Pongo > Pongo abelii. The sequence continues at coordinate 27,698,621 of NC_071998.2, read as the reverse complement.
AAATATTGGAACTCTTCACTCTCACAGCTCGGCAAGTGGGAGCATGTTATAGCTCTCTTTCTCCCATAGTCTGTCGAGAAGGAGCATACAACAGCTCGCTCATTCCTGCCACCTGAAGCTCAGCAGGCAGAAGGGAGGATCACAGCTCATTCATTCCCGCTTCTCTCAGTTCAGCAGATGAGATGGTTACAGCTCATTTGTTCCTGCTGGACGCAGTTCAGCAAGTTCTAGGTTCTTGTCCTGCGACGAAGAGGAATAAGGTTTGCGGACACTAGAAAGTAAGGCAGAGAAGAATCTTATTGAGTGACGGAAGGAAAGCTCCAAGCAGAAAGGGGATCCTGAAAGCGGGTAGCCATCTATGAGGCTGAGTCTTGGATTTTATGGGCTTAGTATGGGGGAGTGTGTACTTATTGATCTATGGGTGTTCTTGGAAAAAGCACCATTTGATTGGATGGAAAAAGCACCATTTGATTGGTTCCACCATCCAGATGGAACCAATGAGTTGAAATGAGTTCATTTTGAGTGGATAAGACAGGATACAAGTTTTCACTCCAGTGGTGGATTCCATTCAGAACTGGCAGTTTGGTTTTCAGGCTTCAGGCTGTCTTTGGCTTGAAGGTCAGGTTTCACTGGGGCTTCTCCCTGTCTGCCTAGGAATCTGTCTGTCTCCTGTCACTATCAACCTCCCGTCTGAAGAGGTACATCTAACTGCCATTAGGATAGGGATGGTGACTGATCTGTTTCATGATGACAGGGGACATTGTCTTGGGAGAACAGCAGTCAGATCTCTCTCAGACGCCTATCTAAGGGTCCCAATTAAAAGGGAGTCATTGTCTGGGGCTCCAGTACATGACCATTTGGAGTTTGATGACCTCTAGGTGAGAAGAAACACATTTTACAAGGAGGTTAACTATTTGTGAGCCAAATATGAGTATTATACGAAGAGAAGGTAAAAGCGGAAAATCCATACACTGGTTACATTTTAGAAGAGAAATAGCTGTTTAGGGAAGTAGATAATCCCACGGGTGTTCAGGATTATGGGGTCCTTGACAAAGACACCTTATGCTGAGGAACAGAAAGAAGGCGAGAACAGCAAGCATAGGCAAGACTATAAAGGAGATAGCCATGGAAAGTTAATTATTGACATCTATCTTTTGTGATCTTTAACTTGAGGTCTCCAATTTCTTCACACTGGTGCTTCAGGTGCTCTTTTGGGGCAACAGAGGTAATTCCATCAGTTTCCCAGGCCTTTATTTGAGTATAATGAATCCAAGAATCTATTCCAGTGACCCTCACTCCTGAAGGAGTAGAAAGAAGTACAGTGTAATGTCCTTTCCAATTCAGAGCTAGAGAGAAAAAAAGAGAAGGAAAAGCCTTTACCAGTACTGAGTCCCTTGGGTTAAATAGATGTGGTTCTAGTTCACAGGGTTGGGCCTCTGACAGTTGTTTCAGTTCCTGTTGGAAATGGGCCAAAGAAGTTATATGCTTAATCAAATCAGAGGTTTCTTGGTCTAGCAAGAAATTATTGGTGAGAAAAAGCTGTCCATACATAGTTTTGAAGGGACTTAAACCCAGCTTCAAAGAGGTGTTTCTAACACGTGTAGAGCCCTGGGGAGAAAAGTAATCCAGGGGAAGTAAGTCTCTTGAGACAGTTTTTGGAGGTGCCTGTAGATAATATCATTTGTCTTTTCTACCCTTCCTGAAGATTGTGGTCTCCAAGCACAATGAAGATGGTATTGTATACCTAGGCCTTTGAGACCCCCGGGGTGACCGTTGCCCAAAACAAGAAGCTATTATTGCTCTGGAGGTACTTAGTGAGTCCAAAGTGAGGAATTATCTCATTAATTAGTACTTTTATCACTTCCAGAGGCTTTCTCTGTCTCACATGGAAATGCTTCTACCCAGTTAGTGAAGGTATCTATCTATACCAGGAGGTACCAGATGCCTTTTATCTTTGGCCCATGGATAAAATCCATTTGCCAGTGTTCCCCTGGGTAGCCTTCCAGTCTTTGAGTTCTAAGGAGGAGAAGCCATTGATTGAGGGAATTATTTTTAAGGCAAGTCTCACAAGCATTAACAACCTGTTTGATCATTTTTAGCAGATTTTTACTTGAGAACCTTTGGGTCAATTGATAGGTTTTATCCTTATCTAGGCGAAAGGTTTGGTGAGGGATTTAAAAAACTTTCCATTGGCTGGAAACTGGTAGATGAAGTTTGCCATCCTCCAACTGTAGCTATCCTGAGGGCTGAAAGGTGCATCCCTGAGAGGTGGCCCATTCTATTTCCGCAGGATAATACTGAGGTTTTATTTCTCTTATGGGTCACTCCCAGATCAGAGAGGCCTCAAGTGGATCATAAATCTGGGGCCCTCTCATTGACTATTTAGCTGTTTGGTCTGCCAATATTTTCCCTTGGTTATTTTATTTGTTCCCTTTTGGTGACCTTTACAATGTATTACTGCCACTTCCTGTGGAAGGAAAACCGAGGTTAATAGTCTGTCAATTTGCTGATGGTATTTAATGGGAGACCAATTAGCTATGAGGAAATTATACTTTTTTCCAGATAGCAGCATGGACCTGGAGGACTAAGAAAGCATACTTAGAATCAGTATAAATGTTTACTGCTTTCCCTTTGCTTAATTCAAGCACCCTCATGAGGGCAATTAGCTCAGCTAGGTGAGCACTTGTGCCTGAGAAGAGAGGCACACTTCGAATAGTGTCATTCAGGGTGACTACTGCATACTTTGCTTTATGAATCCCTTGTTCTACAAAAGAACTTCTGTCCAACAAGAGACTCCAGTCTGTGTTCTCTAAGGGGGCTTGTTTGAGGTCCTCTCTGGCCACAGAGAGTCGCACTATTATCTGTTTGCAGTCATGTTCAGGCCCTCCAGCTTCCTCTGGGAGGAAGGAAGCTGGGTTTAGGGAGGGATAGGTTATTAATGGGACTGCAGATGCCTCCAATAGCAGAGCTTGATATTTGAGGAGGGAGTTGTTTGTAAGCCAGAGACCTCCCTTAGAAGACAGCAGTCCTGTCATATTATGTGGGGTATAAATGGTTAAGTTATTCCCTATGGTTAACTTACTAGCCTCTAGCACCAGCAAAGCTACCACAGCAAATGCCCAGAAGCAGGGTGGCCATCCTTTAGCCACCTAATGAAGCTCCTTTATTAGGTAGCCTATAGGCTGGACATCAGGCCTCTGTTAGAATGCCCAGGGCCATTCCTTTCCTTTCTGATACATCAGCATTGAACATCTTCCCTTCGGGAAGACTAAAGCTGGCACTTTAAGCAAGGCTTGTTTCAGTTGGTTAAAGGCCCTTTTAGCCTGTGGTTCCCAAATTAGGGACTGAGTCTTAGCTGCCTGAGTTTACTTTATTTGTTGATATAAGGGACGAGCTATCTCACCATACCCAGGTATCCATAATCTGCAGAATCCTGTAATGCCCAAGAATTCCCTCAGTTGCTAGAGGGTTTTGGGGAGGGTGAAGGAAGAGATGGGCTTAATCCTTTCTTTGCCTAGTTCTCTGGTCCCGTCTGACAAGATTAGAACTGAGTACTTCACTGAAGTCTTACAGAGGTCAGCCTTAGATTTTGAGACCTTATATCCTCTGTTAGCCAGAAAATTAAGAACAGCCTTACTGCTCTCCTGAGAGATATACTCAGTTGGGGCACAAAGGAGAATATCATTTACATATTATAAAACTTTAACCTAAAGATAAAGGAATTCAGAGAGATCTTTTGAAAATACCTGCCCAAACAGGTGGGAGTGTCTTAGAATCCTTGAGGTAACACAATTCAGCTTAGCTTGATGGTTTGGTTGGAGGGATCCTCAAATGCAAACAAATACTGGGAGTTGAAGTGTAACAGTATGCAGAAAAAGGCATCCTTTAGGTCAAGGACTGTGAACCATTTAGTTCCCTCAGGTATTTCAGTTAGCATGGTATAGGAATTGCAAATCACTGGATGAACTGGACACAGCCTCATTAATGAGGCGGAGGCTCTGGACCAGTCTCCGTTCCCCATTGTGTTTCTCTACCCCCAATGTCAGGATATTTCAAGTGCTATTTCAGGGTTTGAGGAGGCCCTGCATCCTCAAGCTATTGATGATGGCTTCTAGTCTTTTCTTAACTTCTGGTTTTAGGTGATATTGTCTCTAATTAGGGAAGGAGGTGGGATCCTTAAGGTGGATCTGGGCTGTATGGCAATTGTGGCTCAGCCAATTTCCCCTTGAGTTGCCCAAACTTATGGACTAATAAGTCGTCCTGGAATCGTAAGGATGGTGGTTCCCGTACAAACTAAAATATCCCTGCTCAGCAGAGAAGTTGGGTTTTCAGGCATGATTAAAAAGCCATGAGTAAACAAGAGGTCTCCTCAAATACAACTAAGGGGTTGGGTAAAATATTGGGTTAAAAGCTTTCCTGAGACACCACTCACAGTTATGCTAAGGGAGAAGGAAAGGCCTGATTGTAGAGGAGAACAGAAATAGTGGCTTTAATATTCAGGAGGAAGTCCATCTTCCACCCTTTGACCTCCAGAATCACCTGGGGCTCCTGGACGGCCATGGTCATGTAAGCCACTGGAGCTGGTGGGAGGAGCCCTGGGACCCGTCATTCCTGCTGGACCATGGGGGAGACTGGCTCTGGACTCAGTGACCTACATCTCCACGGGGAGGTCACCCTTTAGTGGTCCCCTTCCTCATGTTGCCTGAGCAATCCTTCTTAAAGTGCCTTGACTTGCTATATTAGTAGCAACTAATAGGTGCACCTCAGAGATTCTGGGGTTTGTAAGCCTACAAGGCGGCCATTAGAGCCTCTGCCTTTTTCTTGCATCTCTTCTCTCTTTCTTGAGCACCCCCCCCCAATCCCTATTGTAAAATACCGAGGTGGCCACTTTCAGGAGGTTCTTTAAAATACTGTCTTGTTCCATGGCCTGTTTCTGCAGCTTCCTCCTGATAACAGGGGCCACCCAAGTAATACACTTATCCTTTAGGTGTTACATTTCTTTGTCATAGAGCCATGTGTACATGAGGTAATCTATTACTTGATACAGAAATTAACAAAACGTTTAGAGTCCCTACGTCCAAATACTGTAGAGATCATTTTTAGATAAATAAAGCAATATATGCAATTAATAAACATGGTGCCATGAACATAATAAGCATTTCATGAAGGTCTGTTTTGGACATTAATTGCTAATAATGCTATTTTAGTTATTCCATTAAGTATGCATATAAAATAGAGTACATTTGTATTTTTTAAAGATATGGAAATTGAGTACAGACATGCTTAGGTAAGATTATTTTAACCCTGTGATTATCCAGCTAGCATTGAATAGATGCAGGATTTAAACATCAGTGTACTTTTACAGTCTGTATTTTTTTTCCCTGTAAGTATTCTCAACGAATGACATTTTCCTCATTTACATTCTTAAAGTAGAAATGGATTTCCCACTAGAGACCATCCTGTGTTTCTACAAAGTAAACTTCTTGTAACTTTTCTTTGTCATTTGTTTTTTCATTTTATAAAATAAATGTTTCAAACAAGAGGCAGAGAATATTTGTACTAAAGAGTGGCTTCCTTTTTTTTTTTTTTCTCCCTTAAAGTTTAACCTGATCATAGGGTTCAATCATAGAGAGGTCCATTTAGTTTGCACTGAAAATAGTAAGGTGTCATCTCAAGAAATTTCACAGAGAGGTTAAAAACAGGATGGATACGAACAATGAGTATCGTCTACCTAAAAAATTCTAAATCAGAACCTTTTATTTGGTGCTAGTAATTTAGCTTTGTAAATGCTGATATTGTGCTAGTGAATTTTGGAGGATATATGGATCACCGTAACAAATAGGGAGAATGTTTTTCCAATAGGACCTTCTTTTTAACATGACAACATTCACAGTCTGTCTAATGGACTTGAAATTGTGAAGTCCTTTGTATTGTATATTCTAGCTAATCAGTAGTATCTGAAAGATTCAGTGCAATTCTTAATAAATCTGACAATAAGTAAATGTCTCTGTTAGTGCTTCCCAAAGATGAGCCCATAATAGATTGTATTTTTAAATAATTAACCAGATCAAATATATAACGCACATAGTTATTATTAATAATAATTATCAATTATATTCTTCATATTATGCCACATATAAAAATTTATTAAGCATTTTATAAATATGTTCTCAATTTTACTAGCTCTATGAGATAGCCATTATATTTCTCAGTTCATGCAGAAACTGAGCTTTATTTTTAAATGTCTAACTTCATATTTCACAGAACCTAATCAACGACCATATTTGTTGACACAAGTACCTGAACTCTTAACCAGTTGTATATGCTATTTATAAACACAGTTGAGAGAGTAGGTAGAAAAAGTAGATGAAAGAAGATGATGAAGCTAAGTAATATCTTTTCAAAATGTAGTCTCAGCTAAAGTCTTAGTTCTGACTCATTACATTGTTTATGTAATTCCACTGAGAAAACCAGGGCAAATTTTGCAGCTTTCAAACATTCTTTTCCTCAGAACACTCATATACCAGCAAGTCTGCCAGACAGCTTTCATCTAGTTCCCTGATCTTTGGGATTTCTGAATCTATTGTGCAGAATTCTCTGTCTTTTTATCAGAAATATGGGAAATTGAAGATTTGTTTTTTTATCAAGTGAGATCAAAGGTATTGAGAAGCATATCACATTATTATGTTTTCTTTTTGAGATTTGAGTCATAGTCTTTATCACAAAACAAGAACTTTCCATTCTAAAGTAAGACATATAGGACTAAACACCATACAAATCCAAAACAAACTACGAAAGCAAAGTTTTGGCTTTTTCTTCTATCCACTATTGTCATATTGTAACCTTTGTCTTCGAAGAAAAGCACCAATATGTAGTTTTCACTCCTGATGCTTACTCAAGATATAGCTGCGTGCCTTGGCTTTCCACAGAGCCAGTCTCACTCAGAAGGGATCAAAGTAAAACTGGCTACATGGCATGCTTCAATCAAGATCTGTTACAGGTTTCAATTGAGCAAAATCATCACATTTTATCTCATGTTTATGTATAAATACTAATGTCTAATTTTCCCAATCACCCAGTCTGGAAAACCACTCAAGAGATTTCTATCAGTCCTACCCACCACCTAAAATGCTCATCAATAGGAATACTGTCCTCAGCTTTTTTCTTTATGAGAACTTAAAAAACACTGCACTTAAATGAAACATAAGTCTAGAAAACTCACTTTCCTGAATGAATATAACTGCATATATTTTTGTAGTTTTATGCTTATATATTGCTGTCATATTATTTATCTCATTTACTTATCACACCAGACTGTGAGTCAGATGATACATGGATCAGAATAATTTTATAGTTACTATTTATGTTTAAATAAGCTAATATACATAAATTGTATTTAAAATATTGACTTCAAGGTTCCATCTCTTTATGATTCTAGTGCATTTATCTGACTATTATCCAACTTTAGCCTTCTAAAGGGTAAATTCTTGAAAGTGAATCTGTAATACTTACCTAACTTGAGGTATTGAAATGTATAAATTAAGCCTAAATTATACAGTATGCAAGGAGAATTTCATAACTTCTTGCATACTGTATACATACTAGTTCATAGTATGTACATGATTCAGGGTCAGATAAATAATTTTTATAGCTTTTTTTCAATTCGAAAAGAATGTTTATCTAATTTCAGAATGAGAGATGTCATTGGCTAATTTATGTTCTAATACGACCACAAATCATGCTTTATTTATAAAAGTTAATCTATTTTATGTTCTATCCAAAATAAATCAATAATTATTTTGAAGCCTCATGGGCATAATAATTTTATATATTCTTTACCCAGTTTCTGGATCTTAATAGTTGCTTAATAAGCATTCATCTTCTTTCTTATGTATTATGAAAAGATAATCACATTGCTTTTTTAAAAAGTAGTACTCTGTGCTAAATAAATATAGTCTGAAACTTTATTAAAGAATATCAATATGCAGACATAGCAAGAGAGGCATAGATGGTCCAGTAGCAGCAACTGTGAATGTTGGTCATTTATTTAACCATTAAAACCAAAATGTAATATAATTTAAAAAGTAAGAGTTGACTTACATTTTTGGGTTGATGGAATAGTTGTGGCAGAAAAATGAGAACATTTTAAATTTCTATTTTAAAAAATTATTTAAATATATTAGAAAACCAATGAGGCAAAAAGGCAAGAGCTAAAACAACACAGAAGACAAAACTACAGAGAAGTGACTTATGATTAGCAGCTGCTTTTTCATTAGGGCCATTTGCAGATTACAGGAAAAGATAAGATGCTGAGAGATGTTTTGCAAAAAAAAAAAAAAGGAGGGGAGACTGCTGCAGGATAGGAAACACTGCTGAGTGACTAGGAGACAAAGTTTCGAGTTCAGGACCCATCAATAGGATGGGATGAGGTGAATAAAATAAGTTCTCCCCTAAAAACAACTTTGGAGCGTCATGAACTTCAGAAAAGTTGAACCAGAAAAACAATAAAAGCATACAAGGAATACTGCTTTTAGCCAAGCTAAAATAATAAGGACTAGAGTTCCTCTTCTCTCTGAAACAAATATAAACATTTACAAACTTTCTTTTTATATAAGAATACATGAAACAAACATTTTCAGATATTAGATGAACTTCAGCGAACCTGTGACCAATGACCCTGACATAGGGGAAACAAATGTGGTAAACCCCACTATTGCCATGGCTTAATTAAGAGAGTTTCCAGGACACAGTACAGGAAGGTAAAACCCAGGCAGAGCCTGGTTGAGTTGAGAAGATAGTGAGGATTTCAGGGAGCCCAAGTAAATGAAGAGAGAGAGAGCTGATGAGTGAGAGTCTGTGTGTGTATGTGTGTATGTGTGTGCGTGTGTGTGTGTGAGATAGAGAAAGAGAGAGAGAAAGCATGCTCTAGATAACTGCATAGGGTCTCCTTGAGTCTTCAGTTGAGTACTAATCAGTACATATGTGAGAGGAAACTACATAACATCATCAAAAGAAAAATAGAGACCTATCCCTGGAACTCTATGGGTTTAAGAATAATTTGTATTTCCACTATATAGAGTAAACACACACACACTCACACACACACACATAGAATTCACAGCCCATTGGGTAGAATATTAGAAAGTTAATGCTTCAGTAGCAAAATGAAATTTGATTAGACTCAAGGCTGTTCTAGAAATGCTAAACTACATTTCCCAGAACTCCCTTTCTAGTATGTTTCCTATTAGGGTAGGCTCTAAGTCTATTTATCTCCTGAGAGCTACAGGGCTAAAGGAAGGGAGCAGCCATTCTTAGCAAACACACATGTTATTGCTGATCTGCTACTCCTTGCCCAGAGTAGCAGCTGGAACTACAGTGACCCCTCAGGACCTTTACTGAGTTTCTCTGATTCCTGGGCCAGGGCTGTATGTGTTCAGCTACATACATGGCATTGATCAATGTAGCATACCTTTCTTCACTAGGTCAGAGACAAAGAAAGACATGGATGTCAGTCACTTCTTGTGAGGTTCCAGGTCATGGGATTCCAGGCTGCTCTTAAGCTTTAAATATAACTAACTGTCTTGTGAACCCTGGGCTTAAGGCTTGAGGACACTGCTTAGCTAACCCCATAATTGAGTGAGTCAATTCCTTCCATTACTGGGGGGGGGGGTGTGTGTGTGTGTATGTGTGTGTGTGTGTGTGTGTAACTCTTCTAGAATGATTCTATTGGTTGCTGCTTCTCAGGTTGAAACTTGACTAATATATACTTAAAAACTAAAATGTTTACCAAGTAATTTAATTGCATCAGTGAATAAAGATCAAGCATATGTATAAGAATAAAAAAAAAGATCTAGCACCCATCAATACCAAATTCACATTTTTTGTCATTCAATAAAAAAATTGCCAGATATGCAAAAACACAGAAAAAGTCTATTGAAACCTATCAAGAAATAAAATAATGGATAGTGATCCTGTTTATAAAAGACATATGAAATAAAAAACAATACAGAGATGAAGAACAGATTAGTAGTTGCCAAAGCTTAGGGTTTGAAGAGCAAGGAAGGGAGTGAGGTTATAAATAAACGTTTTGTATCTTGATTCTGGTGGCGCTTACATGAAGCTATACGTGTGCTAAAATTGAGCATGATCCTATACATACACACAGAAACACAAAAACAAATACATGTATAACCAATGAAATCTGAATAAACTCTGTGGTTGTCAATTTCCTGATTTTGCTATTGGAGTATCAATTTCAAAGTTATGCAATTTATCAACATTTGGAAAGGCAGAACAAAGGGTGCATAAAACCTCTCTGTACATTTTAAAAATATTCCCTGCAAACATATAATTATTTCAAAACAAAAACTTTTAAAAATGAAATGCAGACAGAAATAAGTAAACTACTGGTGTCCTAAATATACTCATAATTGGAGGCTCTAATGAAAGGTAGGAGTGGTGGTTGAAAAACTAACACTGAAAGCTTTCCAAAATATATAAAAAGTAGAAATCATGACTCAAAGAAACTCAACAAATTCTCAGGAAAAATATATAGACATTATAAGAATTGTTAAAAGCATTCCTTTGGGCATAAGGAAAATGATAAAAGTTTGAAATATCCCTGATAAACTGATAATTCAGTGGACAAACTAGGTAATTTAATGTTAGTTAATCCCTGATTTTGCAACTTTGAAAAATAACATTCATATAATATTTTTATTAATACTAGAGCTAGATTTATCAGTTTAAAAAATATATAATTTTTAGACATTAGTTGTATGGATCAAGTAAGTTATTATTGTTGCCACAAATTGTACATTTGTTTAATAACTGATGTCCTTTAAAAATTGATTAATCTTTTTGTTGATACATTTTTATATTGCTAAAAATCATATAGCCTTAAATGTAACTTAAATTGTATTTTCAGATTTTTAGTCAACTTTCAGAATTTAGACTAATATTAAATTAATTGGTAAATAACATTTACATGCCTGGATAATATATAAGTAAGAAAAACATCTGTCACTAAACATGATTATGAATTTAGTTGCTTCTTATTTTTATACATTATGGGATAACTACAGATTTATAGATTATTAAAATGTTTTACATGATGTATAAACACTTATCTTAAAATTTGTTAAAGTTATAGAAAATGTTTGCACATAAAATATAGCTAAAAAGTTATAGTTTTCTTAGTTGATAGTTTTCTTTTTTTCCTGGAACAAGATACAATTTGTTCACTTTGATTAAATGTGATAGTAAGTAGAAATGTTTGAGACTAGATACAATAGTGACATAAAAATATAAACATAGATATATCAAAAATATGGTTTCTCTGCTTGTTTCTTGATAGCATTACTGAGTAATATAACAGAATTTTACAAATTTAATATATGTTAAATCATGTTTTTTAAGTATATCTTAAAGCTAAAAGCAAATATTTAACTTTATCACATATTTGTATATTTATGTATTAGTGAATATCTAAACACAAAACATGGTACAGTAGATTAATGTAAAACATTGATCATAATAAAATTAAAAAAGTATTTCAATAAATTGATCTCTATTTGGCTAGATTTATAATACTGCAAATAATGAATTTGAAATAAACTATAAACAGTGCTAAAATATTATTAAAAGGGCTCAATGTATTAGTTTGTTTTCATGATGCTGATAAAGACATACCCAAGACTGGGAAGAAAAAGAGGTTTAATTGGACTTAACAGTTCCCTATGGCTAGGGAGGCCACAGAATCACGGCAGGAGGTGAAAAGCACTTCTTACATGGTAGTAGCAAGAGAAAACGAGGAAGAAGCAAAAGCAGAAACCCCTGATAAACCCATCAGATCTCATGAGACTTATTCACTATCAGGAGAATAGCATGGGAAAGACCGGCGCTCATGATTCAATTACCTCCCCCTGGGTCCCTCCCACAACATGTGGAAATTCTGAGAGATATCTCAAGCTGAGATTTCAGTGGGGACACAGCCAAACCATATCATTCCACCCCAGCCCCTCCAAATCTCATGTCCTCACATTTCAAAACCAATCATGCCTTCCCAACAGACCCTAAAGTCTTAACTTATTTCAGGATTAACCCAGATGTCCACAGTCCAAAGTCTTATCTGAGACAAGGCAAGTCCTTTCCACCTCTGAGCCTATAAAATCAAAAGCAAGCTAGTTACTTCCTAGATACAATGGGGGTACAGGTATTGGGCAAACACAGCTGTTCCAAATGAGAGAAATTGGCCAAAACACAAAGGTTATAGGGCCCATGCAAGTCTGAAATCCAGTGGGGCAGTCAAACTTTAAAGCTCCAAAATGATCTCCTTTGACTTCATGTCTCACATCCAGGATATGCTGATGCAAGAGGTGGTCTCCCATGGTCTTGGGCAGCTCTGCTGTTGCAGCTTTGCAGTGTACAGCCTCCCTCCTGGCTGCTTTCATGGGCTGACATTGAGTGTCTGCAGCTTTTCCAGGCACATGGTGCAAGCTGTCAGTGGATCTACCATTCTGGGGTCTGAAGGACCGTGGGCCTCTTCTCATAGCTCCACTAGGTGGTTCCCCAGTAGGGACTCTGTGTGAGGGCTCTGACCCCACATTTACCTTACTCACTGCCTTGGCAGAGGTTCTCCATGAGGGCCCCACCCCTGCAGCAAACTTTTGTCTGGGCATCCAGGTATTTTCATACATCTTTTGAAATCTAGGTGGAGGTTCCCAAACTTCAATTCTTGACTTCTGTGTACCCCCACGCTCAACACCTCATGGAAGCTGCCATGGCGTGGGGCTCCCAGTCTCTGAAGCCACAGCCAGAGCTGTATGTTGGCCCCTTTCGGGCATGGCTGGAGTGGCTAGGACACAGGGCATGAAGTCCCTATGCTGCACAAAGCATGGGAACCCTAGGCCGCACACAGCATGGGAACCCTAGGCCCAGCCACAAAACCACTTATTCTTCCGGGCCTCAGGACCTGTGATGGGAGGGGCTGCTAGGAAGTTCTCTGACATGGCCTAGAAACATTTTCCCCATGGTCATGGGGATGAACATTAGGCTCCTTGCTACTTATGCAAATTTGTTCAGGGGGCTTGAATTTCTCCCCAGAAAATGGGTTTTGCTTTTCCACTGCATTGTAAGGCTGTGAATTTTCTGAACTTTTATGCTCTATTTCCCTTTTAAAACAGAATGCTTTTAACAGCACCACAGTCACCTTTTGAATGCTTTGCTGCTTAGAAATTTCTTCTGCCAGATACCCTGAATCACCTCTCTCAAGTTCAAAGTTCCACAAATTTCTAGGGCGGGGCAAAATTCTGCCAGTCTCTATGGTAAAACATAGCAAGAGTCACCTTTGTTCCAGTTCCCAACAAGTTCCTTATCTCCATCTGAGACCACCTCAGCCTGGATCTTATTGTCAGCATTTTGGTCAAAGCCATTCAACAAGTCTCTAAGAAGTTCCAAACTTTCCCACATTTTCCTGTCTTCTTCTGAGCCCTCCAAACTGTTCCAACGTCTGCCCACTACCCAGTTCCAAAGTAGTTTCCACATATTTAGGTATCTTTTCAGCAATGCCCCGCTCTACTGGTGCCGTTTACTGTACTAGTCCATTTTCATGTTGCTGATAAAGACATACCTGAGACCAGGAAGAAACACAGGTTTAATTGGACTTATAGTTCCACATGGCTGGAGAGGCCTCAGAATCATGAAGGGAGGCAAAAAGCACTTCACACATGGTGGTGGCAAGAGAAACTGAGGAAGAAGCAAAAGTGGAAACCCCTGATAAACTCGGCAGATCTCGTGAGACCTATTCACTATCACGAGAATAGCACAGGAGAGACCAGTCCCCATGATTCAATTACCTCCCCCTGGGTCCCTCTCACAACACATGGGAATGCTGGGAGATACAATTCAAGTTGATATTTCGGTGAGGAAACAGCCAACCCATATCACTCAATATTAATGGATCTATTATGTAAATAAAAGAATGTATAAATATCTTACTATAAATTGTAATAATGGGCAGTGTCAAAATTGAATAATTATTCAACCATTTACCTGCCTTTCTACATTTAAATTAGTAAATCATCATTCACTAAAAACATTGTGTAGCTATTTCTTGTTTTTATATCAATATTTGGTGTTCTCCAAAAGAAAGTGAACATAAATATTTCTTACTGGAAACTAAAAGTCATAAAAAACAGCAAAGCAGGCATAAGGAACATGACTATAAATAAAATGATTAAGGCCCATCAACTGAGGAAATTTACTGTCATTTTTGTGAAATAAAAACTATGTCAGTAGAAATAACAGAAATTATATCATTTGTGGAATTTCATAAATAACTTATTAATTTTGTGATATCCAGCTTCAAAATTTAGAAAATCCTATTACAAAAAATTCTCTATTTTTTTAAAAAAATTGCATATTAAGTATACTTTAATTTTTTAAGGAGATAGTACTGATAAAGAACATACACACAAAGTGGAGGGTCCACACTAACTGCAGCTTATTTTAAGCACTCAGTAAAATGTAACTGTAATAATAATACTTTTATTGTTGCTAATACTATTCATCCTTGAAAGCTTTTCAAATTTTATTCTTATAGGATCTGTACAATTTTATAAATTTATTCTTGGACATTTAATATCTTTTCTACTGTAAAAGGTATATCTTACCATTTTCTAAATGGTTATTATTTAGCTCAAAAAATACATATTTATTTTTGCATATTATCTTAACAATTCAAATAGTTTTCTTTATTGTTTCTGTTGTGTTTAGCAGTATAGAATTATTTCACTTAGAATATAAATATATAATTAATTTGCCTTTTTATTTATATGTACCTCTTTTTTCCTTAAAAGGTAAATAGTAATCATAGCAAGTATTCCTTCTCATGATTAATTTTAACAGTAATGACAACTAACATTTATTGAATACTGAAAAAGGTGATCTGAATGTTTTTCCCTCGGCTTGACTAAGCTACAGACATATTTCTTCCTGACAATAGGCTCCTTCCCTCCCTTAGAGAATTTACTTTAGCGAAGTTTCCATTGTAAATTATTTCTCTGCCTCACTGACATGTAAATCTTCTTTCAGTCTCTTGCCAGTTTTCTACCCAGAGAATTTTTTTCTCAAGAACCTGAAAGCCAGTCCTTTGAAATATGATGGAAAAAAAAATGTTATTCTTATGTCTCAATTTTTGTGAAAGGGTAGGAGCCTAACTTCCAAAAGCAACAATTGGCAAACACAGATGACCTAATTACACTGACCAGCCTTCCTTCTAATGTCTTCCAATATTTTGCTACTAGCTCTTTCTAGCTCTGAAATCCTCCAGCCTTTTGTTTCAGTGGAGTTGAGTTCAATCTCTCTCTCTCATTGCAATATTCTTGACAGAAGTCTTCCTTGACTGTTTAACTCTGTCTAGTGCAATTTTTCTTTGAGAATACTTAACTCTCTCTTTCATACATTGTGTATGGGAAACACTATTTTGTTTTCAACCCTCCAGTTCTGATAGATACCACAAAAGAATTTTGATCTCTTCAGCTGAGTGTTTGGCTTCCCTCAGCCAAGTGTATTAGAAAAATACTAGAAAAATATTTGTGTGGAATTTTTCAAAGTTATATAACCTCTATGTAATCACAATAACAGTCAATAAAATAAATGATAAATACAACAAGGTGTAAGGTGTGCTTTTGCTAAGGGATGATTGATTTGTAGTACAACACATTATGTGACTGAAAATATTCAAGAATTCTGGGCCAAATTGTGTTTAATAGATTATCAACAATAATACTGAAACTGCCATACATAAATCCCTGGGTAAGGATTAAATATTCTAAGCCATATGTTAATGAAAGTAGATTATGGCCCAATGATTATTTTGTGCTAATCATTGTTTTAATTACTTTCCATGAATTAAATCCATGTGTGTTCTCACTTTAGAAATGAGAAAGGGAAGCAAATGAGAAATTAATATTAGTCCAAATAAGCAATATTATTCACCTCACACTATTTGATAGTGAAGGTGGAGGTGATGCATATCAATAATGTGATATTAGAACCAATAGAACTTAATATAAAAATTGTCATTCACAAGAGTGACTAAATTTCAAATAAATCTCAAATCTCTTACTTTTCTGGGGGAGGAGGGATAAGAAAAATGAAGAAACATTAAAAGAAATAAATAACAAGAAAAAAGAGATTTAGAAATTGAAATGCAATTTTAATTTCTTCAAGTCTATGAGTCTTCAACTTTGGGTCAAATTTTAGGACCTGGAACTGAGAATAGATATCAGTATTTGAAACATAATTTTGGATGTTGTCTGTATAAACAACATGCACTCTTTTAACCACTAGAGAGAACAATTTTAAATTATGTTAAAGTTGATATCAAGGGGAAAGGAAGATTTTAAAACTACTGCTTAAATTTCCATTTTTTCAAAATTCTCAGGAATCACTTTGTGCAAAGTTAGCAACAGCTGACAATACAGCAAATATCACCTTTTAAAAAATTGTACCTAGTTAAAATATTCTCAAAAATCAATACACAAATGGAGAATAAGGCTTGAATAAATTTAAAAAAATAATTTAGTAGGCTTGTCTTAAAAGAAAAGTTTGATGAATATATGACATTGGCATAGGAGTACCTTTTAATGTAATATTGCAGAATACCTAACAATTTATCATATGATGTGTGTATTTGTTAACATCACATCTGGCCTGCTGTGGTTTCCTCTGAGAACATATGCAATGTAAACAGTCACAACAGACACAATAATGTAAGACAGAAAATAATTAACAGCTCTAAGCATATGGGATTACAAAAAGTTAGGTAAGAGGTAAAAGACTATAAAAGCCATAACATATGTTGTTTGGTCTTTCAAGTTAATCTTTATGCTGAATCATTCTGTAGGAAAGTTATTTTCTTCAAGATCAATGGTGGGTCCATTGAAACCATAATATACAAAAATAATTTGAAAAATGACATTGTTTATGCTTACCAATACAACCAGTAAGTATTTGTCAATGGCTCATTATGTGTGGAGAACTACTCAAGAATCTGAATTCTTAATATTGAACAAATTGGACTTGGTATCAACTCTCCAGGTGATTACTTTGGGAAAGTAAATAAATTCAGTAATCACATAAAAATAAATACAATTATTAGAAATTGTCCTTTAAAGGAAACAAAATTGCATGAACGTAAAGTGTCTTCCATCTTTTAGGATGATACGTATTTTTTAATTTTTATTTTTGAAAGCGAGAGCAGTTTTTACAATGCTATTCTGGAGAAACTTTATTCCAAGGCTCGGTACACCCCTAGTACCAAGGAAGCAAACCATCATCACGATCATGCTTTTGAGAAACAGAGTTGGAGGGGAAACAGATACAACTAGATATGACAAAGTACCTTGGAAAAGGAATTCACACTTTTATCAGCTGCAGTATGACTGGTATGTCATTTCAAATATCTTCTTTCTGCTCTATTTATTTAATTTTGAATTTTGGGACAACGTCATCTGTGAAAAGTCAAGATAGAAAATAGACTTCTATCAGATTGTTTGCTTTTTCCCATTTCTAAAATTAGGTCATTTGCGACTGGAGACTTTTCATTTGCAATCACTTTTTATTTTCTTTCCAATTTGTATTTTAGTTTCAAGAAGTACATGTACAAGTTTGTTACATGGGTATATTGTGTGTTGCAGGAGTTTGGTGTGCAGGCAATTTTTTCACCCAGGTAATCAGCATGAGACTTGATAGGTCATTTTTCAATTTTCATCCTACCACCCTTCACCCTCAAGTAGGCCCCAGTGACTCTTGTTCCTTTCTTGGTGTCCATGTGTACTCCACATTTAGCTCCCACTTATAAGTGAAACTATGTAGTATTTGGTTTTCTATTCCTGTGTTAATTTGCTTAGGGCAGTGACCTTCAGTCCTATCCATGTTGCTACAAAGGACATAATCTCATATTTTTTATGGCTACATAGCATCCTGTGGTGTACATGTACCACATTTTCTTTATAGGATAATCAGCAAATCAGTTTAAAATATGAAAGGAAGAATTTGAGAGAGAACAACATGTATAAAGGCCATCAGGTGTTAATACTTTGCCTTATTTGAAGATCTTATGGTAGGCTGCAGGAAGGACAACGGCTTAGAGCTGAATGAGTGAGAGGATAAAAAGAGAGACAGAGACAGAGACAAAGACAAAGGCCTAGAAAACACGAGCAAAATCATTAAGGACCATGGTAACAAGTTTGAATTTTGTGTTAAGCACAACTGAAATTCATTGCCATCAGCTTTCCTGCGTCTTCACTTTGCTTTGTCTCTCTCTCTCTCCATGCACACACATGCAAACACACACACATTCTATTAGTTCTGTTTTTTTGTTCCTTTGTTTGTTTTTTGAGAACTCTAATATAGATTTTGGTACTAGGAGTTGTTGTAGATAAATAGGTTTTTAACAATGAGTTTTCTGAATCGCTTCTAGGGTTTTGGTATTGCTTTTCTAATATGATTACATTAAAAGATGTGACATGACTCCATTTACAGTAGTAAAGGGAGCACAGATAGTTCATGATTTGTTATGGCTAAAGAAATACACAAAAATATTATTAATGGATACTCCTAATTGAGAGGTGACAGCATGCTGGAAGCCCTTGCAGCCCTCGCTCACTCTCGGTGCCTCCTCGGCCTCAGCACCCACCCTGGCCACGCCTGAGGAGCCCTTCAGCCTGCCGCTGCACTGTCGGAGCCTCTCCTTGGGCTGGCCGAGGCCAGAGCCGGCTCCCTCAGCTTGCAGGGAGGTGTGGAGGGAGAGGCGCGGGTGCGGACTGGGGCTGCGCCCAGTGCTTGTGGGCCAGCGCGCGGTCCGGGTGGGTGTGCGCTCGGCAGGCCCTGCACTGAGATTGCCGGCCGGCGCCGCACGCCCCAGGTAGTGAGGGGCTTAGCACCTGGGCCAGCAGCTGTGGAGGGTGTGCCGGATCCCCCAGCAGTGCCGGCTTGCCGGGGCTGCACTCGAATTCTCCGGGGGCCTCAGCTGCCTCCCCATGAGGCAGGGCTGGGGACCCACAGCCCGCCATGCCTGAGCCTCCCTGCCTGCTGTGGGCTCCTGCATGGCCTGAGCCTCCCCGACAAGCACCACCCCCTGCTCCACGGCACCAGGTCCCATTGACCGCCCAAGGGCTGAGGAGTGCAGGCCCACTGCCCAGGACTGGCACACAGCTCCACCTGCGCGCCGGTGTGGGATCCACTAGGTGAAGCCAGCTGGGCTCCTGAGTCTGATGGGGACTTGGAGAACCTTTATGTCTAGCTAAGGGATTGTAGATATACCAATCAGCACTCTGTGTCTAGCTCAAGGTTTGTAAATGCACCAATCAGCACTCTGTATCTAGCTAATCTGGTGGGGACTTGGAGAACCTTTATGTCTAGCTAAGGGATTGTAAATACATCAATCAGCACTCTGTGTCTAGCTCAAAGTTTGTAAACACACCAATCAGCACCCTGTGTCTAGCTCAAGGCTTGTAAATGGACCAATCAGTGCTCTGTGTCTAACTAATCTAGTGGGGACTTGGAGAACATTTATGTCTAGCTGAGGGATTGTAAATGCACCAATCAGCACTCTGTGTCTAGCTCAAGGTTTGTAAATACACCAATCAGCACCCTGTGTCTAGCTCAAGGTTTGTAAATGCACCAATCAGTGCTCTGTGTCTAGCTAATCTAGTGGGGACTTGGAGAACTTTTGTGTCTAGCTCAGGGATTATAAATGCACCAATCAGCACCCTGTCAAAACGGACCAATCAGCTCTCAGTAAAACAAACCAATCAGTTCTCTGTAAAATGGACCAATCAGCAGGATGTGGGTGGGGCCAGATAAAGGAATAAAAGGAGGCTGCCCCAGCCAGCACTGGCAACCTTCTTCGGTCCTGTTCCATGCTGTGGAAGGTTTATTCCTTTACTCTTTGCAATAAATCGTGCTGCTGCTCACTCTTTGTGTCCACACTGCCTTTATGAGCTGTAACACACACCGCAATGGTCTGCAGCTTCTCTCCTGAGGCCAGTGAGACCATGAACCCACCGGGAGGAATGAACAACTGCAGACGCACTGCCATAAGAGCTGTAGTAACATTGACCGCGAAGGTCTGCAGCTTCACTCCTGTAGCCAGAAAGACCATGAACCCACCAGAAGGAAGAAACTCTGAACACATCCCAACATCAGAAGGAACAAACTCCGGACACGCCACCTTTAAGAACTATAACAGTCACTGTGAGCGTCCACGGCTTCATTCTTGAAGTCAGTGAGACCAAGAACCCACCAATTCTGGACACATAATCACCTGCTTGTAAGAGGCAAGGATCTTTGAAACATTTAAATATCTTTCAACAAATATAATGAGAGTAGCTGTTTGTTCTTAATGTTGTTAGACCAAGTGAGTAAAGGATGCATTCAGGGATTTGAATTCCTAGCTCAACCAACACATTAATTATCTAAGATTTTATAAATGCCTTGAGGGAGTTTCTTATTTCTTGTAGTTATGCAACTTAGATTAAAAAAAAAAAAGAAAAAACCCCAAAAGCTCATCCTCTGACTAGCTGAATTAAATTGCAAGTTGAACTCTGGATAGGAAGAATCAATTCATAAAAATGGCCATACTTCAGGAGAATGGCATGAACCTGGGAGGCAGAGCTTGTAGTGAGCCGAGATCGCGCCACTGCACTCCAGCCTGGGCGACAGAGTGAGACTCCACCTCAAAAAAACAAACAAACAAAAAAAGCCATACTTTCCGAAACAATTTATAGATTCAATGCTATACCTATTTACCATTCAGATTCTTCACAGAAGTATAAAACATTTTTTTAAAATTCATATGGAACCAAAAAAGAACCCAAATAGCTAAGGCAATCCTAAGCAAAAGGAACAAAGCTGAATGTATCACCATCTGACTTCAAACTATACCGTTGCAGGAATTATGGGACAGGAGAGACCAATTTGTGGGACAGGAGGATTTTATTAGGTGGCCACCAACTCAGAAGATGAATGTCCAAAGGCTGAGCTCCAAACAAAGACAGGGCTTGACTTTTATACATGCAACTGGAGGGCGTTGGCCAGCTAGTGACACAAAACTTACAGAGTGGGCAAGCAAGCTTAGAGAAGCAGAACAATGACAGCTTATTAAACAGTGACAGATGTTGCAACTCAGGCATGTCTTGTGACCTTCGCCATACTACACAGACGGGAAAACAGGAACTTAGAAAATCCTTACAAACTTGTAGAAACAGTTGTAAAAATAGTTAGGAGGGTAGAACAAAGAATAATGATATGGGGAAAGAATGCAAAAAAGGGGAAACTGATAAGAAGAACTTGTTTTTCTCATCCCTGCTCCTGGAGCCCATTCCTTCTGGGTCCTGCCTGGTTTTGCAGATAATGTTATCATAGTCCCAGCAGGACCTTGGAGTGAGTCAGCATAGGGAAGAACGTGTTTTCTTTACTTGTTTTTCTTTTTATATTTTCTGCTTCAATACTGCAGAGCTACAGTAACCAAAACAGCATGGTACTGGTACAAAAACAGATACATACACCAACGGAACAGAATAGAGAACTCAGAACTAAGGCCACACGCCTACAACTATCTGATCTTCAACAAACCTGACAAAAACAAGCAATGGGGAAAGACTTCCCTCTTCAATAAATGGTGCTGAAATAAGTGGAAATTCATATATAGAAAATTAAAACTGGACCCATTCCTTACACCATATACAAAAATTAACTGAAGATGGATTAAATACTTAAATGTAAAACCCAAAACTATAAAAACCCTGGAAAACAACCTAGGCAATACCATTCAGGACATAGGCACAGGCAAAGGTTTCATGATGAAGATGCCAAAAGTAATTGCAACAAAAGCAAAAATTGACAAATGGGATGTAATTAAACTTAAGAGCTACTGCACAGCAAAAGAAATCATCAACAGATTGAGCAGACAACCTACAGAATGAGAGAAAATTTTTGCAAACTATGCATCTGACAAAGGATTAATATGCAGCATGTATGACGAACTTAAACAAATCTACAAGCAAAAAACAAACAACCCCATTAAAAAGTAAGCAAAGGACATTAACAGACATTTTTCAAAAGAAGACATACACATGGCCAACAATCACATGAAGAAAAGCTCAACATCATTGTTTATTAGAGAAATGCAAATCAAAACCATAATGGGATACCATTTCACACCAGTCAGAATAGCTATTACTAAAAAGCCAAAAAATAACAGATGCTGGTGAGGTTGTGGACAAAGAGGAATACTTATATAGAATTAGTGGGACTGTAAAATTAGTTCAACCATTGTGGAAGACAGTGTGTTGATTCCTCAAAGACCTAAAAACAGAACTAGCCATTACTGGGTATATACTCCCCGAACTATAAATCATTCTATTATAAAGACACATGCATGCATATGTTCATTGCAGCACTATTCACAATAGAAAAGACTTGGAATCAACCTAAATGCCCATCAATGATAGACTAAATAGTGAAAATATGGTACATATGCATCATGGAATACTGTGTAGCCATAAAAAGAAATGAGATCATGTTCGTTACAAGGACATGGATAGATCTGGAGGCCGTTATCCTCATCAAACTAATGCAGGAACAAAAAACCAAATACTGCACATTCTCACTCATAAGTGGGAGCAGAATGATGAACAATGGACACATTGAGGGGAATGACACACACTGGTGTCTATTGGAGAATGGAGAGTGGGAGGAAGGAGAGGATCGGAAAAAATAACAAATGGTATTAAGCTTAATACCTGAGTGACAAAATAATCTGTACAACAACCCCCATGACACAAGTTTACCTACATAACAAACCTGTACAGGCACATATATCCCTGAACTTAAACACACGCATACACACAAAGAACTCTCAGATTTATACTGTGTCTGTTGTTAAAGTGTGAACATTGATTGGGAAGGAATGGGGTCCTGAAACTTGGTGTGGGTATATGTTAGAAGACCCTGATAAAACTGAGAATATTGAGCCCTCAAATGCTAATGCGACTTCTTTGCACATGGAAAAGGCCTCTCCACTCTAAGTAAACAGGCACTTACACAGTCAGTGGAAGCAGCTTCTCCATTCTGTCTAAGGGAGTTAATCCTGCATTGCCTGAGGGAACTATAATGGCTTCCCTTGAAGTTATTGCTATATAATGATGATTTTTCTCAGGACCTATCCCTACCAATCCTCTTTGCTTCTACCAATAACTGGACTAAATTATCCACAAGTCTCTAAAAGTGAGGTACAATGTGTAATTCCTTATGAAGTGTGCTATACTCCAAAAGAATTACTTCAATTTTCCTATTTGTACATAAACTATTAAGGGGAACATATATGGGAATAGATATTAAGGGTGTGGGATAATGGCAGAAGAACATAAATTTGTATAAGGCTTTATGTGTTGATATGGGCTCACTAAGCAGAAACTATTTATTTTAATGTCATAACTTAAGGAATTAGAAAGTGCTCTAACAGATTGGTTGATTGGCTGCATCAACTATCAACATGTTGGCCCACTATGAACGATTTAAAAATATGGGGACTCTTTTGACTCAATGCAAAGGAAAAGGCTTAGAGAATCTGAAATACTAGCAGGATTTTTTCATTTAGAAATTACCCACCCAAAGAGAGTCCAAAACACACACCTTTCTCCATGACTATGAGATGGAATTTGAGAAGGGAGCCCCAGTATCCTTGAAGAGCTCTGCAGTCGGTCTTCTCTGTAGACCAGACCATCTAGTAGAAATGACAATCACTCAATTGGGAAACCGAAATGCAATTAGGAGTAATGGTAGAGGCCAAGTGGCAGCACTCAACCACCAGAGGCAAAGTGGGCCTGGTTAGCATAATGGACAGCAGAGTACCAACAGCAATCAGGATAGTCTGACTCATACAAACCTGTGGCATTGGCTAGTTGACCACAATATTTCTAGAAGTGAAATAGGTGGAACATCTAATAAATTCTTACTAGAATAAGCAGAAATGTTCCAGGGTTAGTGAATTAAAGTCTACCTTGAATCATAAAAACAGAGAGTCAAGCAACCTCAAACAATTCCCAGACTTGAGCCAGGTTACAGACCCAAACTCCTTGAATAAAGGGAAAGCTGGATCTCCTTGATGAAGAATGTTGGTACACTGTCAAACATTTATACTATTAATCTTCCTTCCAGCCTTCCTCAAGGGATCTACAGCCTTACACCAGGGAAACTGGGGGTACTATGTTTTGAGAAAAAGGAAAGAATCAGAATTTGGGAAAACGCTGGACACTGACTCTGAAATGATACTGATTCCAGGATACCCAAAACATAGGATGCCCAAAACAGGATACCCAAAACTGTGGTCCAGTTAGACTAATGACTTATGGAGGTCAGGTAATCAATGGAGTTTTAGCTCAGATCTATCTCACAGTGGGTCCAGTGGGTCCTCAAACTTATCCTGTGGCTCTTCCTCCGGTTCTGAAATGCATAATTGGAATAAAAATACTCAGGAGCTGGTAGAATTCACACATTAAATCCCCAATGTGTGGAGTGAAGTTTTCTTTGCTGGGAAAGGCCAAGCATAAGTCACTATGACCGCCTGTGCCCAGGAACATAGTAAACCAAAAGCAATACTGCTATCTTTTTAGCATTGTGCCACAATCAAGGATTAGTTTGAAAGATGAAGGGGAAATGACTACACTACATCTCCTTTCAGCTTTCCTATTTGGCCTGGGCAGATGACAGACAGATCTTGGAAAATGACAGTGATTTATCATAGACTTAACCAGGTGGTGACTCCAATTGTAGCTGCTGTGCCAGATGTGGTTAATATTGCTTGAGAAAATTACCACATCTACCGGTACCTGGTGCAGCTGTCAATCTGGTAAATACACTTTCTCCATCCTTATCAAGGAAGACCAAAAGAAGCAATTTACATTCAGCCATCAAAGCCAGCAATACAACTTCACTGTCCCATCTCAGGGGTACATCAACTCTCCAGCCCTATGTCATAATTCATTTTGCAAAGTTCTTGATCATCTTTCCTCTCCACAAGTTGTCACACTAGTTCATGACACTGATGACATTATCATGATTGGACCTTGTGAGTGAGAAATAGCAACTACTCTAGACTTATTCACAATATATTTGTATGTAACATGGTGAGAAATAAATGTGACTAAAATCTAGAGGCCTTCCACCTTATTGAAGTCTCTATCAATAGACTGGTATAGGGCATGTCAAGATATTCCATCTATGGTGAAGTAGAAGTTGTAGCATCTGGCTCCTCACATAATCAGAAAAGAAGCTCAATGCCTTATAGGCCTCATTTGATTTTGGAGGAAACATATTTCTCTTTTGGGTGTGATACTCTGGCTCATTTACTAAGTGACCTGAAAGGCAGCTAGTTTTGACTGGGGCCCAGCAAGATAGATATCTAAAACAGGCTGCCATGCAAGCTGCTCTACTACTTGGGCCATATGATACAGCAGATCCAATGATGTTTAAAGTGTCTGTGGCAGATAGGGATGCTCTTTGTAGCCTTTGACAGGTCCCTATATGTGAACAGCAGCTCAGTATTTTAGGATTTTGGAAAAAATCCCTGTAATCCTCTGCACACAACTATTCTTTTTATAAGAGAAAGAACTCGGCCTGATACTAGGCCTTAGTAGACTAACGCTTATCCATGTCAACAAGTTACCATGCAATGTGAACTGTCCATCATGAACTGGGTGTTATCTGACCCACTAAGTCATTAAGTTGGGCATGCACAGCAGCACTCCATCATCAAATGAAAGTGGTACATATGTGATAGAGTCTAAGAAGGCTCTAAAAGCACAAGTATGTTACATGAAGAAGTGGTTTAAATGCCCAAGGTCCCCACTCCTCCTGCTACACTACATTTCCTCTCCCAGCCTGCACCTGTGGTCTCATGGAGAGTCCCTTATGATCAGCTGACAGAAGAAGAGAAGACTTGGGCCTGTTTTACAGGTATCTCTGCAGGATATTTAGATACTATCCTAACATGCACAACTAATTAATTGCAGTTCTTTTTGGGACATCCCTGAAGAACAGTGGTAAAGTGAAATTATCCTCGTGGAAAAAACTTCAAGAAGTACACATAGCTCTTTACTTTGCTTAGAAAAAGAAATGACCAGATGTGCCATTATATACCAAAATTTATAGGCTGTGGCCAATGGCTTGGTTGGATGGTCAGTAACTTAGAAGGAATATAGTTGGAAAATTGGTCAAAAATTTGAGGAAGAGATAGGTGAATAGAACTTTCTGAGTGGACAAAATTGTTATATCATTGTGTCCATCTGAATGCTTATTAAAAAGTGATTTCAGCAAAGGAGGATTTTAATAAGGAAGTGAACAAGTTCATTTCTTCTGCAAATAACAGTCATCTTCTTTTCTTAGATACTCCTGCCATTGACAAAAGGTGTTATGAATAATGGCCACGGTGGCAAAGATTAGCATGGGCTCAGTGACATATACTTTGACTTGTCAAGGCTGAGCTGGCAGCAAAGTCCAACATAAAATTCATGATATGGCACCATTTTGAGGGGCTGATCAGTCAGCTACCTGGTGGCAGTTTGATTACATTGACTGCTTCCTTCACAGAAAGGTAGCATTATGTTCTATCTAAAATAGACACTCAAGATACAGATTTTAGGCACACCATTTTTTTTTTTCCTGAGACAGAGTTTCGCTCTTGTTGCCCAGGCTGGAGTGCAGTGGCACGATTTCGGCTCACTGCAACCGCCTGTGTTCAACCGATTCTCCTGCCTCAGCCTCCCAAGTAGCTGGGATTACAGGCACCTGTCACCATGCCCAGCTAATTTTTGTATTTTTAGTAGAGATGGGTTTCACCATGCTTATCAGGCTGGTCTCGAATTCCTGACCTCAGGTTATCCACCTGCCTCAGCCTCCCAAAGTCCTAGAATTACAGGCATGAGCCACTGTGCCCAGGCTTTTTTTTTTTTTCTTTGACGGAGCCTCCCTCTGTCACCCAGGCTGGATAATGGTGCTATCTTGGCTCACTGCAACCTCCGCCTCCTGGGTTCCAAGTAGCTGGCATTACAGGTATACATGACCATCCCCAGCTAATTTTTTTTGTATTTTTTAGTTGAGATGGGGTTTCACCACGTTGGCCAGGCTGGTTTCGAATGTCTGACCTCAGGTGATCCGCCTGCCTTGGTCTCCCAAAGTGCTGGGATTATAGGCGTGAGCCACTGCGACTGGCCCCTGCACACCATTCTTCTGCCAAAACCACCATCCATGAGCTTATAGAATACCTTTTTACTGTCATGGTATAATGCACAGCACTGATTTTGATCAAGGAACTCACTTTATGTATAATCCATACACTATCAGCAATAAAATCCCTTTCATCTTAGTAGCTTTCATTACATAACAACCTACATTCTATAATAATCAGTTGTAATAATTAAAGTGACTCATTGAATGAATTCACACATATTCAATCACTTCATATTATTTTGGAGGGAGCAATAAATGTCTTGGAGGGGTGGAGTGTGTATATTCGTATTAATTGTGTATCTGTCATTATTATGATAAATTATAGGTGGTTATATTTTTTTGAAACTTGTTGTTAATGCATGGATGTAAATAACTCAAAAAGATATGCATTTAAATAACAGACTGTGTAAAAAGTAAGAACCATTCTATGCTGTATTAAAGATACCAAGTTTTAATATAAAATATGTATAAGTTAATGGTAGGAGATTAGAAAAAGACTTAGTATGCACACACTAATTTAAAAAAAAGGAATATTATATGGTAAGCAGCCTTTGAGGTGTCCCACAAATGTTTCCCAACTTGTATTTATGTTCTTGTTTCACACCCCCCATTTGGGATTCACTTATTGACTCATTTCTAATACAAGCAATATAGCAGAGCTAATCAGATGCCACTTCTTAGATTAGGTTATAAAACAAGTGTGGTTTCCATTTCGAGTCTTTGCTCTTTCTTGTTGTCTCAAGGTATTCAGGTGCCATGTTGTGCTCTTTCCTCTGGAGTGTCCCAAATGGTAAGAAACTGAAAGAAAACCTAGCCAACAGCTAGTGAGAAACTGCATATGTCAGTCTATCAACATACGAAAAATTGAATCATTCCCCAAATCACAGGAGTTAGTTTGCATGTAGATCCCTGACAAGTTGAACATTTAGATGAGACCAGAGCCCTGGCCAACAGGTTGATTACATTCTTATGAGATATCTTGAAATGGAGTGATATGGTTTGGATCTGTGTCCCCACTCAAATGTCATCTCAAATTGCAATCCCCACGTGTTGAGGGAGGGACCTGGTGGGAGGTGATTGGATCATGGGGATGGTTTCTCCTGCTGTTCTCATGATAGTGAGTTCTCACGAGATCTGATGGTTTTAAAAGTGGCAGTGTCCCCTGCACTGTTTCTCCTCCCACCATGTAAGACCTGCTTTGCTTTTCTTTCACTTTCCACCACGATTATAAGTTTCCTGAGGCCTCCTCAGCCATGTGGAACTGTGGGTCAATTAAATCTCTTTTGTTTATAAATTATCCAGTCCCAGGTAGTATCTTTAGCAGTGTGAGATCAGACTAATACACAGCGGCATCTACGAAGCTGTACTTAGTCTTCTTCTTTTAGAAAACTGTAAAAACATCAAATATGTTTTCAACCCTTCTAAAATGTTGGGTAGTTTGTTGTGCAGCAATAGATAACTAATGTACCAGCAAAACAAACATACAAATAAGAATCTAAGAAATATCACATGATGATAAAAGGGTAAATTCTCTAAAATTATAATAGATATTAATCCTAAGTATATATGCATCTAAAATATAAGCTATAAATTTATATATTCATAAAATAGAATAGTATTCAGTAATAAAAAGATATAAGTTATTATGGATGAATCTCAAAAGCATCATGGCAAGTGAAAGAAGCCAGACTCAAAAAGATACATACTATATGCTTCCTTTCACAAAATAGTCTGGAAGGGGCAAAACTAAAGGGTTAGAGAACAGGTTAATGCTTTCCCAGCACTGGGGGAGAGGGGGAATTGGGCTCAGGAGATTGATTACGAAAGGGCAAGAGAGAATATTTCAAGATAATAGAAATATTCTTTACCTTGATAATAATAATGGCTATATGAATGCATAAATATATCAAAACTCTTAAAAGTTTATATTCAAAATTGTGAAATCTTCTTTATGAAAATTATAGCTTAATAAATTTGACTAAAACCAAAGAAAATATAAAACAATAAGTAGATGATGCCAGCATTGTGTGAACGGTAGATAGTATAAAATATTCATTGTTATTACCAAGGGTACCGCATATTCAATGTGTAATTTCCACTATGTTCAGGCTGTAGCCAATAAAAATGAGAAAAGAGTGAAGAGGACACACAAGCAACTTGGGGCTAATGTTCTTAATTTCAATGGAGATAAATAGTCACATAGCCATATATAACTGCAAGAAAACTTGAAAGAAAATGAAGTCTAGCCATGTTGTCTAGAAGTGAGAGAGAGGATATCTTGGTGGATAGCAGATAATCTCAGCCACAGAAAACTATTTGTACTGACAAGGAAAATATTTAGTTAGATAGTCATTAATTTAATTTTCATTCCTGAAATCATTTATTTAATTATATAATCTTACATGATTTTCCACTACGTTCCAGGTACCTCAAAAACTTAATTAGTAGAATAAATAATATTTGAAGGCTTTTTCCAAGTTTCTTTTTAAAAGGAATTGAAGTTTCAAATAACTATATTCTCTCCCTTCCCCAAATCAATCTCTAACATATATACATATTTTTGTTGTATATATATATAAAATATAAATTATATATATTATATATATATATATATTATATATATTATATATATATATATACTCAACTGTTTTTCTATCATCTAAAGATAAAAAAACAAAATGTCAAAATATTATCTGGCTAAAATGATATGGGCAATAGTATTTAAAGTATGCCAGTTAACCTCAGTTGTCATAATGAAATATCCATAGTAAAATTTAGCATATAATGAAAATCATCTCATAGCAACCCAATTTTAAACTACTTTGCATTAAATTAAAAATAAATGTGCAAGATATTTATAGGAAAGCTAATAAAATTTTCTGTAGAACATAAATGAGAATATGTGAAGAAACAAAAATTATCTGAATAAGACAATATAATTTTAATTATGTTAGTTTTTTCTCATGAATAAATTTAATGCAAGTCCAGTCATTATTAATTTTTAAAAACCCACATATTATGTAGTCCAGCAATTACATTTCCGGGAACCTAGATTACAGAAACTCTTATGCAGAAACATGTGTTTGTGTGTGTGTGTGTGTGTGTGCGCGTGTGTGTGTGTGTGTGTACTTCAGCAGTTTATTCATTTGTCACAGTGGCTTATTAGAGATATGGTGAAACACATTATGCTACTTCCATTGCATTGAATAACTTACAGCCATTTAAATCATCGAATAACAATAGAAAAGGCTACAATATTGCGTATGCATATATAAATATAAAGAAGGATGAATAGTAAAAATCATTAATTTATTGTGCCAACCAAACTAGTAGGTTTTAGGGGAAGTGAAATTG
Source organism: Pongo abelii (assembly GCF_028885655.2). Taxonomy (NCBI): domain Eukaryota; kingdom Metazoa; phylum Chordata; class Mammalia; order Primates; family Hominidae; genus Pongo; species Pongo abelii. Next base: position 27,667,970 of record NC_071998.2, on the reverse strand, counting down.
CACATGATGACTGAGTGAGAAGAAATTGAAGTTTTTAACTTACACAGCTAAAATCTGTTAAATGAATCTGTATTGCCCTTAAAGTTAAAAACACAATATTTGGAAGAAGACATAATGTCTGTATTAGTCTGTTATTGTGTTGCTATAAAGATGTTGCTATAAAGAAATACCTGAGACTGGGCAATTTAGAAAGCAAAGGAGTTTAATCTACTCACCATTATGCAAGCTATACAGACATGACACATCTGCTCAGCTTCTGGAGAGGCCTCAGGGAGCTTTTACTAATGGTGGAAGGCAAATCTGGAGTAGGCATTTCCCATGGCAAATGCAGAAGCAAGAGAATAGGTGAGGAAGAGCCACATACTTTTAAATGACCAGATATTGTGAGACCTAATTCACTATATCTAGCAAAGCACAAAGACATAAGAGTTCTGCCTCCATGACTCCAACACCTCCTGCAAGGCCCCATCTCCAACACTGGGGATCAAATTCAACATGAGATTTGATGGGACACATATTTAAACTGTATCATTCTGCTCCTGGCCCCCTAAATTTCATGTCCTTCTCACATTGCAAAATACAATTATGCCTTCACAACTGTCCCCTAAAGACTTAATTCATTCCAACATCCACTCAATCAAAAGTCAGAAGTCCAAAGTCTCATCTCAGAAAAGACAAGTCATTTCCACCTATGAACTTGTAAAATGAAACAAATTATTTACTCCCAAAATACAATGTAGGTATAGGCATTAGGTAAACATTCCCATTCCAAAGCAGAGAAATCAGCCAAAAGAAAGTTGAAACACGCCCCATGCAAGTTTGAAATGCAGCAGAGCAGTCATTAATCCTTAAAGTTCCAAAATAATCTCTTCGATATCATGTTCCACATCCAAGGCACACTGGTGCAAGAAGTGGGCTTCCAAGGTTTTGGGAAGCTGCACCTCTGTGGTTTTGCAGGGTTAAGACTGCATGGCTACTCTAATAGACTGGAAGTGAGTGGGTGCAGATTTTCCATGCTGCAATATAAGCTGCCAATGGATCTATCATAATGGGATCTGGAGGACAGTGACCCCTTCCCATATCTCACTAGGCAGTGCCCCAGTGTGGGGCCTCCAAGCCCACATTTCCCTCCAAACTGCCCTAGTAGACATTCTCTGTGAAGGCTCTGCCCCTGGAGTAGGCTTCTTCCTGGATATCCAGGCTTTTTCATACATCCTCTGAAATCTCAGTGGAAGCTTCCAAGCCTCAACTCTTGCACTCTGTGCACCTACAGGCTTAACACTGTGAGGAAGCTGCTAATGCTTACCGTTTGCATCCTCTGAAGTGGTGTCCTGACCTATACCTGGGCCTTTTTGAGCCAAGGCTGGAGCTGGAAACTCCAGGATGTGGGGAGTGGTGTCCCATGCCTGCACAGGACAGTGGAGCCCTGGGCCTGGCACACAAAACCATTCAATACTCTTAGGCTTCAGGGTTTGTGATGGAAGGGGCAGCTGTGAACATCTCTGAAATGCCTCCAAGGCCCCCCTTTTTTTTTTTCATTATCTTGACTATTAGCACTTGGGTCCCTTTGACTTAGGAGCATTTATCTAGCAAGCACTTTCTCTGCAGCCTGCTTAAATTTCTCTCCCAAAAAGCTTTTTCATTCTCTGTCACATGGCCAGACTGCAAATTTTATAGCTTGAAGTCATTTCTTTGTCCCTGCATCTGAGTATAGGCTGTTAGAAGCAGCCAGATTACTTATTGAATGCTTTGCTGCTTAAAAATTTATTCTGCCAGATAGCCTAAATCATCCCTCTTAGGTTCAAACTTCCACAGATCCCTAAGGCATGACATGAACACAATGCAGCCAAGGTCTTTGCTAAGGGATAGTAACTGTTGACCCCTGCTTCAGTTCCCAATAATTACCTCATTTTCATCTGAAACCTCCTCGGCCTGGACTCCACTGTCCATATTACTATCAGCATTTTGTTCACAACCGTTTCACCAGATTCTAATAAGTTCCAAACTTTCTCTCATCTTTCCATCTTCTGCTCAGCCCTGCAAGCTCTTCCAACCTCTACCTATTACCCAGTTCCAATGTTGCCTCCACATTTTCAGGTATCTTTATAGCAATGCCCCATTCCTGTTACCAATTTTCTACATAGTTTGTTCTTCATTGCTATATTGTTCTTGCATTGCTCAGAAATACCTGAGACTTGGTAATTTATATACAAAGAAAAGACATTTAATTGGCTCATGGTTTTACAGGGTGTACAAGCATGGCACCAGCCTCTTCTTGGCTTCTGGGGAGGCCTCAAGAAGCTTTTACTCAAGGCGGAAGGCAAAGCTGGAGTAGTCATATCCCATGGCAAAAGCAGGAGCAAGAGAGGAGTTGGGAGGAAGCCACACACTCTTAAATAATCAGATCTTGTGAGAACTCACTTAATATCTCAAGCGCAGCATAAAGCCATGAGGGATCCAACCCCATAACTCAAACATCTCCCACCAGGCTCTAGCTCCATCACTGGGGAGTACAATTTAACATGAGGTTTTTATGGGGTCACATTTTCAAACTATGTTAATGTCAATTATCCATGCACCTATTTAATAAGTTCTTTTTTAGTTTCCTTCAAGCTAATACTATGAATAAGAAATCATCACAGTTTAAAACCTAAGGTTATATTTTTATGACAACAGAGATGATGAATTAGAAACCCTTCCTTATTTGATATATAGTTATTTGAGGAAGAATATAGCAAATAAAAAATGCATATTATTTTAAACTTTGTCCCTTTGTAACTAATGCTTGGGCAGCCAAGAATGGGAGCCTATTATCTTGAGCTACATCAATACTACAGATCACCTAGATAATGTGCCAAAATTAAAAGTCAAAGAGAACAAGCAAGAGGGCTTTGTTGAGTAGTTAAGTTCTTTCATACCCCTCACATATACTGGATGTATTTACAGTAGTATCATGATCAGGGCTTTATAGTAGAACAGGTTCTGCTTGATCCATAAAGTCCTAATTGCTTCGGCCTACTGCAGCTCTTAATTTCTTCTGAAAAATTTCAATCTGTCCATGTACTTCTCCAACAAGTATTCTAATTGCAAATTGAGGCCAGGAGAAAAGAAAAAGTTTGAAAAAATAAAATGTCTGCAAATGTAAGAAAGAAACGTACTTATAAATAATGACCAAATAATTAATACAGCACTAAATAGGCCAAAGGGTATAGTTTACAATATTGACCAATTATTATTTAAATAGTAGATACTGAAAATGGCCAGATGAAATTATATTCTTTAGAAGATAGCTTCACTCTTAGATTTCCTGCAAGTATAATGCACTTTGATTAAGGTTTGGGATTAACCAAAATACCTTTCCCAGTATATTTGCTTTGAGATCTAATGTTGGCCATGTTGGAGTTATTATACACAATTGAATCAGTATATTTCTGCTAATGTGGTGACATTAGGGACAAGGAAGGAGCTCGTATACCAGACTTTGCTCTGGGTTTGGAAATATGGAGAAAATTAGGCAATTAACTTAGATTATTGATTTCAAATCTTTCTTATTTTCTACTGCATGTGTTTAATGTTATAAATGTCCATCTATGAAGAGTTTTTGTTGCATCTTACACATTTTAAGTTGTATTTTTATTTAGTTTGAAATGTTTTTAAATTTTGAGATTTTTTAATCCAGGTGTTATTTATATGTGTTTTGTATAATTCCCAAATAGTTTTAAATTTTACAGTTATGTTTCAGTTTTTCATTCCTGGATTAATTCCATTGTGGTCTGAGAACATATATTGCATGATTCCAATTCTTTTGAATTTGTTGTGTTTTATATTCTGGAATATGATCTTTCTCGGTAAATGTCCCGTGAGAGTTTGAGAAGAATGTGTATTCTGCTGTTGATGATTGGAAGAGAATTTTATAAATGTCGATTAGAACACATTGAGTAATATTTCTGTTCAGGTCAACTATATACTTCCTTATTTTTGACTTACTCGATGTAAAAATTACTGAGGTGGGTGGGTTTGAATCTTCAACTATAATTTTATGTTTATTTCTCTTTATCAATTTTTGCCCTTAATTATTTTGATGTTGTTAAGAGTATATACACTTAAGATACTAATGCCTTTGTGAAGAACTGACTTATCATTATTTACCTCTTTTTTATTGCTGATAATTTCTTATGAAGACTGAATTGTCTGAAATTATTATTATTTCAGTTTTTTTTTTTTAAGAATTATTTTTATTTGGGAATAAAGCATTGCAATGGGAATATAAGTGCCAGGGTAAACTATGTGCTTATTCAGGTAGGTAAAGTAAGACAAAGTTTAAAAAAACAATGAGAAGGATTACGTATTTGTTTTGGAATATTATCCTGGCTATAAAGACCAATAACAAGTCTGACATCAGTTTGAGGTTGGACAGGCAGTTGCTGGGCAGATGTTCTTTTTTTTTTTTTATTATTATACTTTAAGTTTTAGGGTACATGTGCACAGTGTGCAGGTTAGTTACATATGTATACATGTGCCATGCTGGTATGCTGCACCCATTAACTCATCGTTTAGCATTAGGTATATCTCCTAAAGCTATCCCTTCCCCCTCCCCCCACCCCACAACAGTCCCCAGAGTGTGATGTTTGGTTTTGATAATTTTTGGCATGGCATGTCTTACTTTACTCTTTAATTTTGATCTGGCAGGGTCTTTATAAATAGGTTGAGTTTCTTGTTAGATCACATATAGTTGGAAATTGTTATTTTTTAACATTCATTATGGAAAACTTTCTCTTTTAATTGGTGTATTTAAATAATTTGCATTTAAAGTAATACTAAATTTGATTTAAAATCTACCATATTTGTAACATTTTTCTATTTATTGCTTGAGGTTTTCTGCCTTCTCTTATTTCAATTGATCATTTTTATGATTATATTTTATCTCTTCGCTAAGCAGATCAATTATATGTCATTTAACAAAAAGCAGTTGATCTAGAATTTATAATATATATTTATAACTAATCTATGACCACCTCTAAATAATACTATTATGCTTCACATATAATGCAAGTTCCTCATAATTGAGTATTACCAATTATTTTCTTCTGTTTTTTTTGTGGGATTGCTACCAGTTATCTCACTTTTCCATATGCTATACTAGCCCAATACATTGTTACTCTTACTAATTTAGATTAATACATTTTGTCTAAAGTCAATTTTTTAAAGTCAAATATATTTTACCTTCACTTATTCATTTTCCAGTGCCCTTCTTTTCTTTATGTAGATTTATATTTCTCTCTTATCTATTTTATCTCTGTCTAAATAACTTCCTTTGACTTTCCTGGAAGGGCAAATGTTTTGGCAATGGATTCAGTCAGTTTGTTGTTGTTGTTGTTGTTGTTTAGTTGTTGAGGAAGTTTTTATTTCTCTTTCAATTCTGAAGGTTAATTTCACTGCCTATAGAATTATAGATTGGCAGTTTTGTTTCCTGTTATTCTCTTTCAACACTTCAAATATGTTACTACACCTTCCTCTTGCTTTCATAATCTTTCATGTAATTTTGATGAAAAGGCAAACATATATCCTATCCTTGCTCCTCTATAGATGTGGTTCCCTGTGTATCCATCAACCCCCAGCTTCCTTTAGGTTTTTGTCTTTATGTTGATTCATTGTAACTTAAATATCTCATGACTAGATTTAGTTTTTTTGGTGTTTATATTGTTTTGTATTTTCTGAGCTTCTTGGATCTGTGGTTTGATATCTGTCATTAATTTTGGAAAGTTCTCAATCATATAACTGACAATGATATTGCAAAGATGACATTTTTATGTATATTTTTTCTTTTTCTGATATTTCAATTAGGCATGTGTCACATTTTTTGAAATAGACCCACCATTTTTTGGTGTTCCATTTATTTTTTGAAGTTTCTATTAATCTGTCTTCAAAAGTTCACTGTTTGTTTCCTCAGCCATGTTCCATCTACTAATTAATCCATCAATGACATTATTATGTTTGAAGATTTTTGATTTTCAGCATTTTCTTTTACTCCTTAGCATTTTTATTCTTCAGCTTATATACCCATTTGTCATTGCATATAATCTATTTTTCCATTAGAGCTCCTAACATAATAATCATAATTATTTTACATTTACTGTTTGATAATTCCAACATATGTGTCATATCTAAGTCTGGTTCTGATGCTTGTTTTGTCTCTTTAGACTGGTGTTTTTTTCTGACTTTTAGCATACCTTGTTGTTATTTTAAAAAACTGGACATGTTGCATTCAATAATAATAATTGAGGAAAATAGGCTTTTCTACTTGGGGGATTTATTTGTTGACCTGACTAGGAGTTAAACTTAGTTTAATATTTGCTGTAGTTATGGATGACAGAGGCTTAAAATTCCTTTGGTGTCCTTGTTTTTGTCTACTCTATTGTGTTTGAGCTCTTGTAAATACTCCTTTGCAGAGACTGTCTATATCTTTCAGTCCTTTCAGTTGTGATCCCTATTAAAGTTAAGGGACACATAACAATGTTTCAGTCAATGATGGACCACATATGTGATAATGGTTTCATAAGATTGTAACAGAGCTGAAAAATTTCCATCACCTAGTGATACTGTAGCCATTATAACATAATAGTGGAATGCATTACTTACACATTTGTGATGATGCTGGTGTAAACCTACTACACTCGTATAAAAGTCTAACATATACAATTATGTACAGTATGTAATACTTGATAATAATAATAAATGACTGTTTCTGGTTTATGTATTCACTATACTATTAATCATTATTTTACAGTGTACTTCTACATATACACACATATATATAAATTACTGTAAAATAGTATGCTGTTACAGCAGCAGAAATATCATACATCTTGTGTTCACATGGTTTCTTGATTGCATTGTTTGTCTTGTGCTTGATTTAATCTTCTGCTTATTTATCATCATTCCTATGCATACAGAATTTACGGCTAATGTTGCTGGTAAGTGGTCATGGCAAGTGATTAATCTGAAAATACAATTAAAAGTGATTACAGACTATGAAGGTAGAAAACCAGTGAAAATTTCCCTGCTCACTCATCAGACATGTCCCATTCCACTACAGTTGCTATCTTGAGGAACGAGAGAAAAGTAATGGAAGCTGTTAAAGAATTTGCTTCATTGAATGCAACAAGACTAAGAAAATTTTGAGAAGGGCCCATGTTAGACATAGTGAAGCATATAATGACGTGGGTTAAAGTCCAGGCACAGAGGCATATTCCTTTCAGCACAACGATGATTAGTGTCAAAGCAAAAATTTGTTTGTAATGTTGAAAGAAAGACAGGAGCTGACTAAGATGTTAAATTTACTGCTAGATCTGGGTAGTTTAAATGATTTTAGAATTGTTATTCATCACATAATGTGAAAATGAGTGGTGAGCCTGTGAGTGCTGATGTGAAGAGAGTTGAATAATTTTTGGAAACTCTAGACAAATTGATTGTGGTGGGGGAAAGTTACTTGCTAGAGGGAATCTTCAATATGGACAAAACCTCTGTATTCTGCAAGCAGATACCTGAAAGTACTTTAATCCATAAAGAAGCCAAGTCAATGTCAGGTTTCATGTCTTTTAGGGCCAGGATAACAGTTTTCTGATGGCAATGTTGCAGGCTAAAAATTGAAACCTTTGTGATATGGCACATTGAAAATCCCATGGCCACTGGACATATTCATGAGCATACACTGGCAGAGCATAGTGGCTCACACCTGTAATCCCAGTATTTTGGGATGCTATCATAGGAAGATTGCTTGAGGCTAGGAGTTGGAAACCACCTTGAAATGTACAGCAAGATCCTGTCTCTGCTAAACAAATTAGCTGGGTGCAGTAGTATGCACCTGTAATACTAGCTACTCAGAAGCCCAAGGTGGGAGGATCGCTTGAGGCCAGGAGTTCAAGGTTGAAAGGAGCTATGATCACACCACCGCATTCCAGCCTAGGCAAGAGAAGGAGACTCTGTCTCAAAATTCTTTTTGTTTTTAAATTTCTTTCTTGCTTTTTTTTTCTTTTTTTTTCTGAGATAGGGTCTTGCTCTGTCACCCAGGCTGAAGTGCAGTGGAAAATTCATGGATCATTGCAGCCTCGACCTCCCAGGCTCAAGCTATCTCCTACCTCAGTCTTCTGAGTGGTTAGGACCATAGGTACACACCACCAAGTCCAGCTAATTTAATTTTTCTTTTTTGTAGAAATGGGGTTTTCCTATGTTGCCCAAGCAGGTCTCAAACTCCTGAGCTTGAGTAGTTCTCTTGCCTCAGCCCAAAGTGCTAGAATTACAGACCTGGCTACTGTGCCCAGTCAAGCAATCAAAACAAACAAACAAACAAACAACCAAAAAAAGCACACACTGCCAGTGACTACAGGAGCAATATAAAAACTCATAGATGACTCATTGCTCTTTGAATAACCCCCTCCCCGCCGAATTTCCACGCCAGAGAAAAATACTGTTTGGAGAACAGCACACTTTTCAAAATTTTGCTTTATTATTATTCATAGTGTTTCCTCACATTATCCTTTAATTGGTGATCTTCATTCCAATATCAGAGTGATGTTTCTCCCTCCAACCACCACCTCTTTGATTCAATCTATGGATCCAGAGTTTTAATAGCTTTTAAGGACTGCTACCTGAAGATGACCTTTGCCTAGGGTATTGTGACTGAGAAAGACACTGAGAAGGCATTGTTGCAATGAAAGTATTACAACATTTATGACTGCATCAAGAACCTTGCTTGGTCTTGGGGTGATATCCCCAAGGAGTGTGTGAATGACATCTGAAGGAAGACACTCAAGGGGTTCATTCATGACATCAAAGCATTTACTAAAATCCCCTAATGATGTATATCTCAGAACATATTCCTGTCATTAAGCAAGGCATGACTGTATATTAGGGTCTTGTTGATGTGGTGATAGGTGGAAATGAGGGGCCTGTGTTTCTAGCCTATGACCTGTAAAAACGATTCTTCCTGCATAGCTTGCCTCCCTTCCTCAGTTAGTTGAGAAATGCTTACTAGAGGGGGCTACAGTAAGTGAAATGTTGTTTCCCCACTACTCTAGGACAAGACTGTCCTAAACTCTTTCCCCTAAAGGAGTAAGCCTTTGTAATGGAGAAGAATCTGAAACTCTGGGGTGTATTTCATGAGGATTACTCTTCCCTGGTCATTGTCAGTCAGAAGTTTTCTTTCTTGGATCTCTGCTTTGAGTGCTAGTGAGATTCCTCAGTATAGTTTATTCCCCTTCGCTAGATGTGAGTTTGTTCCCTCTGAAACTCATGCTGAAATTTGATTTCCAATATGGCAGTGTTGGGAGTTGAGGCCTAGCAGGAAATCCTTGGGTCATGGGGGCACCACCCTCATTAATAGATTAATGCCTTCTCACTGGAGTGAGTGAATTCTCACTCTGGCAGGCATAAATTCATTCCTGAGAGCAAGTTGTTTCATGTGAGCCCAGCTTCCCTGTGTGTCTCTTTCACACGCCCTTGCACCTTTCTACTTCTCTGCCATATTGTGTTACTGCACGGGACCCTTACTGGAAGCTGAGCAGATACCTATCCCATGTTCTTGAGCTTTCCAGCCACTAACGTTATGAGCCAAATAAACCTCTCTTTTGTAAAAGTAAATTACAGAGCTTCAGGTTTTAGCAACATAAAACTGACTAACCCCTCCCCACCCATGACTGCAGCCCCCAGGAATTTTCCACTCTTACTTTCTCATTCTCCCACTGGTCCATGCTCAGCTTCCTGCAATCTGTCATTATCATTTAATTTTTCTACCAATTTATTTTTCCAACAGCTTCTACTCCAGGTAGGAATATCTTAGCTATGAGTTTAAATTTGCCTTTCTCTCCAGATTTGAGGGTAGCATTTTGCCTTGTAAATTCAGGTTCCCACAAAATTCCTTGATTTTCAGTTTGTCCACTTCCTTCTGGTGTAAGGATGGGAATGACAACTTTCAAGCTCTACATTTTGGAGCTGAAACCAAAAGTCTCACTAATTTACCTCTGAAGGTCAAGAAATCCCTAATTAAGTAGGTGTCATTTAATTTGAAACCTTTATGACAAGGCAGTACTGACCTTGTGAGATTAAAGGTGAAGAATATTCCATGCAAAGCACATATTATACCGAAGGACTCTGAGAAGGAAGGGCTCGGCAAGTTTAAGTTTAGTGTGGCTGAGAAATAAAAATGTGAGTGGGAGAGTGTTAAAGAATGAAATAAATGATGCAGGCAAAGACCAGAAAAGATAGGTTACTCTATGTCAAGATAGAAAATAAAATTGGCTTCTAAATTTATTGGAAAGTTACTGAAAATCTTATGCAGGAGAATGACATAGTCTTATTCACCTTTTAAAAATGGCTCTGGCTATTTTGTGGGATAACAATTGTACTGAAGTAAGAGTAGTTGAAGGAAAACTAATTGGAGTCTACTGAATAACCTAAGATGCAATTTAACTATAGCTGTAGCAGTGAAGAAGAAAAGGAGATAGATTAGGAATTTATTTTAGAGATAGAATAAAAAAAGCTTACTGATGTAATTGATTGGGAAGAGTACATAAAAGTGGAAGCTAACTTATGAACGTTATTACAGAAGAAAACCTTAGGTAACTCCCAGGTAAATTAATTTATTCCCACATGAATCAAATAAACTAACAAACAAAAAGATCCAGAGAAACTCTAAAAATGTCCAGGTAATACATCTAGCATAGTCACTACCAAAAATTAAATTATCTTGAGTTTTAGACACTTTAATGATCATAACAGTCTGATTCACCCACTTATTTCTACCTGAAGCTTATCTACATATGATATTTCCTTTCCACTTTAGCTTATAGGAAAATCTAAAAGCCAGGCTATGGTTTATTTAACAGATTGCCAGTGTTAGATGATCCTATCATAAATCACACGTAGGAGCTCTTTTTTTGCTAAAATTAAGCTGAAAATAAGACAAAGGCTCAACAAGATAACTCTATTTAATTTGGCATTGTAATAATTGCTCAGCAAGAAGAGAAAACCTACAGTATAGCATGAGAAAACTGTCTTTAAAATACATCTGAGTGAAGCTAGCCAATCAGTTTTTAAAGAAAAAAACATATCCATATCCTAATGCAAATTCAAATGTTGTAATAAATGTGCATGCAAAAGTAGAAGTTTAAGATATATAATTGCAATGCTATTTTAAAACATCTTTCCATAAATTTTACTAATTCTTGATTCCTATCTTATGGTTTGACCCCACTATTATAGCATTTTAAGTGAAAAATACTGGCATAATTGTATTAATGTAGAAACTTCTAGAAATAGTCCTTAGTTTTATAAATAAAAATAGTGATTCTTTAGGATTGATTAAGGGCTATTGATTGGTTTACAAATTATCCATTTACCTGTGAAACTTATTTTTATTTGAACAGAATTAAAACTTTAAAAAAATAAGAATTAATATTTTAGTTATAAAAATAGCTACTATGTATAGTATGCTATTGGCCAGACACTTTCTTAACTATTTTACAGGAATTATCTAATTAAAATCTAAATTATGTATGGAATATTTTTATTATCCTCATTTTACAAATGGAAAACTCGACTATCAACAGGTTAGGTTACATGTATATAGTCACAATGCCAGTAATTGTGAGACCCACAATTAAAACCAAGATAATTTGCCTCCAAGATCTGTGCTCGTAATCACCTGCTTTTCTGCCTTCTTGTTACACAGTACTGTCTTTTCTGCTGTTCTATACTAGATATCATTATACTATTCTTCACAAAAGCATTGATAAATGGCACTCACTTTTGGTACAACTTTTAAATTAAATCAGAACAAGGAGGATATATTTTCACTTATTATTCACCTGTTTCTTTAATTACTTATTATTATTCTACCAAAAATTTTTTAGCAGCTCTCAGGCATTATAATAGGATGTGAGAACACTGAGATTAAAGACAATGTCACTGTCCTCAATTATTTTAAAGTTGATGAGAAGTCTACAAAAATTTGCATAAACTTTGTAAAATTTTAAGATGATTAAGGGGCAGAAAATTTAATAACGGAACAACACAAAATATTAAGACTTAGAATGAAGGACATAGAGTGTGACAGAAGTAAATTTCACCACTCATATGATTAGAGGAATGATAAGAAAGACTTCAGTGTTATTTCTTTACTTTCTTCTGAGAGGAATTTCAATGTCTTGTGGCCCTTGGATTAGCAGCATCTGTATCACCTGAAGTTTGTTATAAATGTGCAGTTTGGACCCCAGCCCAGATCTACAGAGTCAGAACTTGCATTTTTAACAAGAGCCCAGGAAAATTTGTATGTTTTTTACAGTCTGAAAAGCAATATCACAGAGACATAGAACCTAATTTCTATGTTTTCAGAGCTTCACCGGCATTATATTTGCTTATTAAAACTCCTCTTTGTATTCATTCCTGTCGTTAATATTTCTCTGGTATCCACAGTCACCATAGATCCTGCTCAGGGAATTCCTGATACATCATGAGTGTAAATTATTAGAGTCAGGACAGTTTTTACCAAGCATCTAGTCTAACTATGTTTGGCTTTAGTGGTCAGAAAATTTAGCAAGATGAGAAATAATAAAGAGGTTGTGTAGGAGAGATGTCAACTTCTAAATCAACAGCCCTTTGATAACATGTGATATTTGACTTGTTTCACTTAACTAATAAATTTATAGAAATAACAAAAGCTATTTGAATTCAACAGAAAGCCAACAGAAGAAGCAGAAACTCTCAATCCATTAATAATAGGGCTCAGAAAATTATAGCCAACAAGTTATCATAATGATGACAAATTTACAATTAATGTGAATATGCAGATTCTAGTACCCCAGGAATTTCATCCTTTAGTCCAAGATAATATGAAACAATTGGGCATATGTGAAATTATGCAATGAGCCACTTTAATTATTAGAGCTGATAATTATAGAATGTAGGTTGTTATGTGATGAAAGGTACTAAGATTGAGATAATTTTAATGTTGGTAATACTTATACAAAATCTTGCAAAAGTTTATTATTAATACTATGAACTGTCCTTGGCTGGCTTTGATAGGAACAGCCATGTTATCTGCATGTTCAAGGTCAATAAAAACTATTTTCCAAATCAGTCTGGTTTTTACCATTACTGAATTCTTCTATAACCTTTGAACCAGGACAATACCTTGAAAGGTAAAAACAACCAAACCTATTCAAGATATTTATTGAGAAACTAATCTCTACAGAAACAAACTAAAGTCATATCTATGACGTCTAGTCCCTAGATTAGCTTCTTCTATCTCTCAGGCATTTTCATAAAAGACTCTATTCTAGAGCAATACAATAATTCCAGTTAAACATTGTAGATTTATTGGGGTTAAAAAGTCAGAAACTTAGAGACAAAAGGTACGAAGCATGGTCATGGACTTAGGGTTTGTAAGAGGAGCAGGGGATATTAAGCTGTGGAGAGCAGACCCTGGTAAAAAAAATAGAGTTCATAAGGACTTTAGATGTGAAAGTAGACAATTCCAGAAAGCGTCACTCCCCCACTAGAAATGAATATACAATTCTCCAGACCGACATATTAATAACTTAAAATTCAAATATGCAAAAATATATGCTTAGCATGTTTCATTGCTTACTGAATGTGTTCATGTACATGAACGCATTATTAATTTGGAGGAATAATAATTTATTAGCTGTGAAAATAATTAGTGATTTATCACCACTTAGGAAGTTGTCAATATATTAGAAAGCCAAAGATTTTATTGTACAAGAGAACTTAAATTTAATTTCTCACCTGTCATTTTCAGAATATGAAACATTTTTCAATGTTTCTCAGTTTCTCCACCTACAAATTGAGGTAATGATACCTATTTTGTAAAGTAGGTATTAAAAATACAAAATAATTCAAAAGGGTTAATAAAGCCAAGCAAACTTTGTATGTAATGTCCTTTTTCAGTTGTTAATTATCATCTGCTAACAAAATTATCATAGTCTGAGGTACCACGTGAACTTCCCCCTTTGATTACAATTAAATCCACCAGTTTATTTTCCTATTCCATGTTGGTGGGGATATCTAGCATTCTTACTCTTTCATTTTGTTCCTTCCAAAATGACAATTGCTTTCCTTCAGCATCTAAGTGGCCATTCACCCTTGGGCCAATAAAATAATGTTCAGTAGAACATTTAGCCTCAGTAGCACTTTTAAAGAGTCTAAGGCATAGCCATCTGTCTGTGACTGAGAAAGTGGATTTATGCAAGAATTCTTACTACTATCAGAGTCATGTCAGAAGGGGTTATTGATTTATCGTTGACAGAAACAAACTCATGTGGATAGCACCTGGAAACCCATTTCATCATCTTTAAATACAATTTTCAAAAAGAAATGTGCAATTGATACAGAGCTCACAGATTATAGTGTGATCTGCACATACTAACTTAAGACCACACTTTCCTAAATGCTGTCCTATTCAATAGTACCATAAATTCTTGCTGCATTACCTTTATTTAAACATATGTTTTGTAATGTTCCAAGCCATTGTTAAAATATAATGACAAGTAGAACTTTTCATTTATCTAGAACTCACATCCATACATATACCTGCACATGCGCACACACACATATGTACAGATATATATATATACACACACATATATTCACACACAGATATGTACACTATTATACATGCATCCACATATATAAAACAAAAGTGTATTTGTATGTTACTTGTACAATTAAATATATATTTTATAAAATTAGAAACAGGAAGAAACATAGAGGAGTAAAGAAGGAAATTTTACTACAAAAAAGGGGCTTAGCGTCTTTTCTTTTTCCTAGCGTGAGGAATAAAAGCCTTTAACTTTCAAAATTGGTTCAGAGTGACTGTCTGTGAGCTAGCAAGGGTTGTCTGAGAGAATAGTTTCAGATGTCCTACATTGTGCTGAGTAGTAAATAATATTTGCATTTAAAGCCCAATGGCCAACCCTCTGGCACTTTGCAAATAAAAAAGGGTATTGATGAAATACCTAGTGTACTCAGGTTGCTCATTTTACTGATAACAAATATTTGTGGTCCCTGAAAACACAGATTTCTACTAAAGCACAACTTTCTACTAAAGTCAGCAGTATAACCTTTCATATGTGTTTCTTTATAATCTGTACTGTTGATAAAAACTTCTGTACTGCCTGAAATTCAAACAAATGTCAATCAATTCAACTGAGTAATGAATGTGCTTAAATATCTGCCATAAATGTTAACATTTCTAGGCAGACTACGTGACAAATGTTAAGTACCTACCAAATGCGTGTTGAAATAAAGACATAATGATAACTATGATAGAAGGTGACTTCAGATAAGTGCCACAACTGTCATGTTTGAAATTTTTTTGTAATATACAGAGTGCAGAGAATATTTTGATAATAATGATTTGTGAAAACTTGTTATGGAGAAAGAAGCCTAAGTATTCTAAATTTTATATAAAGATCAAGATTACAGAGAAAAAAATTTAAAAGATTCAATTACAGAGAGAACTAATGTAGCACAACAGCACTATTGCATGGTTAGAGAGTCTGCAGAACAGATAAAACAGAAAATTTCAAATAAAGAAGAATTAGCAATATCGATGAATGGCTGCTAATATTAGTCCCGTCACGTTCAAAAGGAGAAAAAAAAATCCTGGTCTCATGCCTTGCAATGAATCTCTTTTTCTAAAAGTCTCCTGTTCAAGATCACATTTTCATTACTTATATTTTAAAGCCATTAATAGAGAAAGAAAAAATGGGTGCATCCCCCAAATGTTAAATATATAGCATTATAGAGTAAGTTAGCACAATTGAACAGAATTATCACAAGGTCTGGGCTGAGAATATGAACAAAGGATAGGCTACCAATGCCCTGCCCCAATAAGTATCTTGAGGGCTGTAAGGATCTGCCTGTTCGAGTGTGTGTATATATTTTGTGCATACATATATTTTGTGCATACATACATATATTTTGTGTGTATATATTTTGTGCATATATATTTTGTGTGTATATATTTTGTGCATATATATTTTGTGCATGTTGTCAGGGAAGTGGGGAATGTGTGCAGAATGATCTAAGAGAAAAGGGATAAGGAGAGACAAGGGAATCTCTGCTATTGTATCTTGGGTCATGATAGATTGAACACAAACATGTTTATGTCATTTGATATATCATTTTACAGTAAATTTAGTGTAAAAGAAGCAAAAATACAAAGGACAATAGTTAATAAAAAAATTAAAGGACAGTTAACAGCACTGAAGAAAGCTAAATATGTAAACTTACAGAAATTTTGAATACTATGACTTTCTATTGTAGATAACTAGAAGCTGGTGCAAAGTTTAAGTGTTTCTAGAGCAATTATATTTGTATCCCAGTCAATGTATTTAGACAATAAGACTAACAATTAATATTTCCATAGGCTTTGTATATGGCAGGTAGTATTCTAAGATTTTTCTTTATACCAAGTAATTTAATCCTTTACCACAACGCTATATATTAAAGGGTAACCAAACACTTCAGGTGCTTAAGGCAATAAGATGATAACTATTCTAAAGTTGAGCAACTAGAAAGTGGCAAAAGCATCACTCCAACACAGGCTGGAGTGTTTCAAGTTCAAGCCATGTGGCTTCAGGTTTTTGCTGTTAATCATCATGCTTCAATATAATGATGCAATACTCTATTTCCCCACCAGTCCCACTATTGATAATAGCTTGAATATACTGGATTTATACTTTTTGTGTATAGGCTTTTCCAAATGACTAAGGGAAATATTATGAAAGACACAAATATCATAAAACAGCATATACATATGTACCTGTCTACACACACATATGTGCATATATATGTGTGTGTGTTTGTGTATATATATTGTGTGCATATATAGATATGCATACACACATGCAGGATACACATGCACACATACAAACATATGTCCTTCTAATTGGGGTAAACTTCATGTAACGTAAAATTCACCATTCTAACAATTTTAAACTGTTCAGTTCAATAGTTTTTCGTACATTCATAATATTGGTCAACTGTCATCGCCATCTAGTTGGAGAACATTTAATCATCTTAAGAAAGAAAACCCCACACCCATTAAGAAATCACTCCCCATCCCATCTCCCCCCATCATCTGGCAACTACTAGTCTGTGTTCTGTCTCCATACATTTACCTATTTTATGAATTTCATGTAAGTAGAATCATACAATAAATGATCTTTTGTGCCTGGTTCCCTTCACTGAGCATATTTTTAAGGTTCTTACATGTTTTAATGTGTGTCAGTATTTCATTCCTTTTATGGCTGAATAATATTTAATTTTACAAATATTTCATTTTAGAGATATACCCCATTTTTAATTGATTCATCAGTTGATGAACATTTGGGTTGTTTCTCCTTTTGGCTGTTGTGAATACTATTACTAATTACATTAATATTCAAAGAGTTTTTTGGCCACAAGTAATCAATCTTCAAGATATATATCCAGGGGTGAAATTGCACAATAATATTGCAATTCTATGTTTAGCTTTTTGAGAAACTGCCTAACAGTTTTCTGCAGTGTCTGCATTATTTTACATGCCACAGTTTTTTTATTTTTTTGATGACTGATTATGTTGAGCATCTTTTCATGTATTTTTTCGTAATTTTTACTCTTTGGAAAAACATCTATCTAAGTAAGTCATTTGCCCATTTTTTAATTGTGCAGTTTTGTTGTTGTTACATTGTAAGATTTATTTATATATTTCAGACTTTTATCATATATATGATTTTCAAATATGCTTTCTCATTCTGTAGGCTGTATTTTCACTTTTAAAATATGCCCTTTAATGCATACTTTTTTTTTATTTTTATGAATTCCAGTTTATCTAGTTGTTCTTTTGTAGTTTGAGCTTTTTGTTTCATATCAAACAATCCACTGCAAATTCCAAGGTTTAATACTTTGTTTATTTCTAAGCACATTAGAGTTTGGCTTTTTAATTTTTTGGTCAATTTTGAATTAATTTTCATATATGGTGTGAGATAGAAGTCTGATTTCATTCTTTTTTTTATGAATATCCAGTTATCCCAGCTCCACTTATTGAAAAGACTATTATTTCCCTATTGAATGGTCTCAAAACCCTTGTAAAAATTCAATAAGGAATAGATGTATGAATTTATTTCTGGACTATTAATTATATTTCATTGTTATATGTGTTCATCTTTATGCCAATACTGCATTGTTTTATTTTCTGTAGCTTTCTAAGAAAGCTGTTTTAATTTTCTTTTTTCAGGAAAGCTACAGATTCTTGTAACATGTTGTTTAAAATGATACATTACTTATATACATACTGTATGTGGCACCGTGCTTTGGGGAAATAACATTGGTGAGCATACATATGTGATAGCTCTCTTCAAGTTATATATTGATGCACATAATCCTTTTTTGTAATTTTTGTATTATTTATAAAATTAGTCCAAGCCCCTTCTCTCAAAAGCTACTGAAGTTTAAGGAATCCCACAGTACTTAAAATATAGCTTAAAAGAGTTTTATAGTTTATAAATACATTTCTTTTGCTCTGTGCTTGTTAGTCACAGTAGATGTTGCTACAATGATCACAGCACAACAGCATGTCCTCTGGGTTTATCTAGCATTAATTACTCAAGTGACCTTCTAGCTCACAAAGTCAAAATGTCACATTAACACCCGTATTTCTTTTGATGTGCTTTCCAGACTTAGAAATGCACAGTGCTATAAATTGTGGATAAATGTCCTGTATGCATGCTTATTTTCAGTATCAGAGTGGAGACAAGTTATCTGACATGTTGTTAAGTAATAAAGGCATAAACACAAATTTTCAAAATATAAGACAAAGCCTACAGAAAGGAAATCATAACAACACATTTGAAAATATTTTCCTTTCCAAAAGAACATCTTCTCAGAGTTTATACCATAAACAACCTTAAACAATAGGAGTAATTTTTAAAAATTGTTAATTTCTAAATATGAAGAACTTAATAACAAGACTAACTCTAGGAAAAAGGCATTGTTTTGGTACAGAGACAGAAACTACAGCGTGCTGGCAAACTTCTTTCCTTGACAATCATGGCTTTAAGTACGGTGCAATTTTTAGTGCCAACAGACAGCTGCTGTGGGATATTTTGCGAAAAGAACAAAAGATGTATTCTTCTTGGAGTGAGTTTGCTATTTCACTCTCATTGTAAGGTAATGACTAAATATATCTCCCCCATTACAACTCAGAATAACTGAAGAATTCACAGGGAATTTCATTTCAGAACTACTGTAGATTATGGGGATGGTAAGGTGGGTGAGGAATTTTAGTCATCACGACATTCAAAATGAGACAAGATCTCTCAGTGGAATTTTAGGACGTGATGACTCTAACTTTAAACAATTCATTTTAAAGTTTAAGTCTTCATTAGAATCTTGGAGTTTCAAAATTTAAAAATTTGAACTTTATGCCTCTTACCACCCTATTATTCAGAAATAAAATGCCTGCAGATAATTTTTTTTTCATTTAAATCTTTAAAGCTATAAACTGGATACTCCAAAGTTTATCCCCTAATACATACAACTTACATTACATAGATAGACCCTAAATAATAAGGCAGGAAATCTCTATTTTTTACTATCATAGAACCAACTCTATTATCAACAGCTTAATAGCTGCTAATATCTATGTTTAAATAGCACATCACTCTAATAGAGTCTATAAAGAAGACTGATTAGAGTCAAAGCGAATAAAAGTAGGAAAATTCATGTTGAATTCATTTTTAATGGAATCTCTAGACCTAAAATTTGTATTATGAGGAAAAGGCAGAGTAGGATGAAATAGTTCTGCATAGAGTGGCATGTGTCTTTTGGAGTCTGGAGACATATATGAACATGGTGACAGACACCTGCTTTTTGTCTGAAGATTTCTGAAAATAGAAGACCAGTAAGAATAGCACCTGCCAGTAAAGCAGACATAAAGCATAGATAGCCTAGGCTCAAAGATGTTACAATCCACCCCATTCTTAGGTTCTGCTGCTATTTGGGAAAATGCAAGATTCTCAGTGGTTCTTGTATTTCCATGTGTAGTATCTTAAAAGAGTTGGGAAGTACATGCAGGGCTAATTAGTGTCTGTTGATCATCATACTCAATAAGATACCAATGATATATCTTTTTAAAACTTCAAACAATAATAATGTATGTGAATGCACATATTTGTAATAAAAGTATGAAATCACAATCTCTATACATAATTCAACATAGTGATTGCCTCTAGAGGGGAAAAGAGAGGACTATAAACAGAAAGGTAACACAGAAGACATAAGTTTATCTTCAAAGTTTTATTTATTAAAAATTAGAATCTCGATCAATTAAAATACAATGTTAACATTATTTTGGGGAGTTACAGAGTGGCATCTTGCAATTCTATGCTTGATACCTGTTTATTGTTTGAAATATAAAAATATAATGTGTACGTTCAGTTTGGGGATAAGATGACATAGACTCACTTTTTCCTGTCCCTCTTTTCTACATGCAGCTAAATATTCTGAAAATAATTAAACAATCATAGAACGTGGAAAGGTGGAAATAATCCAAGAAGTAGACATAAGACAGTGGACTGGCTAGGAATTACGGAATTTGAAGAACAACACTGACATTGTGATTTTATCTATTCCCATATATCTCAATGTGAGTGCCAGGCACCTGCAACCATGAACAACCAACAATAGGTGTAGACCCAAGAAGAAAATAAAGGAAAAATAAATAGCAAGAGAGAAGGAAGGGAGGAAGGAAGGAAGGAAGGAAGGAAGGGAGGGAGGGAGGAAGAAAGAAGGAAGGAAGGAAGGAGGGAAGGGGAGAGGAGAGGAGAGGAGAGGGGAGGGAAGGAAGGGGAAGGGAAGGGAAGGAAGGGGAGGACAGGAAAGTGAGAGAGGAGGAAAAAGACCTGTTTCATCTGGCCAAAATAACAGGAAAGAGGAACCGGGGAGGTGCCTAATGGGGAGACTTATACCTAGTGGAGGCAGTGGCCTGACCTGTCTGGAGAATGAAGACCAACCCACCCCTAAAAAGATGTGCAACAATAACAACATTGGAGCTGAACAGGCAAACCCAAAAGATGCCTCACATCTATGGGCAGCAGGCAAGCTCCTCTTCTATTACTGGAGATGAAAACAAGACAAGGTACCTCCCGGCTTTCCAACCAGTGGCAGATTGCAACTCCAAAGCAGTGTCTTTTAATCCTTCCTATAAGAGCAGAGGCCACTCAGACCTAGCAGATCCTATCCTATACCAGCAGGAAAAGATAATTCAAAGCAAGGAACTGCAGGCAGAAGACAACATTTATAGCATTTCCTGAACATCCACCCAGTAGCAGAGAAGCACCCAGACAGCTCCTGACCCTCCACCCAGTGGCAGAAGTCTGTCCAGGCTGGTGTTTCCTCCATCATTAATACTGAAAAATAATTGTGTATGCTCATGTAATCATCAGCCAAACTTGAATACAGAACATTTTTATCATCTCGTGGAAACATCTTCATGCCCCTGAGATCTAGGCAATCCATGCTGCACTCAGAGGAAAACCACTGTTTTGATTTGTCTCTTTTTATTCTGGATACTTTCAAGATTTTCTCTTTGTCTTTATTTTTTTCAGACTTAAATTATGATGTGCCTATCTTTTGAATTCTTCACAGTTATTTTTTTGGGAGGGATTTGGTGAGCTTCTCAGGTCTGCATGGTTTTTTCACCAAATGTAGAAAATATTTGTACATTATTTCTTCACATAATTTTTGCTACATTTTCTTCTTTTCTATCATTCTAAAGATCCTATGTGTATTATACTGTGTGATAGTATACCAAAAAGTCATTAATTATATACCAATTATTGATAATGTTTTTCTCAGATGGAATAATTTCTGTTTACATGTTTGCTGGTCCTTTCTCTTATCAACTTTAATTCACTTGCTATTTCTTTTTCCTTTATTTCTTAATGAATTTCATTCATTAAGCTATTCTAATTGTATATATTGTTCCTTTAACTTCTAGAACTTGTATTTGACTAGTATAGTTTACATTTATCTGCTCAAATAACTTCTATTTATTCATAATGGAAACATTTTCAAATCTTTGAACATGTGTATAAGAGTTGCTTTAAAAATCTTGCCTGTTATTCCACAAATTTCCATTGATTGCTTTTTCCCTTGGCCATGTATCATATATTTCCTGTTTCTTCACACATCTAATAAACTTTCTTATATATAAGACATGGTGATAAATTAACTTTAGACATTCTGGACACTTCTCTTGTTCCTTGAAGAAATGATTTATATTTTAATAGGAAGTTAACTTGACTGGATTCCATTCATAACTCTGGGTTTCTGCACAATATTTTCCACCTTCCATCTACTGCTTTGTATTGTATTTTTGTAGCATTCTTCACTCATGCACAGTGCAAGCGTCAACCAATGTTTGGGGTTTAGTCCACGTGCATATTTTAGGGATCTTTCCTTGGTGGCATCTTCCTTTTTTGGACTTCACCCTCCACTTTCCAGACATTCTGACAGCCCCACACTCTGTCCTCTGACTCCTTAGGTAGAGTGAAGCTTTATGTTTTAGTTCCAAATATCGTATAACAAAGGGACTTTGTTTCACACTTCACTAGCTTGAAATTGTGTGTGTGTGTGTGTGTGTGTGTGTTTTGTGCTACGGTTTGAATATTTGTACCCTCCAAAACTCATGGTGAAATTGCTTCCCCAGTGTGGCAGTTTTGAGATTTGTGGCCTTTGAGAGGTGATTGGATCATGAGAGTTCTGCCTTGCTGATTGGATTGATCTAGTCTTGTATTAATGAATGTATGGGTTAATGAACTGGTGGCTTTATATAAAGGGGAAAAGAGACCTAAGATGGGGTGTTAGCATGCTCATCTCCCTAGCTATGTGATATCCTGCACTGCCCCTGGGCTCTTCAGAGAGCAAGCAAGAAGGCTCTCACCATGTGCAGCCCCTCAACTTTGGACTTAATCACCATAATTGTAAGAAATAAATTTATGTTCTTATAAATTGCCCAGTTTCAGGCATTCTGATATAAGAAACAGAAAACAAACTATGGTAGTTTTGTTTTTCTTTTTAATATATTTTATCTAGTGTTAGTAATTGAAATCTGATGGATGATAATACATTTCAGAACCAGTCCTCCCTCATCGTTATTGTTAAAACATATTTCACTTACATGGAATTCTAGATTGGCACTGATTTTTCTTTAAGCATTTTAAAGATATAATAGATTTGTCTCTGGCTTCCTCTAATTAGAACTCAATGAGAATATCTATCATCATTCTTTCATATGTAATATTTTATTCCCCTTTGGCTTCTTTTAATAGATTTTTCTCTTTTATTAGTTTAAGCATTTTTGGCTTTGATATGTTGAGGTGCATTTTAAAAAAATGGATGTGTTTTACAAAGATTCCAGCATCTTGAATTGATGACACTAATAAATTTGAAAAATTACATCTATGGGCTAAATTGTATGCCTTCAAAATTCATCAGTTGAAGACCTAATCCCCAATGGCTCAAAATGTGGTTTTAATTGAAGGCAGATCGTTTAATTAGTTAATTAAAATGCAATTATTAGGGTAGTCCCTAATCCAACATGACTGATGTCTTTATACGAAGGGAACATTAGAACACAGACACAGACAAAGGGAAAAGCATGTGAAGTCACAGAAAGAAGACAGTCATCTACACGCCAAGGAGAGCAGCCTTGGAAACAAACAAACCAAACTCTTTCGACCCTTGGATATCTGACCTCTAACCTCCAGAATGATGAGAAAATAAAATTCTGTTATTTGAGCCA
This sequence comes from Pongo abelii, assembly GCF_028885655.2. Lineage (NCBI taxonomy): Eukaryota > Metazoa > Chordata > Mammalia > Primates > Hominidae > Pongo > Pongo abelii. The sequence continues at coordinate 27,644,104 of NC_071998.2, read as the reverse complement.
CCCAGTCTGTGCTTCTTTGTTATCGCAACCCTAGCAAACTAATAGAAATACTTTAGAAAATCTATTCAAATATTCTTTCAGTCTGTTTTCCCTCCTCTCCTCTAGGCCACCAATTACACATAAATGTGGTACAATTCCTATTGATACCATGTTTAATAACCCTTTCCTCTTCGAGTGAGGTCTGTTTTTTATTTTCCTCCTAAAAAGGATTTATTGAGCTACAATCCAAAAATCACACAATTCATTAAAGTGTACAAGTCCAGGATTTTTGTATATTAACTGAATTGGGCAAACATCACTATAATCTAATTTTAGAAAATTTCCATCCACTCCCAAATAAATCCTTTACCATTAGCAGCTATTCCCCATCACCCTCTCTGCCTTCTAATCCTATGCTTCCTATCTCTGCATATTTCTCTTTCAGGACATTTCATATAAATGGATTAATAAAATATGTTGTCTTTTGTGGCTAACTTCTTTCAATTAGTTTGATGTTTTCAAAGTTTATCCATGTGGTAGCATTGATCAGTATTTATTCATTTTTATTAACATTTAATATTTCCTTGTAACAATATGCCATTTTATTTTGCATACATTTATCAGTTGACAGAAATTGGCTCAATTTCACTTTTTGACGTTATAAATAGTACTGCTATGAACTTCCATGTATAAGCTTTTGTGTGGACATAGGTTTTTATTTCTTTTTGGTACTTAATTGAGTATTGAAATGTTGGATTATAGGATAGCTTTATGTTGAACATTTTTTTCTGAAGGAGATGTACATTTTAAAATTTCAAGCAGCAATGTATTATGTTTCCAATTTTTCCTTGTCTACAGCCCTTATCTACCTTTTATAGTGTACACATCTGAGAGAAGTACATTATCTCCTTATGGTTTTGATTTGCGTTTCCTGAATGGTCAATGATATTAAGCATCGTTTTACATGGTTACTGGACTCATATATCTTCTTTGGGAAATGTATATATTCCAATTTTTTACATAGTTTTTAATTGGAATATTTGTCTTTGTATAATTGAGTTGTAAGAGTTGTTTATATGTTCTAGATATGAGTCCTTTTTCAGATATACAATTTTCAAATATTTTATTTCATTCCGTATGCTCTCTCTTCATTTTGTAGATAGTATCAAATCGTAGATAGTATCATTTACGGCAAAAATATTTTTAATTTTGGTAGTCTATTTTTTATGTTTTTTCCTTCTTGGTCTAAAAGGATTTCATCACCCAAAGAACAAGAAATTACTCTGTTTTCTTCTAATGGTTTTGAACTTTTAGCTCTTACATTTAGATCTTTGATCTATTTGGAGCTAATTTTTGTATGTGGTATGAAGTAGGTGTTCAAATTTATTATTCTACATTTGAACATCCAGTTGTTCCAACACCATTTCTTGAAAAAAGAAACTATTATTTTTTCATTGAGTTCTGTGGCATAAGGTTTGCACTTAATTCTATTAAATGAATTATTTATTCTTCTATCATGGGTTTTTATTTCCTGGCATGCTATTTATATCCTTTATAGTTGCCATTTTTTCCATATATCTAAACATGGTGTTTTCATTTTCCAATTAATGCTTTGATATATCTAACAATTATTTTAAAGATCCAATATGTGAATTTTAACACCTGAACTCTCTTCGTATCAGCTGTTTATTGTATGTTTTCTTTCTTAACCATGTATTAGATTTTCTTGCTTCTTTACATCTCATTTTTTAAATTTATGATAAATAAATTCATAAGCAAACAGCAAAGATTGAAGTAACATTTATCTCCAGAAAATTGCATATTTCTTCTTGTAAGGCTTCTTGTATTGAGTGAAGGATTAATCTCATCTGCATTTTTTTTTTTTTTAGTTTGAATCATCATACAGCTTTAGATGGTTTTATTTTGGCATTGGCTTCAGACATATTGAGAGATTGTACAGCACTATCCATTCAGATATGCTTGGTGTCTAAGTACCAACAACACTCTGGAAACCAATTTATCTCTCTTCCTCTCTGTCTCTCTTTGTTTTGTTTTGTTTTAGTTCAGTTGCCAGCTTTTTGGATCACAGAGTTTTCTTTAACTGTTTTTTCACCACAGAAGATCTTATCATCCATTGCTACCTCATCCCCAGATATCTGGAACTAATAACTTGCTTTTAGTCAGGATCAAAACTGCTTCAAAAGGATTTCTAGAAATTTGTTTTGTACATAGCCTTCAGCTTTTCCACTAATTGCACTTGAACAAGTCCCTACACATCTGGTATGATTTATTTCTCATCTCTCCTCTGTCTACAACCTTCAGTATATATTTAGTGAAGGCCTATGGGAAAGAGCTGGCAGGTAGGTATGGGTTTACTTTGTGGCTAAACTGAATTGGTATTAATATCTATCAAACCAACCCCTACGTTTCTGGTAATGTTTTGTTAGTTGTTTGTTTGGCTAGTATGTCTTATCTATTTATTTTTTAACAAACTTATTGGAGTATGATTTACATACAAAACAGAATATATTCAATGTATACAATTTGATCAGTTCAGACATATTCATGTACCCATGAAGCTATCATTACAATCAAGGTAACAAATATATGAATCACTCCAAAAGTTTTCTCATTTTTTTTTTTGCATGTATGGTAAGAACACTTAACATGATATCTAACCTCATAGCAATTTTAAGTACTCTATACAGTATTGTTAACTATAAGCACAATGTTGTAGAGCAGTTATCTAGGAATTATTCATATTGTATAACTAAAACTTTATGCCCATTGGACAATCATTTCTCCTCATTTCCCTTCCCCCAAGCCCCTGTAACCTATTGTTCTACTTTGAGCTTCTATGAGTTTGACTATTTTACAAAGCTTATTTGTATTTGGCTTATTTCACTCAGGATAATGTCCTCTAGATTCATTTGTATTGCAAATATCAGGATTTTCTTCTTTTTAAGGTTGAATAATTTTTCACTGTATGTGTATATCAAAATTTATATATCCATTCATCCATCAACGGACTCTTGGATTATGTCTGTATCTTGGCTGTTGTGAAAAATGCTGCAATGAACATGGAAGTGTAGATATACCTTCAGGATTCTGATTTCAGTTCTTTGTTTTATTTAAAAATCGTTTTTATTTTTATTTTTTCTAGGTACATAGTAGGCATATATATTTGTGAGGTACAGGAGATGTTTTGACACAGGCATGCAATGTGAAATAATCAGATCATGGAAAATGGGTTATACATCCCCTCAAGCATTTATCCTTTGTGTTAAAACAATCCAGTTACGGATCCCTTCCTTACACCTTATACAAAAATTAATTCCAGATGGATTAAAGACTTAAACGTTAGACCTAAAACCATAAAAACCCTAGAAGAAAACCTAGGCATTACCATTCAGGACACAGGCATGGGCAAGGACTTCATGTCTAAAACACCAAAAGCAATGGCAACAAAAGCCAAAATTGACAAATGAGATCTAATTAAACTCAAGAGCTTCTGCACAGCAAAAGAAACTACCATCAGAGTGAACAGGCAACCTACAAAATGGGAGAAAATTTTCGCAACCTACTCATGTGACAAATGGCTAATATCCAGAATCTACAATGAACTCAAACAAATTTACAAGAAAAAAACAAACAACCCCATCAAAAAGTGGGCGAAGGACATGAACAGACACTTCTTAAAAGAAGACATTTATGCAGCCAAAAGATACATGAAAAAATGCTCATCATCACTGGCCATCAGAGAAATGCAAATCAAAACCACAATGAGATACCATCTCACACCAGTTAGAATGGCAAACATTAAAAAGTCAGGAGACGACAGGTGCTGGAGAGGATGTGGAGAAATAGGAACACTTTTACACTGTTGGTGGGACTGTAAACTAGTTCAACCATTGTGGAAGTCAGTGTGGCGATTCCTCAGGGATCTAGAACTAGAAATATCATTTGACCCAGCCATCCCATGACTGGGTATATACCCAAAGGACTATAAATCATGCTGCTATAAAGACATATGCACACGTATGTTTATTGCGGCACTATTCACAATAGCAAAGACTTGGAACCAACCCAAATGTCCAACAATGATAGACTGGATTAAGAAAATGTGGCACATATACACCATGGAATACTATGCAGCCATAAAAAATGATGAGTTCATGTCCTTTGTAGGGACATGGATGAAACTGGAAATCATCATTCTCAGTAAACTATCGCAAGAACAAAAAACCAAACACCATGTATTCTCACTCATAGGTGGGAATTGAACAATGAGAACACATGGACACAGGAAGGGGAACATCACACTCTGGGGACTGTTGTGGGGTGGGGGTAGAGAGGTAGGGATAGCATTAGGAGATATACCTAATGCTAAATGACGAGTTAATGGGTGCAGCACACCAGCATGGCACATGTATACATATGTAACTAACCTGCACATTGTGCACATGTACCCTAAACTTAAAGTATAATAATAATAAAAAAAAATCCAGTTACACTCTTTTAGTTATTTTTAAATGTACAATTAAGCTCTTATTGAGTATAGTCACCATGCTATGCTATTAAATAGTATGTATTACTCCTTCTCCTTTTCTTTTTTTACCCATTAACCATACCCATCTCATTACCAGCTTCTCACTGCCCTTCGCAGCCTCTGGTAACCATCCTTCTACTCTATGCTCATGATTTCAATTGTTTTGGTTTTTAGATCCCACAAATAAGTGAGAACATGTGATGTTTATCTTTTTGTGCCTGGCTTGAAATATCTATTTTTTATTATGTTTTCTAAGTGTGTTAATACATATTTTCAAGGTCAAATATTTTTTTCCAGTGGATTGTCACATGTGCTTCAAGTACATAGCATATTACCTTGCTATTACCTCGCATATTACCTACCTAGCATATTACCTCGCTCTAATTATCATCAGAGCGAACAGGCAACCTACAGAATGGGAGAAAATTTTTGCAATCTATCCATCTGACAAAGGGCTAATATCCAGAATCTATAAAGAACTTAAACAGATTTACGAGAAAATAAAAACAACTCCATCAAAAAGTGGGCAAAGGATATAAACAGACACTTCTCAAAGGAAGACATTTATGCAGCCAACAAACATATGAAAAAAGCTCATCATCACTGGTCATTAGAGAAATGCAATTCAAAATCACAGTGAGACACCATCTCATGCCAGTTAAAATGGCGATCATTCAAAAGTCAGAAAACTACAGATGCTGGAGAGGATGTGGAGAAATAAAGCTTTTACACTGTCGGTGGGAGTGTAAATTAGTTCAACCATTTTGGAAGACAGTGTGGCAATTCCTCAAGGATCTAGAACCAGAAATACCATTTGACCCAGCAATCCCATTACTGGGTATATACTTGAAAGATTATAAATCATTCTACTATAAAGACACATGCTCATGTATGTTTATTGTGGCACTGTTCACAATAGCAAAGACTTGGAACCAACCCAAATCCCCATCAATGATAGATTGGATAAAGACAATGTGGCACATATAAACCATGGAATACTATACAGCCATGAAAAAGGATCAGTTCATGTCCCTTAAAGGGACATGGATGATGCTGGAAACCATCATCCTCAGCTGGAAACCATCATTCTCAGCAAAATAACACAGGAACAGAAAACCAAACACTGCATGTTCTCACTCATAAGTGGGAGTTGACAACGAGAAGACATGGACACAGGGAGGGGAATATCACACACTGGGGCCTGTCAGGGGGTGGGGGGCTATAGGAGGGACAGCATTAGGAGAGACACCTAATGTAGATGACGGGTTCATGGTTGCAGCAAACCACCATGGCACGTGTATATCTATGTAACAAACCTGTACATTCTGCACATGTATCCCAGAACTTAAAGTATAATAATAATAAAAAGAAGTTTAAATTCGCCTTTGGCTACCATTTGCATTTCCTTTTCAGTAAAATGGCTGTTCCTGCCCTTTGTCTATTTTTTTCAAACATTTTCTCCCTATATATATCTTTTAACTTTTTTATGGTCTACTTTTTATTGTCAAATATTTTATTATTTGTTCAAATCTATTTCTTCTTCCTTTATGGCTTCTGGGTGTTTTGACTTAAGAAGGTCTGCAACATCCTGAGAGTAAACAAGTATTCTCTTAAATTTGCTTTTTCTATTATAATCTTATAGATTATTTTGAAGATGTATGAAGTAGAGATTATGTCCATTGCATGATCGTACATGCCATCTTTTCTGTCTGAATTGAATTGCTACTTTTTTGTTATAGTTTAAGTTCTGTGATACATGTGTAAAAGGTGCAGGTTTGTTACATAGTTATACAGTTGCCATGGTGGTTTGCTGCACTTATCAAACTGTCATCTACATTAGGTATTTATTCTAATGCTATCCCTCCCCTAGCCCTCCACCCCCCGACAGGACCCAGTGTGTGATGTTCCCCTCATCATCAGAGTGAACAGGCAACCTCCAGAATGGGAGAAAATTTTTGCAATCTATTCATCTGACAAAGGGCTAATACCCAGAATCTCCAAGGAACTTAAACAATTTTACAAGATAAAAACAAACAACCCCATCAAAAAGTGGACTAAGGATATGAACAGACACTTCTCAAAAGAAGACATTTATGCAGGCAACAAGCATATGAAAGCTCATCATCAGTGGTTACTAAAGAAATGCAAATCAAAACCATAATAAGATACCATCTCACACCAATTAGAATGGTGATCATTAAAAAGTCAGGAAACAACAGATGCTGGAGAGGATGTGGAGAAATAGGAGCACTTTTTCACTGTTGGTGGGAGTGTAAATTAGTTCCACCATTGTGGAAGACAGTGTGGTGATTCATTAAGGATCTAGAACCAGAAATACCATTTGACCCATCAATCCCATTACTGGGTATATACCCAAAAGATTATAAATCATTCTACTGTAAAGACACATGCACACCTATGTTTATTGCAGCACTATTGTCAATAGCAAAGACTTGGAACCAACCCAAATGCCCATCGATGATAGACTGGATAAAGAAAATGTGGCACATATACACCATGGAATACTATGCTTGCATAAAAAAGGATGAGTTCATGTCCTTTGCAGGGACATGAATGAATCTGGAAATCATCATTCTCAGAAAACTAACACAGCAACAGGAAACTAAACATCACACGTTCTCACTCATAAATGGGAGTTGAACAATGATTTCAGTTCTTTTGGGTATATATCCAGAAGTGGAATTGCTGGGTCATATGACTGTTTTTTAAACTTTTTGAAAAACCTCCATTCTGTTTTTAATGGTGGCTGCACCACTTTACATTTCTACCAAGAGTGTAGAAGAAATCCATATTCTGCAGTTTCTCACCAACACTTATTGTCTTTTGTTTTTTTGATAGTAGCTACTATGGTTTATATGTGGTAATATCTTATATTGGTTTTGATTTACATTTACCTAGTGATTTGTTAATTTGAGTACCTTTTAATTTACCTGGAACAATTTTATGTCTGCTTTGCGGAAATGTCTATTCAAGTTCTTGGCCCATTTTCTTGTAATTTGTTTTTCTGCTATTGAGTTGTAGGAGTTCCTCATATATTTTGAATACTAACCCCTTATCAGACATATAGTCAACATTTTTTTCCATTTCATAGTTTCCCTTTTCTTTCTGTTGATTATTTTCTTTGCTGTGTAGAAATGACTCAGTTTTGCATAATACCATTTATCTATTTTGTTGTTGTTGGCTCTGCTTTTGGTGTCATATCCAGGAAACCAAGGCAGGACAAATCCCCAAGAAGCTTTCCCCCTAGGTTTTCCTCTAGGAGTTTTAGAGTTTTAAGTCTTACATGTAAGGCTATAATTAACTGTGTCTTAATGTTCACATATGCCATATGATAAGGGCCAATTTCATTCGTTTGAATGTGGGTATCCAGTTTTTTCTAACACCATTCATTGAAGAGATTTTATTTCTCGATTGTATATTCTTGATAACCATGTTGAAGATCAGTTGACCATTATATGTGTGAGTTTATTTACAGGATCTCCATTCTGTTCCACTGGTCTATATGTCTGTCTTTATGTCAGTACCATACCACTTTATTTACTGCAACTTTGTAATGTATTTAGATACCAGAAAGTGTGATGTCTGTACCTTTTTTCATTTTTCTCAAGATTGCTTATGCTATTTTGGGTCTTCTGTGGTTCCTCAGGAATGTAAAATTATTTTTCTATTTCTGTAAAAAAGAAAATGTCCTTGGGATTTGGATGGGGGTGGCATTGAATCTGTAGATCTCTAGGGATAGTATGGCTACTTTAACATTACTAAATCTTCCAATCCAGGAAAACAGAATATCTTTCCATTTATTTTAGGTCTTTAATTTCTTTCATTAATATTATGCAGTTTTCAGCATACAAGTCTTTTATTAATGCTTTTTTGCTTAAGCTTACACCTAATTATTTTATTTTATATTTTATGCTGTTGTAAATGGAATTGTTTTATTAATTATTGTATTACCATTATTATTTTTAGAGATAAAGTCTCACTGTGTTGCCCAGGCTGGCTCAAACTCGTGGGCTCAAGCCATCTTCCTGCCTTAGCCTCCTGAGTAGCTGAGACAACAGGGGTGTACCATTGCGCCTGGCTGGGGAAGGCTTTGTGAAGACAGGGTTCTCACGTTTGCATCTGTTATAACAAAACTATCACAAAAGATTTCAAAAACTGCAACCTTTCTCAAATCCCATCACAAACTTATGCACGAAAAAAGTCTCCTGCAAGGACATTTTCCCAACAACTGCATGTCCAGTCTTGGATTCGTATTATCCTCATTATTGATCCTTGTAGCCTAGGGTAATTATCTCAAAACAATTATGTAATCCTCCTAATTTTTTTCTTTAAATCCTTTTCTTCTTTTACCCTCCTGAATACGTAGGTGGTTTACTATAGCACCTGCAATCGGATTGCAATGTCCTGTTCTGGAATAAAAATCATTTCCTTTTAGAGAGTCTGTCTCTGTTTATCATTTGTGTTTAAAATGGTGTCTAGAACCAAAACCTGAAGAAAGATAACTATCATAAGGAATCAGTGATTCTTGGTACCGAGATCAGCTCCGTCGGGGAGACCCTAACCCAGCAGCGCTAGAGGAATTAGAGACACACACACAGAAACATAGAGGTGTGGAGTGGGAAATCAGGGGTCTCACAGCCTTCAGAGCTGAGAGCCTCGAACAGAGATTTACCCACATATTTATTGACAATAAGCCAGTGAAAAGCATAGTTTCTATAGATTATAGATTAACTAAAAGTATTCTTTACAGGAAACAAAGGGATGGGCCAAAATAAAGGGATGGGTTTGGCTAGTTATCTACAGCAGGAGCATGTCCTTAAGGCACAGATCGCTCCTGCTATTTTTTGTAGCTTAAGAATGCCTTTAAGCAGTTTTCCGCCCTGGGCAGGCCAGGTGTTCCTTGCCCTCATTCCAGTAAACCCACAACCTTCCAGCGTGGGCGTCATGGCCAGCATGAACATGTCACACAGTGCTGCAGAGATTTTGTTTATGGCCAGTTTATGGCCAGATTTTGGGGGGCCTGTTCCCAACACTTGGAACTGGTATGCAGTACACACTTGAACGCTTTGACCTCTGTTTCCATGGCTCGTTTTTTTGCCCTGGTGAGTCTTCTCTCAGGCTAAGCCTTTCTCTTTTTGGTAGATACTTTTTGTTGGTATTCAGTAGGGTTGTAATTTAGGATTTAGGATTTGGTTTGGTTATAAGCACCTCTTTAATAAAAGATTTTACATTTCTCCTTGGATGATAAAAGTCTTTTGTCTTTTCTGAGAAGTCCTTTTTGGTATAAAGACAAATGTCTTTCTGGTTTGAGTACTCTGCTTTCTACAGAACTTTAATTCTTTCTCTGAGACATGCCTTTTCTGGTGAATTCACTTTTGGTTTGCATGCCTAGTTTAATGTTATGTTTGATCTGCATACTTTGATAAAATTTTTTGTGAATATTCATATCTTGTGTTCTTTTTTGGTAACACACATCTGTAAATAATACGGCTTTTTTACTTGCTTGTTCCTGAAAATCTTCCAATAGCAAAAACAGACATTCTAAACAGTGAATGCACGGTGATTAAAACCATTAGCACAGTTGCCACCATCTATAACATATATGCAAACTTCTAACCATTATCTAATGGGACTTATAGGCTCTTTATTTCTCTCAAAAGACTTATAAAAATGAAATAAGATTCTCAAACATCAAGGCATGCCAATTTTTCTGAGATTTTAGCCACCTATGTCGTGCCTTATTCTCATGAACGTTTTAAAATTGATGGGCAAAGTACATTCATATACATTTAGAGCACAAATGGTGCTTATTTGAAACCTCTAAAAACAACCTGCAACTACAGAGTTAACATGTAGAGCCTTCTAAGTAATCTGTTTAACTCTATTTTTTTCTGCCTACTTTGAATGTGGTGACTTTTCTACTAATGTTGAAAACTTAATGGTTATGGCATTCCAGGCAACATTATAAAAAGGTTTTAAAGTGCTTTCTAATTATAAGCTTTACAAATTACAACAGCTCCATGGTAACCAACAGCCTAGACACGTTTAGGGAATGCAAATTTAAATTTTTCTGAATAACAATTACTTATGGTGATGAAACGGTTAATTGAAGAATTTATGATCTAATAAAAAAATGAAATACATGCTTATAAAGGTTAGACTCTCAGATCAAACAGATCAAAATTTTGACTTTCTATATTTTACAGAAAGACTAAATATATTTGGGCTTATTAATAAAGTATTATATTACAGGAAAATGAGTTTCTAAAAAATTATAAAATGGTTCTCATCTATAAAATACTGATGTGACAAATAGTTAACAATTGGTTGCTAAAAATTAATGTTACTAAGAGATAAAATTCTAATTTTTATATATACACATAATTCTTTAGGTAAAATGTGCCTTAAAAAGTAAGATGTGTTTTTGATTAAATCATACACAAATAAATTGTGTTATTTTTTGATAACAAATAATAATTTTGTTTAATGTGGAGGTTACTTAAAAATTGTTTCAAAATATGAATTTAGGAAAAAATAGAAACAGGATATAAAGGAATCAGTATGAGAGAGAAATTTGAAGAAATAGGTGTAAAGATATCCATTTGGCAAGGAACGTTGAAAATAAAAGAGATTAATTTTGTGTGAAAATCTTGTGTGATCCATTGCTGTCCTAAAGTAAAATGACCGGTTAAGAAAGAAAAAGCACAGGACAAAGTAGAAAGTCTAAGCACGGCATAAAAGGTCTAAGCAGGTAAAGAATGGTTCATAAAGGGTAAATTTATGAAAGGAATTTTGTGTGTAATCAAGTTGGCTATAATTAAGGGAGATTTTAGGACTCTAAAGATTGAGCTTTGATATTAAATTACACTAATACATAAGTAAAACTTTGATCCCCTAGTTTAGAGCAAAATTTTTTTGAAATACTAATTTTCTTTTAGTGAAATTGAAAAAGGCTTTGATTGTTAACTCTGAAATCTGTTTTTTTTAAAGCCATCTTCTACACTACAGTTTATTTTTCTGCCACATTTCTTCCTGAGATTCATCTAATTTCTTTCTTTCTTTTTTTTTTTTTTGGACAAAGTCTTGCTCTGTCACCAGGCTGGAGTGCAGTGGCACGATCTCGGCTCACTACATCCTCCAACTCCTGGGTTCAAGTGATTCTCCTGCCTCAGCCTCCTGAGTAGCTAGGACTACAGGTGCACACCACCACACCCAGCTAATTTTTTGTATTTCAAGTAGAGATGGAATTTGACCATGTTGGCCAGGACGGTCTTGATCTCTTGACCTCATGATCTGCCTGCCTCAGCCTCCCAAAGTGCTGGGATTACAGGTGTGAGCCACCGTGCCCAGTGGATCCACCTAATTTCTTAAGTTTTAGGTTAGAAATGCTGTCTTTTTTTCCCTAAATGATAATTTAATGTCTTAAGATAACATTTGTCTTTTCAAGCTTCTGAGATTCACATCCCTGAAGTTAAACTTTTGCTGTATCTTGCAGCACATGGTTTTTCAGATTATGAATTACTGCCTCCAGCTCTCATCTTTCTCCCATTGAAAAGGTATATATTATGCACAATCTTCTAAATCAATTTCAATATTTTTACTATTTCTGAAGACTCTTTTAAAAAGGCAAATACAAAGCTTAAGTGACAAACTTATACGAAAAATTAAATCTGCTAACCTTTTGGCTTAGTTAGTATCCTTTCCCAAAGGTGAAAAGCATGTGATACCAAGTTAGGCCCTAAGGTAAAGTAGGCTTGCTCCTTTTTCAGATCTATCTATGTTAAGTCCAGGCATGGGGAATGTTTTCTTTGCCCTATTCCTTGATGGGTTCCACTCTGAATTCTGTAAGTTCAGATAAGTTAAAAAAACAAAAAAACTACCCATCAAACTAAAATACACCTTTCATTAATCTGTGGATGTAAAGATTGTATGTCTGCCCAACAGAGAGCCACAATTTTTACACTGGCCAACCTAATGCTATAACTACTTGAGGTGGGTAAGTGTAAACTAAAAGCCTTAAAGTGGCACAATTTTATATAACTTAAATATTTAAAAAAAATATTTTTGTGGCTGGGCACGGAGGCTCACGCCTGTAATCCTAGCACTTTGGGAGGCTGAGGCTGGCGGATTGCCTGAGCTCAGGAGTTCGAGACCAGCCTGGGCAACACAGTGAAACCCTATCTCTACTAAAATACAAAAAATCAGCCAGGCGTAGTGGCGCGTGCCTGTATTCTCAGCTACTTGGGAGGCCGAGGCAGAGGAATTGCTTGAACCCAGGAGGCAGAGGTTGCAGTGAGCCGAGATCGTGCCACTGCATTCCAGCCTGGCAACAGAGTGAGACATACAAACTAGAAAATCTAGAGGAAATGGATAAATTTCTGGAAACATACAACTCCCTAAGTTTGAATCATGAAGAAATAGAAATCCTGAACATACCAATAATGAGTAATGAGATTGAATAAGTAATTAGAAGCCTCACAATAACAACACCAAAAGCCCAGGACCAGATGGATTCACAGAAGAATTCTACAAGACATTCCAAAAAAAACTTACCAATCCTATTGAAACTGTTTTGAATATCCAGAAGGAGGGAATATACTCTGACTCATTCTACAAGCCAATGTTATCCTGATCCCAAAGCCAGGAAAGTACACACAAAAAAGAAAACTACAGACCAATATCCCTGGTGAACACTGATGCAAAAAAAATCCTCGACAAAGTACTTGCAAATTGAATTCTACAGCACATTAAAAAGATTATCCACCATGACCAAGTAGGATGACAAAGATCCCAAAAACAAATGCAACAAAAAGAAAAATAAATACATAAAACTTCATTACACTAAAAAGGCCCCACCCAGCAAAAGAAATAATCAACAGTCAACTTACAGAATTGGAAAAAATATTTACAAACTATAAATATAATACAGGACTAATATGCAGAATCTACAGGGAACTCGAATCAGCAAGAAAAAAATGAAAAATCCCGTTAAAATACGGGCAAACAACATGAATAGATATTTCTCGAAAGAAGATATACAAATGGCCAACAAACACTTAAAAAAATTTCAACATCACTACCCATCAGGAAAATGCAAATTAAAAACATAATGGTGTCACAGAATCCTTAGAATGTCACTCCTCCAGCTGTAATCCTCTGTGGCCAGTGGAGCTATTGCCCAAGTTTTGCTTGGGGCTGCTGTGCTCTTTCCGCCCACTCGGCCTGGCAGGCTGTGCTCAGTTCACTCTACTGGCCTGGATCCCACGTCTCCCTACGGTGAACAAGGCACAAAACGGCTAGGAGTGTGTGAGCGAGCATGGGGCCCGGCCACTGTGCACAGCCAGGCATGCTGACTGCGGTGGGCCAGAGAGCTCCAGGTGCAGGCACAGGAACAGGCTCCCTGCAAGGCTGTGGCTGGACCAGGCATCATACAAATGGCTTCCACTGCTAGCACCGAGGAAGACGGTGGTGCCTGGAAGCTTGGGGATGCCAGGAAACACAGAGCCACAAAGAGGGTGTCACAACCCTGGCTAGGGGAGCTTCTAGGTCTGGGTTCCCCAAAGAGTTGCAGCTCTTTTTCTCGTCTCTTCCCTCCTTCTCATCACCTGGAAAACAGCAAGAGAGCATGGGTGGTGGGGGAGGGGAGGAGTGAGTGTTTCAGTCCTATTTGTGTTACAGCTCTTTCAGTCCTACCATTCAGTGGGTCCCGAGTTCTTGTTCTGCGTCCAGGAAGAATGAGGTATGCAGACAACTGGAGGATTAACAAGGCGGAGAGGAGCTTCATGGAGTGACAGAACAGCTCTGAGGAGACCCGAAGTGGGTAGCTCCTTCCCACACAACTGGTAGTTCCAACGTCTGTGTGAGTTTGGCTGTATCTGGGGATTTTATGGCCTTAGAAGGGAGGAAGTACTTGCTGATTGGTCCATGAGTGGCCATGTGCGGCCAGGAAAAAGCACCATAAATTCTCACTCCAGGCTACGAACTCAATCCTGAATTGGCAGCCCGGCTCCTAGGATTCAGGCAGTCCCTGGCTTGAAAGTGGAGTTTCACTGGGGACCTGCCCCTTTCTGCTCAGAAACGTGTCTGTCTCCTGCCATCAACATGCTATCCATGGCACCCAGGCTATTCCTGCTAAGGTGTGCCTGCAGGCTCGGCTGACTGCCCTCATCACTTCCCCAGCTTCCCTCCCATACTCGTCTGTGCCCAAAGTCTAGAGGGGGCCAAGGTGGTGGTGGGGGCTGACCGAGTCAGTGCTACCTCAAGAGCGTGCACACCCATCTGAGTTGCCACAATGTCCGGGCTTGTACACATCTTTGCTGTGAAATTGGAGCAGGTGCCAGGAGTGTGGAGAGGTCAGGTTGCGGGAGCAGGCACTTCTGAGACTATGGGGGCTGGGGGACTTCTGGAGCCTTTGAGAGAGCAGGGATGTCTGGGGCTGGAGTCCCTGCTGTTTGGCTGCAGCTGCCCCTGGGAGAGCAGGATTCCTGCCCTGACAACTCCGTAGGGGATGCAGCTCCCGCCTGTTTCTGGCTCCTACTGGCTCAGGAGTACACAGACCCCGCTGTTGCCATCAATGAGATACTACCTTACCCCCTTCAGAATGGCTTATACATTGTTGGTGGGAATGTAAATTAGTGGCTTTATGGAAAACAGTATGAAGATTTCTCAAAGAACTAATAGTAGATCTAGCGTTCGATCCAGTAATTCCACTACTAGGTATTTACTGAAAGGAAAAGAGGTCATTATATCAAAAAGATACCTGAACTCATAGATTATTGCAGAACAATTCACAATTACAAAGATATGGAATCAGCCTAAGTGCCCACCAACTGAAAAGTAAAGAAAATATAGTGTGGAAAAAAAATATGTCTATGTGAATATATGTGTGTGTGTGTATTATACGTGTATGTGTGTGTAAACATACACCATGAAATACTATACACACAGCATGGAATACTATATGCATGCCATGGAATACTACTCAGCCATAAAAATGAAATATGTCTCTTGCAGCCCCTTGGATGGAATTGGAGGCCATTATCCTAAATGATGTAACTCAGTAATGGAAAACCAAACATTGCATCTCTTCATTTAAAAGCAAGAGATAAATTAGGGGTATATAGAGGCATACACAGTAGTAAAGTGGACATTGGAGACTCAGAAGGGGAAAGTGGGGAATAGGGGAAAGGGATAAAAAATTACCTATTGAGTACAATGTACATTATTTGGGTAATGACGACATTAAAAGCCCAGACTTCACCACTATACAGTTAATCCATGTAACCAAAAACCACTAGTGTCTGGAAAGCTATTAAATTTAAAAAAAAAAAAATTCTCTAAGAGAAAAGGAAGGGTGGGGGTGGAGAATAGTGAAAATGGTCA
The DNA here is from genome assembly GCF_028885655.2 of Pongo abelii. Classification (NCBI taxonomy): domain Eukaryota; kingdom Metazoa; phylum Chordata; class Mammalia; order Primates; family Hominidae; genus Pongo; species Pongo abelii. The sequence goes on along the minus strand of NC_071998.2, from coordinate 27,628,173 downwards.
GCTATCTAGGAGAAATTTTTACTGCCTCATAATGATCTCAAATAAAACAGGTAAAAGGCCATGATGGTCATTTTTAAAAATCTCATTATCATCATGAATATTTAAAAAGCTTTAACCTAAAAAAACTATTTTTGTATGGTTTATTGACTGTGTATTGAAACATAACTGATTTCTGTGTTTTGATTTTATATCCTACACATTTATTGAATTTATTTTTCAGTTCTAACAGTATTTTTCTCTTTTGTGAAGGTTTCAGCAGTTTCTACATATAAGATTATGCAATCTAGGCTGGGAACGGTGGCTCATGCCTGTTATCCCAGCACTTTGGGAGGCTGAGGCAGTCTGATCACCTGAGGTCAGGAGTTCAAGACCAGCCTGGCCAATATGGTGAAACCCTGTCTCTACTAAAAATATAAACATTAGCCGGGCATGGTGACAGGCACCTGTAGTCCCAGCTACTCAGGAGGCTGATGCAGGAGAATTGCTTGAACCCGGGAGGCAGAGGTTGCAGTGGGCCAAGATGGCACCACTGCACTCCAGCCTGGGTGATAGAGTGAGACTTTGTCTCAAAATAAATAAATAAATAAGTAAGATAAAAAATAAAGGTTATGCAATCGGCAAACTGATAATTTTACTTCTTCCTTTATAATTTGTAGGTGTTTTACTCTTTTTTCTGCATAATTACTCTGGTTAGACTTTCCAGTAATATACTGTTGCATAAAAGTGTCCATTGTAAATAGTCCTGCAATAAACATATGAGTGCATGGTATCAGAATTTTAAGGAAATATATATTGGTATTCAACCTCAATATTTTTGGAACCTTTCAGTGTTTTATTCGGTAAAAGACAAAGATTTTCTTCTATCTATATTTTAAAAGAATTTTCCTCCCTTTCTCTTTTTAAAACTACCATTTTATTGTAAAATAAAATGGAAAGAGTAAAACACACACACACACACACACACAAACAAAAAAGAAGCTGTCTCTCCCTATTTAGTAAAATAGGAACCTAAGTTTAAAGTGTTTTACAATCAAGGGTTTGATTGTAAAAAATTACCTCTCAGAATCTTCATCAATAGATGTGTTCAGAAAGTAATAGAATATAATACTTATATTACTATTTATTTATTTATTAGTAATTTAATTCTACTTAACTACTATCCAGGATTGCATATTTAGCTTAAAGTGAACATTAGTTGGTTTTTTTTTTTTTTTTTTTTTTGGCTTCAGCCACGTTAAAGGCATCTGGAAATTTGAAATAATCTGAAAACAAGAATATATTATTCATATTTTATTTATTTATTTATTGAGATGGAGTCTCACTCTGTCACCCAGGCCAGAGTGCAGTGGCACCATCTGGGCTCACTAGAACCTCTACTTCCTGGGTTCAAGCAATTCTCTTGCCTCAGCCTCCTGAGTAGGTGGGACTACGGGCGTGTGCCACCACGCCTGGCTAATTTTTGTAGTTTTAGTAGAGATGAGGTTTCACTATGTTTGCCAGGCTGGCCTTGAACTCTTGATCTCAGGTGATCCACCCGCCTCAGCCTCTCAAAGTGCTGGGATTACAGGCGTGAGCCACCCGGCTTTCATATTGTATTTACATATTATCTGTGATCAGCAGCCCAAATTACAGATGGGAATTATCAATAAATTATACTTTTGGAATCTTAATGAAGAAGAGCAAGTAATTTGAGAATAATCAAAGAAACGGTTCAAGTCTTACAATTTACTATGGTCATGCATAACTATCTATTGAGTAAATGAGAAACCACCCAGCTGAATTTCAGAAACTCATATTATCCAGATATACATTGCTACTTCAACCTTATCCAGGCCAGCTTCATGACCATGTGACGTGGGCAATAGCACAGGGCTCTGTGCTCACAAGGGTCCTATACTTGGTTTAATGCTCTACTTTCACTATTTTGAACTTCTTAATAATTTAATCTTTGAACTGTATTTTGCCAGTGCAGTCTGTCTGGATGATGAAGCAAGAACATGAGTACAAGAGATAAGTGCAAAATGTGTGTCAGCCACATATAAAGTAACTCATATTTCCTTTTTCTTTCAGCCTTTCCATACTCATTAATATAATGAAGGTAGACTATGAATGTTTAATTGAGCATAAAAGACCCCCAGCATGTGCTTTATATTTAAATGATTCAGGTGTATATGGTTTTTTGACACTTCTATAATTACTGAAGTCATTTAGTCAAGAATAACACATTGTGAAAATTTAAACTGGCATATAGATAAAAATTTCGAAAGCAAAGAGAGCAGGGATCCATTGTTTCATACACCCAATACGCCTACGTTATCAGCTAGAAAACAGCACAAATTTTGGTTATGTGGTTCAAATAACAGCTGTTACAATTCTTATGAATCTCACTTGCTCAGCCACAGAAACAGGTTTAGGGTGGTCTTCTGGCATGAATTAGGCCATTCCTAGTATCCTGGCAACTATTGTTTTAATTATATCATATCTAAGGGTTTTTTTAAATATTAATACAGAGATAACCAGACAGCTCCTAGCTGCCAAGTGAAAGAAGCCTATCTAAGAGAAGGAAGTCAATACACCAAGAGAAGATAGGAGAAATGGAGGAAACCTTGCATGGTAGTGTGCAGTTTCTTTCTACCAGTATTATCTGAAGCCCAGTTCTAATACTCTATTTAGCAAAATAATTCCCTGATATTTACTGTTAACTGCAGTTTCTTGAGAAGAATTTTCAAACATATAAATGTAGAGTGACTTAATATAGAGAGTACTTAGTATATCACAGGATGAGGTCAAATGGAAATAACCTGAGAAAATTGGGTGAGCACTAGCTATGAAGTCAGACCAATTTGAATTTGTGTCTGACTAATTTACTTATAAGCTATTTGAGCTCATTTAGGCTTATGTCATGTTAGCCAGTCTCCAAGTTGCATCTCCCCTTATTCTCAATGATAATCACCTCATACCACTCACACCCTTATATAGTCTTATCTCAAGTTGGATATAAAAACTTGTGTGATCATAGAATATTGTAGAATGATGGTGTATGGATTCTAAAACTCCTTCATAAAATACATGTGGTTGCTGCCTTGGTCCCTCTGACAAACTGGCTGTGGGGTAAGCTAGTTGTTATAAGGAAATTGAACAGCCCTATAGAGAGGCTCATATAGTGAAGAAATGAGAACATCTGTCGATGACCAGCAGCTGAAGCCTCTGTCAGTAGCCATGAGAGTCAATCATCTAAGAAGTGGATTCTTTAGCCCCAGTCAAGTTTTGAGATGATTAAATTTATGGTTGACAACTTGATTACAAACTCCCAACAAAATCTAGAGCCAGAACCACCCAACTAGGCTATTTTTAACTTCTGACTCAAGGGAACTTTGACATAATATATGCTTATTGTCATAAGATGCCACATTTAGGGGTAATTTGTTAGGAAATAATAGGTAACTGGTATACAAATTATTTATAAATATAATAAAAATTACAATATGAGATAACTGGACAGAATAGGAGTAATGATTTTAAAGCAACTAGTAGAGTGATTAGAGCAGAAGAGATGTTTAATAAAGAGGTACATTTTTGTAAGTGTTACTATAATTATTAAATGTATTACTTAATATTATAGATATAAAATTTTGAAAGGAGTGACCATGTTAAAAAAAATCCAACTTGAGATATTGAATAGAAAAAATGATAATTTTTTTTAAACAAATACATCATTTTTTAAAAATTGTGGATTTGACAACAGAGTATATGACAGTGTGTTAATTATACTTTTGTTGGCAAAAGGATAAATTTTGAGAATAACATTTACACTCTCTTTCTTCACCCAAGTATTTTATAAGACTTAAACATACTTTAAGTCATTTAATAAACCATTTATACAGTACATATTCATTATTTTAAAACATACAGTATACATTTTACGTACAATTAGTATGTAGAATACTACAAAGAATGTCACTCCCACTTCAACAATGAAAAAATTCAGGCAAGCTAACATGTTAAATGAACCATCTTAACTATATTAGAACATAGGAGGAAACAGTATCACGTAAGTCTGTAAGAAAAAAGTAGCTAAAATTGTATCAAACTACCAAAGGCCGAATTTGGGCTAGTGTGCAATAGCTGGAGACCCAGACACATGGGATGTTGACCATCATTCACAACTCTTCCCTATCAGCCTATGATAGATGCTAATGAGAAAGACTGGGAACAAGGAAGGCGAGCAGAGGGACCCACCCCACAGTGCAGGCTGTAGGCAATAAAAGGGAATAAACTAATATGTGCAACAACATGATAAACCTCAAGTGCATTAAAAAAGAATAAAAAGGCTAAACTGAAAAGGAAACATAATGTATGTTTTTATTGATATGGCATTCTGGAAATGGCAAAATTATGAGGATAGTACATAAGTCCATAATTGCCAGGCGCTTAGGCTGAAGCAGCCAGGATTGATTAATTGGAATGAGGCATAAGTGAAATTTCTAGGGTAAAGAAAATATGCCATATCTCGATTATAGTGGTGGATACTCAACTATACATTTATTAAAGTTCATAGAAGTGTAAAGCTAAGGGTAAGTTTTAGTGTATGTGATTTGTACCCAATAGATTTGATGATCTTTCTGTACATACATATATGTCTATATGACACTATCTGTACATCATATATGTAAATATGAAGCTATCTGTACATACATATATGTATAACAAAAATATACAAGTCTAATAAATATATATAAGTAAAATATGATATAACTTATAAAAATGGAAAAATTTACTCACTATCGACTGCCCTTAATCATTGGCATGTAATTAATATATCAACACATTTATTTATGAAATACATTTCCAGGACAACATTTGAAAGTTATATGTGATGACTCTCTTATATATTTTTAAAATAATTCTGTTCCTCAAAGATTTAAATGGGAATGGTGATTTGCAGTTCTACTTGTTTACATTTATATCCGGATGACTATAATTTAGGATCAAATAGGGCTCTGTCTTCAATGGGTCTGCAAGTTATTAAGGTATTTTCTCTCAGCATCAAACCTACCCTTCTATCCTCTGGTTGGTGATGCTGGATGTAGAGGTCTTCAAGCCTATTTTTTCCTTTACCACTCGATTACTAAGTCAAAACGGGAGACAGTGAAATTGTAGAGGACCGAGATTTCGTTTCCTGCTTTGGTCATCATTCCTGTACCCATGGTTATTTATCCTGGTAAGGATCATTGGTTTTACTACCAACTGCTGGTGTCAGTTTGGAGTTTGGTGACTCCTACAACAATCCTTATGAATTCTATCAGTTGATTCTCTTTGTAAAAGTTATCACCCATTTACTTCATTTGACTAGATAGTGAAATAGTCTAAATAGAAAAAATAGCTTTCTAGTTGAACAAACTTTAGTGTTACAATATAACCATTTATGCAGTATTTAGGAGGTCTCCTTATAATAACGTGCCCTTTACACTTAAATAAAAATGATTTTAGGAATACTGTACATATCCTTTTATATTTGTACAATCCCATTTTAGGGCACTCTAACTTAGTAAAAAAAAAAAGTCACTCTGCAATAGCAATGCCTTTTATTAGTGTGGAATCTCATACTTTCAATATACTGTACTTTTAAGCCTTTAATAGCCTTTCAATTTATTTTTAATTATAATAAAACTTCTTTAGTGTGACAGTGTTTTGAGGATGCACCAGTATCACATTATTTACCAGGAAGTCAAGGGTCAGGAGCTAAATGAGTTAAATGCCAGTCGTATGTGAGATTGTGATCCCCCTTTAATGTTTATGTGATGAAAGTGAGTGTGAGAAAAGGTATCACTCACCAACTGTACTGTCCATATTTTAGAAGTTGGAAATAAGAATTTGGTCACAAAAAGACAGGTTTACTACTACCATTTATTAATTACTAGTAGAGAATATAATTTATACTAATTAAATATCAAAATATTTGTAGAGAATCAGAGCATAACATGTTACATTTAATCCCTCAAATATATAAGGCTATATTTGTATATTGAATGTTAAATAGCAGCAGAAATTGTAACTGATCCCTAGATTCATTTTTACTCTCTTAATGCTTAGGAGTATATTACATAAGTTCAAAAAACATGTGGATACCTGAATATCTTTTACCTCAGCATAAGGGACATAAATATGTTATTCAGTCATATTTTGAGCTATGTTGGTGCACTATTGGGTATGCTAAAGAAGGTCAAAGGAAATATAATTCAGCTAAAAATCTTTCTGTAATAATATCAGGAGTAATAACCTCACCTAAATTTACATGGATATGCAAAAAGTGCCATAACACAAGTATATTTTGCTTTCTCATTTCTAGCTTTTAATTTTAAAGAAGCATAAAATCTGATAGTATAGGTTCCTCTTGCACATATTTTTTATCTTTGCTAAGTTTAGGATGTTTATTCCTACTAGTACATTAATAAAATATAATTATGTGTTTGTGTGGGTTTCAGCCTTGACAGACAAGTTTGCCATACTTGGCTTTCTAAGTTTATTTCCCTTCCTATTTTGCTATTACAGTGCAAGTTCACCAAAGCTGCAAGGCAACAAATGTAAATATGTGAAGATTGATCTTTAATTACTATTTGAAACACAAGGTTCTTAATAGCATCTTCTTTTGAAAAGCAGGCAACATTAAAATACATACGTACATGCACCTGTGCAACATCTGTAAGTAGCCCTAGGTCTCAAAGAGGCTTGCATTAATATTAATCCCAAAGAGTCTCAGAATAGCTATAAAATTTCCATGGATATATTTACATATGGATATATACAGCTCCCTGTTAAATTCCTCAGAATTTACTTGGTGGCTTATATTGGTACAAGAAAGTCGAAAAATCATAATTTTGCAGTTGTTGATGGTTTAGTTTCCAATGAATTTAAAAGATAACTTATACATATTAAAATCTACAGAACAACTATATGAAATATTCATATGATATTAGTGTGGCTACCAAAGCTTTATTTTAGTTACTGTTACATCCCCATCTGTTAAATTCTGACATTTTTATGGCCGTATATTTAAAGTTAGTGTGTTAAAAGCAATGTGTGTGTTTGGGGGTACCAATATGTTATCAATATTCTTTTTATTTTGTGTATTAGGTCTATTTTTATTTAATGTAAGTTCTAATGTGGTTGATTTATATCAGTTTAATTTTCCATTTGAATCACGTTATATTTTTCTTCATTTTTTGCTTTATTTTTATTAAAAGGATATTTTTTGTTACTCCATTTTGCCCTCTACTAAATTATTAATTTTATATTATTTCATCACTTTGAGTGGTGATACAAGTAATTATAACAGCACACTTGACCTATTATTAAGATGCATTACAAATTATTTTTACCATTTCCCCAGCAATGCTCAAATATTGTAGACTTCCATTCCATTTATTCCTCTCATAACTTTCCTGGATATTCACATGAATCTCAGTGTACCTGTATTCTGAATTATATAAAGCAGTACACTTGAGGTTTGGTGTAATCAATTATCATTTATGATTAATGGCATATTTATACCTTTGTGGTATTTGTCATTTCCTCCTACATTTCTGTGTTTCTCTCTGATATAATTTCCTCTTCCTCAATAATTTCTTTTAGCATTTCTCTTAAGTCAAGACTGTTGGTAATAGTCTTTATTTTGTTTGTCTGAAAATGCCTTTATCAGTACTTTATTTGGGAGATATATGTTATTCTATGTTGGCAGGTATTTTCTTTTTAACACTTTAAATAAATGCTTCTATTGACATCCGGCTTTCAATGTTCATTATAAAGTAAGCTACCAGTCTTATCTGAGCTTCTTTAAATGTAATGTGTAATTTTTCTCTGGCTGATTTTAAGATTTCATCTTTTTAATTTTGTTTTAAATGATCTCCCTGTGGAGTACCCAGTGAAGTAACATAAAGAAGTCTGCTATCCAGTAGAGCAGGGAAATATTATTTCCACCACTGGAAGGGAGAACTAATAATTGGCAGTAATAGTACAATCTAAAAGATCCCATGTTCTTTATCGTATTCACTTTCTTCCATTTTGCAACCCAAATTTGTTCATTCCCTCACCAAGATGATATACCAAATGACCTGCGAAATCTTATCACCAGGCTTAAAGTTCAACATCATATTACAATTCTTTCACACAACATACAGTGGTGGAACTAAGGCAGGGAAATGGAAATAACATTCTCATTTGGAAAAGGGAAAATAGGAAGCCAGTGATCTATAATGATGCTTAAACAAACTGGGCAGGTAACCTAGGAATATAGAATGTTCTTTGATTAGGCTTTGGTAATGCTCCTTAGCAGTGACAACAAAGTTTATTCTTCTAAATGTCTGCTCACTCCTTCTTTTAGGCCATTCCTGTTCCATTTTCTTCTGTGGCCATATCTGAATAGGACATTGGAGAGAGTATCCTCTTTATCAGATGAGTACATTTCTCATTCTTCTTATAGCTTTTATTTTTGTTTTGTTATTTTCCCCTCTTTTTTTTATCTTTTAAAGGTTTCTTTTTTTTCCCATAAATTATTGGGATACAGGTGGTATTTGGTTACATGAGTTATTTCTTTAGTGGTGCTTTGCGAGATTTTAGTGCACTCATCACCTGAGCAGTATACACTGCACTATATTTGTAGTTTTAGATCCCTCACCCCTGCCCCCCCATTCTTCCCCGCAAGTCCCCAAAGTCCATCGCATCATTCTTATGCAATCTTATCTTACAGCATTTAGAAGGTTAGTCCCACCCATCCTTTTAAGGTTCAAAAAGTCACAGTTTTTTCTAATGCAGGTTTTGGTCTTTTTTAGGAATAAACACTTTCAAAAATTTGGTTGTCTTCTCATCTTTTTCCCATGTGATAATAGCTATGCTCATAATTCTTTTTGAGACACACATGTCCCTCTTGATTTGATTTTCAATATATTTAGCTTACAAGATTTCCAAAAGAGAGCTATGGTTCCAGTCCCCTTACCCTGAGATGTACTGCCAAAATAAAAATATTTGGTGGGCAACATAGTAATTGATTCAGAGATTACACTAAGGTTATTATTTTTACCTACATTGCTGATTTTGCCATAATCATAAAGTGGAATTTAATTAGCATTTTCACAAAAAGCTTCTTTAACTGATAGGAGCTGAGAAATACTCACATCAGTTACAGTACTTGCACAACAGCCTATTGTTTTCTGAGCTCACTGTTTCTTGCAGAATTTATCCAAGGAAGCCATTAGAGATAAAAATCTAATAGCAGTCAGGTTTAGCATTATTTTAATTTTTTGAAAAATACATTCATTTACAAGCTTTATTTGTTGTATTTCCAGTGATATCATTATATAATGTTATCAAATATGCTATAGCTGCATAACTTGGGTCATTCTTTTTCAAGCTAAATTGTAAGTCTTATTAAGCTTTCACCAGAATATAAAGTCACATAATTTAGGTTTTATATTACCAAAACACTCCACTTCTACATATTGCTTTCTGTGTTAGTTTTTGTTAGATTATTCTGTAGTGGCAAAAACTTTCTTAGTGATTACAGGAATGTGTTTATCTCTCACTTATATGTACATGTTATTTTTGAGTTAGTTGTGGTTTGCTCCATTCAGAAAGTTAAGCTGAAGAGGACAACCCTGTTTGGGACATGCTGTTCTCATCATGAAGAGAAAACAGAGATGGTAGAACCATGTGATACTCTTGAAGCTTTTCCTCACACAATGCACCAGTCATTTCTGCTTTTGCTGTTTTGGCCAAAAGAAATATGGCCATTTAGATAGAAAAGAAATACAATTATCTCCTGGAGAAAAGCAGCAAGTAACTGAAAAATAAACAATCTACCAAAATTGGTAGTATAGATTTTTGCACTACAATTCTGGCTAATGTAGAATTTATTGGTAAGATACATTTAGATCTTAAACTAATTTCTGCTGGGACACAAGAGACTAAATTTAATCTATGTCAGAGGCCCTATCTAATATAATGAGACAATTCTTCTACATTAATTCACTCAGAAATTATTCATTGCATTCATACGTTTGATAATCAAAATTATTCATACCATGCTTAAGAGTGATTCCAAAGTACAACACCTGGACATTATTCCTCACTCATAAAGCCTGCATTTGTTTTCTATTGTTGACATTAAAAACTACCACCAACTTAATCACATGCACAACTTAAATGTATTATCCTACACTTCTGGAGATCAGATGTCTGATACAGATCTCAGCATGAAATAGGTCAACAGGGCTCTATGTCCTTGCAGTTCTAGGGGAGGATATGTTTCCTTATACATTTAAGTTGTTGGAAGTATTTACCACCTTCTACTTGTAGCCATTTTCTTGCTGGCTATGATGTTAGGGCCATTCTCTTTTTTCTAGACCCACCCACAATTCTTGACTCTTGGCATTTTTTCTCCATCATAATATCAAAACAAAACAAAGACTTCAAAGCTGCAAACAGGAAAGAATATAGTTTACTGAGCACTCACTTTATCTGTGCCAAAGAACTATACCTGACATTCCACACCAACTATTTTTATCTGGTTCTTACTCCAATTTATTGTGACACGCATTTTTTCATTTGCAGATGAAAAAAACTGAAACTCAACATGGATATATGACTTGACCTAGGACTTTTTAGCTTCTAAACAAATGCAATCGCGTTGAGACTCCAGGTCCGATTAACATCTGTGCTCTTTCCATTTATTACAGGGTTTCCATTCTCTCTAGAAAATTTTTGTTATTATTGAACTATTTCTGCATGTGAAATAAAGCCATGATAATCATGCTTGTCTTTTAGAATGCTGAATTGTTACCTAGAGTGATTATTTTAGTCGAAGATGTCTGATACAGTAGGGAGAAGAGACAGGTGTGCAATCTTTCATCAATACCTTAACTCTCAAATGGCTCTTTTTTGTAAAAGTTTTGGAAATAGCCTTAGAGTAAGAAAATTGTTCTACTGGAATATCTTGTAAAAGCATCATTATAGACCTCCAGTGTCACAGGGTGCAGATGTGGCATAGAGTTTATCAGGGACATTACAAGGAAGAAAGTGGAAGAGTACATGCTCACCCTCCAAACTTTCAACATTGTGTAGTATAGCATGGATATAGATGTTCTGTATGCATGTCCAGAATTCCAGGAGGTAGGGGTCTGCCTGAATGGCATGCTTGACATGAAATTAAAAGCACTCCAAGAGAACAAGTTCTGTACAAACATTGTGTTACATATGTAGATGTTAGCTTAAGAGGAAAGGGAGCAACACAAAGTTTCTATAAGGAACAAAAATTTGTCAGTACCAGTAACTAAATAGAAAGTATGCATACTGAGAACCAAGTTTTACATATGGAGATGCTAGGAATAGCCTTGTAAGTCAAGAATGCTGACATCAATCTAAGGCTTTGCTGTCTCTCAGCAGACTGATTTAACCCAGCTCATTGGCTTTTTACTAAGTTAGAACAAAAAAGAAAATGATCCTCCTGGGCCATATGAATTTTTCTCTCTTCAAAAAATATAATTTGTCATAAATATACATATTTATAATCTTATATGAATAATTCAAATATGCATATTTGGATTGATACTTGGTAATGCCAAGTAATTCTTAATTATCTAAATTGTCTATCCTTTTATATTACAATAATGTTCAGTAAGCACTAAATTAGAATGAGAACACCAGATGGAAAAGAATTGGACAAGAAAAGCAAAGTAGTTTGTATGTATGTGTTTGTCTGTGTGCGTGTATGTTGGTATTTTATATTTATAACATGTTTGTACACTGAAACACTGCCAGATCCCTTGAATATGGCACATCAGGAAGCAATCCAGATTTCTATTCTCTATTTTCTATAGTTTTCCTTCTTTTCAAACATATATCCATCTCCTGATTCAATACTCATTGCTTTTGATTTACATTTTACTCTTTCATAATCTTTCTTATTACTACCATTTATCAATTAATTTACATATGAAACAGTGTCTTGTGTGTAATGCCACAGGTAATAGAATATGAAAAATTTAATTTAATACTCTTTTCCAAATTTAGATATAGAATTAATGCAGTCAAAATACAAGTGGGTATTTTGTGGGCACTGTCTAGCTGATTCTAAAATTCACTTGGAAACAAAATGATCCAAAAAGAGCTAAAGTGATCTTAAAAATGGAAAATAAATCCATGAAATTTAGCTTACCATATATGAAGACTAATCATAAAGTTCCCAATTCCAATGTCAGTGAGTAAATGTGTTTTCTAAGTGGAAAGAAGGAATCTTGGCTTCCATTTTACTCCATATACCAAAACACTAGATGAATAGTACTTCTAAATGAATAATCAATAAACCTTCTGAAAGAAAACATTAGGAAACCACCATCATGCCCTTAATTTAGGAAAAATTGTGTTGTGCAAGTGAAACAAAGCTCCATATATAAAGGGATAAATGATAAAATAGACTCTTTAGAACTGTTCATCAAAAGGCACAACGAAAAGAGTGAAAATGAACTTCAATGAGGTAAATGTATTTTGAATAAGTATTCAAGAGAAGATTCATATACTGGGACATAAACAACTCTTAAAGGTGATAAAGAGAAATCAATAAATTGTTTCTCTTTAATGCATGGTGGATGATTTTCTTAGAGCTATCTCCCACTGACCTACCCTAACTCGAGAAGGAGTTAGAATTAGCCATGCCTAGAAAGAGAAGCAGATTAGGTAATCTATGAAAATTAATAGATGTGCAGTGTAAGATATCAGTAAATAGGTAAATACACATAAGGTAGAACATGACTTTATTAATAATTCACATTAAGAAAACATATAATTAATTATAAATAAAATTGTTAACAATTATGAAGCCATTACTTATTCTTATACCTTCTCTCATGTGCATTAAAATACATCTTCTAATAATTAAAAGCTTGAATCCAGTTTCTATATGGCACCCAAGTCATTTGTTGTCTGATTTTCTAGTCTCCTCTTGTACCTCCCTGTTATCAAATTAGTGGTGTTTGATTTCTGATTATAGAATATGGAGTGTCTACTAGTAAAAATATGTGCATGACAGTTTTCCTTAGGCTAAATTTAAAAAATTTCAGCATACAAACTTTTATGAAATACTCTTCACAGTGTTTTCCATATTCATTGAAACATTTTTAAAAATGAGAGAATCCCTCCAATGGACTAAAGGGATTGAATTTTACATGCAATTCCACATCTGCATACATTCCCTAGTATTCCTTATTTTGTCACATTTTTTACTTTCTGCATCTTTGGTAGTATAGTGTCTGACAACTCGATTGTTCCTATCCTACCGCGCCTACACTTATTATAGTGGAAGCCAGCTCACATAACTATCAGATGAAAACCTTAGTGCTCCTTTGTTCTTATACTCCTAAAATTAATAGTGGTATTAACCTTCAATATCCCAAGGACCTTCCAGCAACCATGTTTATTTAAGAACCATTGGGTCCAGAGAACCTTTCACTAAGCACCATTAAAATATACATTTAATGGAAATCTACCTGGAAGGTGTCTCGGATTAATTCACAAATAATAAAAATACCATACTATTTTAGGAAAATTTGATCATCAATAGCTTTTTTAATATATTTAATGTTACTACGAGCTTTTCCAGCTGATTTTATTGATTTTTATCTATTTTGAATTTCATATTTTTATTTCTTATTTCAGGGAAAAACACTTTTAATCTTTTGAAACACACCTCTGCGGTAATATACTTTTTGGTCTGTTTTCAGCTAGAGACATGTAGCTTTAGACTCACACAATTTATTTATTTATTTTTTCTTTCAAATTTTCACTTACTTTTTAAACACTCTTTGAGGTATGACTCATTTTTTAAAAACAAATTAAAATATGATGCTGTGAAAAATTCAGTGAATATGCAATATGGTAAGTTATAATTTTGATTATTGAAAATAACTTTTATAGTTTTAACTTTTATAATAATGCAGATGATTGTTATGGATTGAATACATATAATATGCAAAGAACTACACTAGACAGTTATATAAATATTTTACTTAATGATCAATTAATTACTCAAGGAAAATCAAGATAAGGCAACTGAAGAAAATTTCCTATCTCACATTACTAGAGAGCTGAGCTGAGATTAAAATCTAGGTCCTTATTAATGCAAAATATTATAAGCTTAGCTTCTACAGATGATTGTATACATATTTTTGAAATCATGATGGTAATAATCTTATGGTATTGAAATTTGTATTTAGTGTTAAATATTTTTTACAATATAGCTTGAGCAGTGAAGAGATATTTCTTGTGACTTGAAACAAAAATCTGGAGGAGTGTACAACCAGATGTTTCAGTGTAAGAATTACAGATATTAGGAAAGTGGAATGTGTACTTTGACAAAATTGTAAAAAAGGAAAATATTTAAGCATTTTAATTAATACTTATTGGAATCTTTGTGCTGTAACTTCTCTGCAGGAATAGTAAATGTGCCTAGAGAAAGTAAGTGCCATTGAAAAAATGACTCTGTTAGAGTCTTAAAGGGAAGTTTATTAGATGGAGCACACAAAATGAAATAGATTTTTAGAGAATGTTCATGGAAATATTTCTAAAGTAAAAATGCAGTCTCCTTCATTTAAAATATAGCAAGATAAGGTTTTGGGGGTAGATCTTGTATCCAATATTATTTGTTAATAGTTTTTCAATTTTGAAAAATTTTAAACATATCCCAAAATAAAAAAAAATTACAATGAACAAGTGCATATACACCATCCAGTTCTACCATTAGTGTTTTATCTGTACCATATTTTCTTTATATAGTCCACCATTCATGAACATGTAGATTGATTTCATGTCTTTGTTATTGTGAATAGTGCTCTGATGAATCTATTAGAGCATGTCTTTTTGGTATAAAGATCTGTTTCCTTTGGGTATACACCCAGTAATGGGATTGCTGAATTAAATGGTAATTCTGTTTTAAGTTCTTTGAGAGATATCCAAACTGATTTTCCAGAGCGGCTGAACTAATTTGTGTTCCCAATAACAGCGTATAAATGTTTCCTTTCTCCACAACCTTATCAACGTCTGTTTTTTTTTCTTTTTTACTTTTTATTTATTTATTTATTATTATTATACTTTAGGTTTTAGGGTACATGTGTGCAATGTGCAGGTTAGTTACATATGTATGCATGTGCCATGCTGGTGCGCTGCACCCACTAACTCGTCATCTAGCATTAGGTATATCTCCCAATGCTATCCCTCCCCCCTCCCCCCACCCCACAACAGTCCCCAGAGTGTGATGTTCCCCTTCCTGTGTCCATGTGTTCTCATTGTTCAATTCCCACCTATGAGTGAGAATATGCAGTGTTTGGTTTTTTTGTTCTTGCGATAGTTTACTGAGAATGACGACTTCCAATTTCATCCATGTCCCTAGAAAGGACATGAACTCATCATTTTTTATGGCTGCACAGTATTCCATGGTGTATATGTGCCACATTTTCTTAATCCAGTCTATCATTGTTGGACATTTGGGTTGGTTCCAACTCTTTGCTATTGTGAATAATGCCGCAATAAACATACGTGTGCATGTGTCTTTATAGCAGCATGATTTATAGTCCTTTGGGTATATACCCAGTAATGGGATGGCTGGGTCAAATGGTATTTCTACTTCTAGATCCCTGAGGAATCGCCACACTGACTTCCACAATGGTTGAACTAGTTTACAGTCCCACCAACAGTGTAAAAGTGTTCCTATTTCTCCACGTCCTCTCCAACACCTGTTGTTTCCTGACTTTTTAATGATTGCCATTCTAACTGGTGTGAGATGGTATCTCATTGTGGTTTTGATTTGCATTTCTCTGATGGCCAGTGATGGTGAGCATTTTTTCATGTGTTTTTTGGCTGCATAAATGTCTTCTTTTGAGAAGTGTCTGTTCATATCCTTCGCCCACTTTTTGATGGGGTTGTTTGTTTTTTTCTTGTAAATTTGTTGGAGTTGATTGTAGATTCTGGATATTAGCCCTTTGTCAGATGAGTAGGTTGTGAAAATTTTCTCCCATTTTGTAGGTTGCCTGTTCACTCTGATGGTAATTTCTTTTGCTGTGCAGAAACTCTTTAGTTTAATTAGATCCCATTTGTCAATTTTGGCTTTTGTTGCCATTGCTTTTGGTGTTTTAGACATGAAGTCCTTGCCCATGTCTATGTCCTGAATGGTAATGCCTAGGTTTTCTTCTAGGGTTTTTATGGTTTTAGGTCTAACATTTAAGTCGTTAATCCATCTTGAATTGATTTTTGTATAAGGTGTAAGGAAGGGATCCAGTCTCAGCTTTCTACATATGGCTAGCCAGTTTTCCCAGCACCATTTATTAAATAGGGAATCCTTTCCTCATTGCTTGTGTTTCTCAGGTTTGTCAAAGATCAGATGGTTGTAGATATGTGGCGTTATTTCTGAGGGCTCTGTTCTGTTCCATTGGTCTGTCTCTCTGTTTTGGTACCAGTACCATGCTGTTTTGGTTACTGTAGCCTTGTAGTATACTTTGAAGTCAGGTAGCATGATGCCTCCAGCTTTGTTCTTTTGGCTTAGGATTGACTTGGCAATGCAGGCTCTTTTTTGGTTCCATATGAACTTTAAAGTAGTTTTTTCCAATTCTGTGAAGAAAGTCATTGGTAGCTTGATGGGCATGGCATTGAATCTGTAAATTACCTTGGGCAGTATGGCCATTTTCACAATGTTGATTCTTCCTACCCAGGAGCATGGAATGTTCTTCCATTTGTTTGTATCCTCTTTTATTTCCTTGAGCAGTGGTTTGCAGTTCTCCTTGAAGAGGTCCTTCACATCCCTTGTAAGTTGGATTGCTAGGTATTTTATTCTCTTTGAAGCAATTGTGAATGGGAGTTCACTCATGATTTGGCTCTCTGTTTGTCTGTTGTTGGTGTATAATAATGCTTGTGATTTTTGTACATTGATTTTGTATCGCGAGACTTTGCTGAAGTTGCTTCTAACAGCCACTCTAACTGGTGTGAGACAGTATCTCGCTGTGGTTTTGATTTGCATTTCTCTGATGATTAGTGATATTGAGCATTTTTTCATATGTTTGTTGGCAGCTTGTATGTCTTTTTATTTTTTTGAGACAGATTCTTGCTCTGTCACCCAGGCTGGAGTGCAGTGGCATGATATTGGCTCTGCCTCCAGGGCTCAAGCAATCATCCCACCTCAGCCTCCCAAGTGGCTGGGACTACAGGCACACACCACTGCACTCGACTAGATTTTGTATTTCACTAAAAGTGACAGGGTTTTGCTATATTGACCAGGCTGGTCTGAAATCCTTGGCTCAAGTGAACGGCCCACCTCAGCTTCTCAAAGTGTTGGGATTACAGGCAAGAATTACCACGCCTGTTCCCTGTATGTTTTCTTTAGAGAAGTGTTTGCCCATCTTTTAATGGAGTTATTTGTTTACTGCTTGTTAAATTATTGAAGTTTCTTATAGATTCTGGAAATTAGACCTTTGTCAGATGCATAGCTTGTGAATATTTTTCCCCATTTTGTAAGCTTTCTATTGTTTTGATAGTTTCTTTTGCTGTGCGAAGTGCTTTAGTTTAATTAGGTCCCACTTGGCGATTTTTGTTTTTTTTGCAATTACTTTTTAGGACTTAGTCATAAATCCTTTGCCAAGGTCAGTGTCTAGGAAGATATTTCCTACCATTCCTACCTAGGTTTTTTTCTAGGACTTTTATAGTTTGAGGTCTTACATTGAAGTCTTTAATCCATCTTGATTTAATTTTTGTAATGTGAAAGGTAGAAGAGTTTCACTCTTCTGCATATGGCTTGCCAGTTATCCCAGCACCACTGAAATGGAAAAACATTTCAAGCTCATATATTGGAATAATAAATATCACTGAAATGGCAATACCAGGAACCAAAAAGGAGTCCAAATACCCAAAACAATTATAAGCAAAATGAATAAAGTAAGATACATCATATCATCTGACTGCAAACTGTACTATAAGGCTACAGTAACAAAAACGGCATGGTACTTGAACAAAAACAGACACATATACCAATGGAACAGGATAGAGAACCCGGAAATAAAGCTACACATCTAAAACCATTTGATCTTTGACAAAGTCAACAAAAACAAGCAATGGTGAAAGGACTCCATAAATTTACTTTTTAAAGTGACGGTTTAAAAGGTTTGCCCATTTTACTGTCTCTCCCACTTATTTTGTCTTTTTATTTTTCAATTGTATGAGTTCTTTTTCACCTCCCTTTTCAACTTCCTACCTTTGGTTAACAATATTCTGTCAGATATAAATTTTGAGAGTCGAATTATTAAAGAAAGGTCTACTTCTTGCTATTTGCTTTGTTGCCTGATATATGTGTCAACCCTTAGGTCAGTACAATAACTGTAGCTTTATAATAAAACTGGATGTCAAGTAATTTAAGTGCTCAAATTTTGCTCATTTTTAAAATGATTTCATATATTCTAGGTTATTTGTATTGACATATATTATTTATAACAATCTTGCCAACTCCTACAAAAAGTGCTCCTGGGATTTTGACTCGGATTGCATCACAGCTATAGATCAATTTATAAATAAATGATGTATTAACAACATTGAATATTTCAGTTCTTGTCTTTTCTCTAATTTGCCTAATATCAATACTTAAGATTTCCACTAAAATGTTAATATATGTGGTGAGAGTGAGGTTTCTTGCCCTTTTCCCCAAATTTATAGGAAATATGTTTAATATTTTGCCCAATGTACAATGTTAGCTACACATTTATTAAAATGCCCTTCATGAGATTAAGGGTCAGTCCTTCTGTTCCTAGTTTGCTTAGAGTTTTTGTGAATGAATGTGTATGTGTGTGTGTGTATATATATATATGTGTGTGTGTGTGTGTATATATGTGTGTATATATATATTTAGGATATATATGTATATATAGATAAAAATATATATATGTATATATATAAATATATATCTGTGTGTGTGTTAGGATCTACTCTTAATTTTAAGTACACAATACAGTTATTAACTATAGTCACCATGCTGTATAATTGATCCTTAGAACTCATTCATTCAGCCTAACTGTAACTTTGTGTCCTTTGACAAACTTCTCCCCATTCCTCCACCCCAGCCCCTGGAAACCACTATTCTGTTCTCTGATCCTATACATTCATTGTTTTGTAATTCCACATATAGGTGAGATAATTTATTATTTTTCTTTCTGTGCTTGGCTTATTTCACATAGCCTAATGTCCTCCAAGTTCATCCATGTTGTCACATATGACAGAATTTCCTTTTTATAAGGCAGACAACTATTCCAGTGTGTGTGTGTGTTTGTGTGTGTGTAACATTTTCTTTATATGCATTCATCTGTGGACGGACATTTAGCTTGGTTCTATATCTAGACTATTATGTATAATGCAGCAATGAACACGAGTGTGCAGATATATCTTGGACATACTGATTTCATTTACTTTAGATATATGCCAGAAATGAGATTGCTGAATCATATAATTCTACTTTTTAAATATTTTGAAGAATATCCATACTGTTTTTTATAATTATTGTAGCAATTTGCATTCTCACTAACAGTGCACAAGTGAGCCCTATTCTCCACATCCTTGCCAACAATTATCTTTTTTATTTTTGAGAAAAGTCATTCTATTAGGTAGGGGTGATATCTCATGGTAATTTTAATGTACATTGCTCTGATAATTAGTAATCTTGAATATTTTTTCATATTCCTATAGGATATTTGCATGTCTTCTTTTAAAAATGTCTATCTAGGTCCTTTGACCATTTTTTAATTGGGTTATTTGTTTTATTCTTACAGAGATTTTAATTGGGTTATTTGCTTTATTCTTATAATGGTATTTAAGTTACTTATATATTTTGAATATTAACCCCTTTTGGGATATATAGCTTGCAGATATTTTCATTGTTCTGTAGACTGTATGTTCACTGTGTCACTTTTTTCTTCTGCTATGCAAAAACTTTTCGGTTTGATGCAGTCAATACATCGAATTCTGCATTTTTCCTATGCTTTTAGGGGAACACACACACACAAAAAATCATTCCTCGGACTAACATCAAGGAATTTTTTTCTCTATGTTTTCTTCTGTAGTCTTACAGTTTTAGGACTTACATTTAATTAAGTCTGTAATAAATTTGGGTTGATTACTATACATGGTATGAGATAAGGATTGAATTCATTCTGTATATGGATATCCAGTTTTCCCAACATCATTTATTAAAGGGATTGTATTTTCTGCTTTGAGATTCATGTCAACTTTGTCAAAGATCAATTGATCCTAAATGTATTGATTTATGTCTGAGCTCTCTATTGTGCGCCATTGGTCTATGTATCTGTGTAATGCCAGTAGCATGGTGTTTTTGATTCCTATAGCTTCATATTATATATTGAAACATCATTGTGTAATGCTTCTAGAATTGCTTTTCTTTCTCAAGACTCCTTTGGCTATTTGCAGTCTTTGGTAGTTGCATAAAAATTTCAAAATTGCCTTTCTGGGGGGTATTTTGTAGTTGCATAGAAATTTCAATATTGCCTTTTGTATTTCTGTGGAAAATGTCATTGTAATTTTTATATCAATTACATTGAATTGGTAGATTGCTTTAAGTACTATGGACATTTTAACCATATCAATTCCTCAGTCCATGAGATGGAATATCTTTCCACTAATTTGTGTCATCTTCAATTTCTTTCCTCACTATTCTACAGTTGTTATTTTACACGTCTTTCACTTCCTCGGTTAAACTTATTCTTAAGCATATTTTTTTGCACTTATTGTAAATGGGACGGATTTCTTAACTTTTTTTATAGTTGTTGGTGTATAGAAGTGTTACTGATTTATGTGTTGATTTGCACCTTTCAACTTTATTGAATTTATTTATTAATTCTTGGTAAAGTGTTTATGATATTTTAAGTATAAGGCTATGGCATCTGTAAACAGAGACAATTTAACTTATTTCTTTCCAAATTGGATGTTTTTTAAAATTTATTTTTCTTGCCAAATATCTCTGGCTAGGACTTTCAGTACTATGCTGAATGCAAGTAGCCAGACTGAAGGGAAATAATAAAAATGATCTATCCTGGAAAACGTTCTGTATGTGCTTGAGAAGAATGTGTATTTTGCTGCTTTTGGATAGAATGTCTGTATATGGCTTTTAGGTCCATTCGTTCTATAGTGATATTTAAGTTTCCTGCTTTCGTAAAGATTTTTCTGTCCGGAAGATATATCCATTGTTGAAAATGGGATATTGAAATCCCAAACTATTATTGTATTGTTTAATAATTATTTCTTCAATCAACTTAATGTTTGCTTTATAGATGTTTCAATGCTGGTTGCATGTACATTTAGAATTGTTCTATCTTTTTGATTAATTGACCCCTTTATCATTTTAGAGTTACCTACTTTGCCTTGTGGCAGATTTTGACTAAAGGTTTATTTTTTCTTTTACACACACACACACATACACACATACACACACACACAGCTATGTGTGTTATGTGTAAAGCCATTTACATGAAATAGTTTCTCCATCCCTTCACTTTTAGCCTCTGTGTATACTTAAGCTAAGGTGAATCACTTGTGGGAAACATTGTTGGATCTTGGTTTTCTACTCATTCAGTCACTCTGTGACTTTTCCATTTTGATTTTCCATTAAATTGCAATCATAATTTAAGCCATTTACATTGAAACTAATTATTGGTAAGGACTTACTGTTGTCATTTTGTTCATTGTTTCCTGTTTTGTAGTTCTTTTGTTCTTTTCCTCCTTTCTTGTTGTCATTGTTTTCATTTGTTTAACAGTGTATGCTTTGATTCTTTTCATGTTTTTAAAAAATATTTCTTTTTTTCTTCTTTATTTTCAGACAAAGTCTTACTCTTTTGTGAGGCTGGAGTGCAGTGGTGCAATCTCAGCTAACTCTAACCTCTGCTTCCCAGGCTCAAAGGATCTTCCCACCTCTCCTTTGTTTAGCTGGGACTACAGTAGTGCACGACCACGTCCAGCTAATTTTTGTTTTTTTTAGTAGAGATGGGGTTTTGCCGTGTTCCTCAGACTGGTATCAAACTGCTGGCCTCAAGTTATCTTCCTACGTAGGCTGTCCAAAGTGCTGGGATTACAGGCATGAGCCACCATGCCTGGACTTTAAAAAGCATTTCTACTATAGGTTTTTCTTTTTGATTACCAAAAAACTTCTATTAAAAATCTTTTAAAGTTCATTCAGCAGAAGAAGGAATTAGTCAACTTTAAGACATGTTATTTAAAATTAACCATTTGGAGAAACAAAAGAAAAAAAGAATGAAATAAGTGAAGAAAGTATGAGGGACCTATGGCACACTATCAAGCATATGAACATATAATTTATGAAATTTCCAGCAGGAGAAGAGAGAGAGAAAAGATAAACATCTTACTTAAAGAAATACTGGCTGAAAACTTCCCAAATGTTGATAGGGATATGCACATACAAATTTATGTAGCCCAAAGACACTTAAGTAAAATTTACTCAAAGGAGGACATTCCAACATACATTATAATCAAATTGTCAAAAGTAAAAGACAAAAAACAAAAATACCAGTGGAATTCTCAGCAGAAATCTTGTAAGGTAGGAAGAAATGTTATTTGTTTGTTTGTAACTTATATATATATATATATATATTTAAAACAAATTATTAAATTTCTAACAGATTCAGGGGCCATTAAATATTTTATTTTGTTTTAATTTTAATAAAATGTTAAAATTTAATTTAATTTGCAGGAATTGTTGGCTTAAAGTTATTTATAGTGTTTTTAAATTAACTTTTAACATGTAGAATATTTAATTCATTGATCATATTCCCATAACACTGACCATAAATAGAAGGAAAGACACATATTTTCAATAACAAATGAAAAGCTGTATCACTCTAGGATTATAAATATCCCACATATCTTAAGATGATAAAGAAATTTTATAAACAGCATTAGAGAAACAAGTTTGAAAACTTAAAGAAAATGAACAATTTTTTTTGAAAGACATATATGACAAAAGTTCGCTCAAGAGAAAATACATAATCTGGACAGCCCTATATCTCTTGAAAAGATTACGCAAACTTTCTTGGAGTGAAAACTGTCGGTCCAGATGGTTTCATTACAGAATTCTACCCAAAAGTTGCTGAAAAAATAAGACCAATTTTACACAATTTATTTCAGAAAATTGAAGAGGAGGGTACATTTCCAAATGAATCAAACATTACCCTAAAAACAAAACCTGGCAGATATATTACTAGAAAATAAAACTACAGATCAAGATTACTCATGCAGATCAATGCAGAATTTGTTAAATGTTACCAAAAGAAATCGAAAAATAAATAAGGATAATACATCACAACCCAGTTAGGTTTATCCTTGGAAAATGAGTATAGTTTATAACAATTCAAAATTATTTAATTTTAAGTTAACCAGTGTAATATACTATATTAACATATATGCTTATCTCAGGAGATAGAGAAAAATCATTTGACCACATCTAAAAGCCACCATTAAGACTTTCATTCCGAGGCAGGGCATGGCAGCTCATGCCTATAATCCCAGCACTTTGGAAGTCCACGGTGGGTGGATCACCTGAGGCCAGGAGTTCAAGACCAGCCTGGCCAACACGATGAAACCCCGTCTCTACTAAAAATACAAAAATTAGACAGGCGTGGTGGCTCACACCAGTAGTTTCAGCTACTTGGGATGCTGAGGCAGGAGAATCACTCAGACTCGGGAGGCAGAGGTTGCAGTGAGCAACCTGCACTCCAGCCTGGGCACCAGAGTAAGCTCGGTCTCAAAAAAAAAAAAAAAGAAAGAAAGAAAGAAAAAGACTTTCATTTCCAGACAAGACTGCACAGACTCACCTTTCCCTCTTCCTCCTCTTCCCCTCTAAACACAACCAAATACTCTGGGAATAATTAACAATAATAACAGGACTCTGAAAAGTGGAATGAAGTCATCCTGGTTAGAGATCTCAGAACTTAAAGCAGCAATATTCCTTTGAATTCCATAGGTTTTCTTTTAACCCTTAGTTATTCTTAACTGTCCACCAGAGATCCCTGCAACCACCTACATACACAGCTCTCCCCAAGTCTCCCTCAAAAGAAATATAAATATTTTTAAAGCCAGATAAAGAACTGTGGACAAGAGAAATAACATTAGTTACCTAATGGGAAAATGGAGAGACCCATCCCCTCAAATCACCTGTCAGCAGCAGTGGCTTCTCTTCCTACAGCAGTGGTGCCAGCAGAGCCCTGGTGGAACATCCCATCTTCTGCTCAAACCTAAGCAGCGGCAAGTCTTCTAACCCTCTACTGAGACTGCAGCCAACTTAGCTCTTCACCTAGCAGCAGAAGGAAAACTCATCCCAAGTACTCCCATACTCACCACCAGCAAAAGGTAGCTCAGGTCAGTGGGTGTGGTGTTCCCACATTGGCACTGGCCTATGAGATAAAATGAGAATTCCATTGGCAGCAGATGTCAGAAAAACAGGCCAGGGGAAATCTTCCTTTTCTCATAGGCCAGATATCCCACAATCCCTCCTCATACCTAGAAACACCTGAAGGCCAGGGAAGTAAAATCTACTGCTACAACAAACACAGCTAGAATTCAACATGAGCTCCAGAAAAGCTGGATAAATATAATAAACCAGCGTAGCATAGCAAGAGATCAGCAAGCTATATTGTTATTGGAGCTACAGGCCACAAATATTACCCCCAAATCAACATACCTAACGTGTTTCTGGAAAAATAAATCCCCAGGCCACAAAGGCTTCACTGGAGAATTTTACCTAATATTGGAAGAATCTTTATACCAGTTTTGTACAACCCATTACAGAAAATAAAAGAGGAGGGGACACTTTCCATTTTAGGTGACAAATATTATCCTAATAGGAAAACTTTACAAAGATATTACAAAAAGGGAAAACTGCAGACCGTGATTCCTTATGAACTTAAATGCAAAAACTTAAACATAATATAAACAATTTGAATTTAGCAATGTATTAAAATTATTATATACCATAATAAAGTGAGATCTATTACAGGTAAGTTCAGTATTTCAAAATCAATCAGTGTAATCCACCCTATTAACAGAGAAAGGGGAAAAATCATATGGTCATATCGATGAATGCAGAAAAAAACATTTGATAATGTTCAACATGCATTCGTGATAAAAGCTTTAGCAATTGGTAATAGAGGGGGACTTCAACTTTATAAGGCAATAAAAAATATAAAAATCATGCAAACTGTTTTCAGATAGCATGATGCTTTACACAGGAATTCCAGGGAATCTACAAAAATAAACTCTTAGTACTAATCAATGAGTTCAGTAATGTATACGAGAAAAACAAACACAATTGCATTTTTATATTAATAATAAACATGTGGAAACTGAAATTCAAAATACAACACAAAACAAATAAAAAACACAACATTTAAAATTGAACTGAACATAATGAAGTACTTTCATGTAAATTAAACAAGGGTAGAAATTATACTAATGGTCTAAAATCTCTTTCAGAGAATGGAGGCAGAAGAAATAATTCCTAACCCATTATGTAAGGTGAACAGTACACAAATAACAGAACCAGATAAAGTCACAAACAGAAAAGAAATCTGCAGACCAATATCTCTCACAAATATAGATGCAAAAATCCTCAACAAAATATTAGCAAATTACATCCAACAGTATATAAAAACAATTATGCACCATGATGAAGTGAGATTTATCCCAGGTACACAAAGCTGGTTCAACATTTGGAAAGCAAGTTTTTGAGTCTATCATATCAATAGGCTAACAAAGAAAAAAAGATACGATCATATCAAGAGATGCAGAAAGGGCATTTGCCAAAATCCAACACCCATTAATGATAAAAACTCTCAGTAAACTAGGTATACAGGGGGACTTTCTTCACAGAATAAAGAATACCTACAAAAACTCTACAATTAACATGATACTTAATGATTAGAAACTAGAAGCTTCCCCCCTAAAATTAGAACTAAGGCAAAGATGTTCTCTTTATCATATTTTCATCATGTTAATGGAATTATTTGGTAGTGCAACAAAATAAAGCAAAGAAAAATGTATATGGATAAGATGAAAGAAAACTGTTTTCAAATATGACATGATTATATAGAATATCTGAAAGAAATTTTAAAATTCCTAGCAATAATAAGTGATTATAGCAAGGTTGCAAGATACAAGGTTATTATATAAAAAGCAATTGTTTTCCTGCAAAAAAGTGGAATTTGAAATAAAAAACACAATACAATTTATGTTAGCACCAAGAAATGAAATGCTTAGGTATAAAACTAACAAAATATGTGTAATATCTATATTTTAAAAACCTACAAGGTAATAAAATAAATGAAAGAAAAACAAATAAAAGAAGAAACATTCCATGTTCATGGAAAGAAAGGCTCAATATTGACAACATGTCAATTTTTCCCAGCATGATTTATAGGTTCAGTGCAATCCTAATTAAAATCTCAGTAAGTTATTTTGTTTATGAGGTGAGACAAAACTCCCAAGAAGAAGAAAGTTGGAGGACTTACACTATCTGAAGCGAAGATGTACTATAAAGCTACAATAACCAAAACAGCATGGTATTGGTGACACCAAAATAGACAAATGGATTAGTGAAATAAAATAGAGACTCCCTCCAGTAGACTCATATAAATACAATAAATTAATCTTTGACAAAAATACAAAAGCAATAAAATGGAGCAAAGACAGTCTTTTAAATGAATGTTTCTGAAACAACTGGACGTCCACATGCCAAGAAAATGAGTCTAGACAAAACATGAGTCTCACACTCATTATAATTAACACCAAATGGATCATAAATCTAATATAAAATGTAAAACTGTCAAAGTCCCAGAAAATTTAGATTGTGCCTTTAGTGTTCTATCTAAAAAGTCATAGGCATGTCCAAATATATCCATATATTAAATCCAAATATCATACCCTCATATGGCAATGACTTTTTAGATAGAACGCTAAAGGTACAATTCATGAAATAAACAATTGATAAGCTGGATGTCATTAAAACTTAAACTAAAGTTTTTATTTTTCAAAAGATAATGTCAAGAGAATGAAAATACAAGCCACAGATTGGGAAAAAAAATTGCAAAAGACACATCTGATAAAAGACTGTTATCCAAAATACATAAAGCATTATTACAACTCAACAGCAAGATTGTAAAGAACCAATTAAAAAATAGGCCAAAGATCTTAACAGACACTTAACTTATGAAAGAAAACATACAAATGGAAATTAAATATATAAAAAGATACTCCATATCATACGTTATCAGGGAAATAAAAATTAAAGCAATTGTGAGATACATTACACATCTATCAAAAGGGCCGAAATCTGAAACACTGACAATAGCAAATGCTAGCAATTTTGTAGAGCAGTAGGAACTTATATGCATTACTGGTAAAAAACAAAAACAAAAACAAAAAAACAGCCATTTTGGAAGACAGTTTGGTGTAAAAAAATACTACTACCATAAAAACCAGCAATTGTGTTCCTTGGTATTTACCCAAAGCGGTAGAAAACTTATGTCCACATAAAACCTGTACATGGATGTGCATAGCATGCTTACAAATACATAATTGCCAAAATTTGGAAGCAACCAAGATTTCATTCAGTAGGCAAAGAAGTAAAAAAAACTATTTTCCCCTCAGAGAGTGGAATATTATTCAGTGCTAAAATATTTGTGATATCAAGCCATAAAAAACATGGAAGAACCTTAAATGCATATTAATAAGTGAAATAAGGCAATCTGAAAAGTCACTTCTATGTGATTCCAACTGTATGATGTTCTAGAAAAGGTAAAACTATGGAGACATTAAAAATATCACTGGCTGTCACAGGTTGAGGGAGAAAAGGTTGAAAAGATAGAGTGCAGAGGATTTTTGGAACAGTAAAATACTCTATATGATACTATAATGATAAATCATGTAATTATCATTTGTCCAAACCCACAGAACGTACACCACAAAGAGAGAACTCCAGACTTTGGGTGATTATGATGTTACATTTATCAACTGTAACAAATTTACCACTCTGGTGGAGGATATTGATACTTGAAAGAGGCTATATGTGTGAAGGTCAGGGTTTTCTGAGAAATCTCTGAATATCTTTATTGATTGTACTGTGAACCTAAAACTGCTCTAAAAATTAAAATCTTATAAAATAAAACAACTAAAAACTAGAAACACATCTGATGTTCTTTAATGGATAAATGGTTAAAAAAGTATGGTACACAATACCAACAATGGAATAATACTCAGCAATAAAAAGGAAGGGACTATTGATATTCACAAAAACCTATATGGATAAGTGGGGAATTATGCAAAGTTAAAACATGTAATATCGAAAGCTAACATAAGGTTATATAACATCAAACATGCATTTACATAATATTCTTGAAATGACAAAATCATAGAAATAAATAACAGATTAATGTTTTACAGTGTTTAGAATGGGGTATAGTAGCGAGAGGAGAGAGGTAATTGTAGTTATAAAAGGGCAACATGAGAGACACTTTTGATCATGGAACTTATCTATGTGATGGGTGTCATGCTGAATACCTGAACCTAACCATGTGATAAAATACTTAGATCTAAATATTAAACCTAAACATTAGGCCAGGTGTGGTGGCTCATGCCTGTAATCCCAGCACTTTGGGAGGCCGAGGTGGGTGGATTGCCTGAGGTCAGGAGTTTGAGACCAGCCTGGCCAACATGGTGAAACCCTGCCTCTATTAACAATACAAAAAAAAAAAAAAAAAATAGCCAGGCATGGTGGCACATGCCTATAATCCCAGCTACTCAGGAGGCTGAGGCAGGAAAATCACTTGAACCCGGGAAGCAAAGGTTGCATTGAGCTGAGGTCATGCCACTGCACTCCAGCCTGGGTGACAGAGCGAGACTCCATCTCAAAAACAAAAACAAAAACTAAACATTAATTCTCTCTCTCTCAGATACACAACACATACACACACACACACACACACACACACTCACCCATACATGTATAACTGGGGAAATAATAATATCCATGTATTCTATCAATGTCAATATACAGGTTGTGGTATTGTGTTATAAGTTTTCTAAGTTGTTACTATTGGAGGGAACTCCATAAAGTGTACATGGGAGCTCTTTATATTATTTGTTACAGCTGTATGTAAATCTACAATTAGTTAAAATAAAAATTTGTATCTAAAATGTACATTTATATATTCAAATATGTGTATGCATATATATTTCACATATTTATGAATTATATTACACACATCAACATATAAGACATATTCTTATTTTGAGCCACAGCTTCTCCTAACATTTTTGCTGCTTTTTAGATGATCTTACATTTACAGAATAATAATTGAATCTGAAAAATAAAAGAATGAAAATATAGGATGCTTTTTTTAAGGCTCTTAAAGAGGATCTTACATATTATGCTTGAATTAATAATCAAGCATGGTCATTCAACTGAAAAGCCAATCACTATAAAATGCTTTTCATTTATTCTTAACAATTAATGTCCAAATAGTATTTATGGGAAAGCATTCATTTATTAGTTCTCTCGGTGGACAAATAAACCATTCTGACTTTTTAAACTTTAAAATTCTGTTTTGATGTAGCTGATAGAAAAATATCAATAGGCTTTAAAAATAATTTATTATGCATATTTATCTTTTTGATATTTTTATCTTCAATCTTAAATGTATATGGCACATATTTACATATAAGAATAAAACTCACATAAATTAGTAATCTGTATACCTTAATACTTCATATCCTTGGTAAGTTCACCCCAACTAAAAGGTTAGTCTCATTAGCATATCCATGAAAATAATTAAAGTTGTCATGGTTTCATTTTGCTTCTAACCTATCTCTTTTCCTCTAACATCTGCTACATATCCCTAGACTATTATGGCATTCAGTTCTTTAAGTTGCAAACATTTATTTACCTGCCATTCTGGACCTCTCCACGCTAAACCTCTTGAGGGTAGAAAGTGAATTTTAGTCATGTTTTCATAACTCATACAATCTTGCATATAATAGGTCTTTTGCTAAGCTTTGATTAATGAATGACTGAATCAATGCAGGCATGAATGGGAATCAATTTCTGTCCTCTGCCTATGGGGTTTGTGTAATAATTTTTTTTTGAATTTTAAATTTAACAAGAATTGTCATAAGGGAATTAAGGAATTATCTTTTTGGAGTAGAGTGTACACAGAAGCGTACTACATGTAATTTCATATTTAACAAATATATAGCACTCTAAGAATGCTAAATTGATTTTGCATCCTTTAATTCTACCAAGCATATTCTTACTTAACTTGTGTTTTTAAATTCTATTTCTTTTTCAAATACACAATATGAATCCAGGCTATTAGTAGCAAGGTAATGATTATAATGGGAGATGGAGGCATAGCAGGAATGAGATGGGATATGTGGGCATGTTCTGGAATGCTGCAAATATTCTAAGTACTGGTTGTATAAAAATGTTCACTTTGCTAAAAATATTCATTGTGTTGGTTACACTTATGATTTGTAGACTTTTCTGTAAACACATTATAATATAAATTAAAGCCCAAAGCATCCTCTTTAAATCTTCATCATATGCAAAAATAATAATTAGGTGTTGTTTTTTGGACACTGTTATAATGTTGCTTAGATACAGAAGTAGAACTACTCCTAGAGAAAAAACCATTAGTAAATAAACTAATTAAAGGCAATTATTACAATTTCAATATCTACTATAGTAACTTGTTTCTTTAAACTACTGGCTACTAAGCTTAGGAATGATAGCCTTTCACAGACAATGCAATTTCATTTTCAAATTGCCAATATATAGTCTCTTCTTTTCAACTTACATTCAATATTTGCAAATAATTTTAGTTCCTTGAAACCACAGTTATTTTCTTAAATATTTTATTTTTATCTTCTTTATAAGCAGGGATAGAATAAATCAATTTGCTCTTAGTAACTGTCTTTTTAGAAACAACCTGATGTCAGTTTTCATTATCTATTTCATCTTGTTAGTAAATGAAAAAATAAATAAAATTTAAATTCCAGTCTAATGTTTGTGTTATTTCTATAAATGGATTAATGTTACTAATTTTAACATGTTCACTATGGTACCAAACAAGAATTATCATTTATGAAGGAAAAGTTACTAACAAAGAATTCTTTGTATAACAAGTAACATATAATTGAGTATATAATTTTACCTATGTGAGTTGTCTCATACACCTTTTCATAGTACCACACATCTAATGATGTAAGATAATTATATCATTTCTTTCATTGAAAAGGAAATTGTAAATACACAGGAATGTATTCACTTTGGAAATTATAAGGATTCTAACACTTTAGTTTAAATTATGTGGATAAAATTATGCATGAAATGTTCTATAAGAGGTCAATAAAATGTATTTTTGTGACAGTCCTAGGTGCAAGGATTGTCCATGAACATAATTTCAAATGCATACAGGCAAACACACACACTCCCCCAAATACATACACCCACAAACACATAGGTATAAAGTAACTTGTTGACTAGTAGAACATATATTGAATAGTTAACACTGATTTTTTTCACATTAACTTCTTTTAAACAATTCGTTATTTGATACATTGACTTTCCCTCTGTCCGAATAACATTTGGTAACTACTACTTTCCTTACAGCTTTAGCTTCTACCGACCACGTTTCAAACGAATCTATTTTTTTTACTTTGCTATTGTACTTCGCACAAACCTCTCTAACTGTGCATAAATACAGTATTGTCACATGAAGTGTAATTCATGTGCTTATATATCAAATTCCCCTTGATGTCATGGTCTCTGCTAAGAGGTTATAAACCTCATTAATTTTTATATACATAGCATTAAGGAAAAAGCTTGGAATATAGTTGTTCAACAAATATTTGTTGACTAGATATGTAGTGTCCACTCACAGTTGAAGAGGATTTAACACTGACAAAATAATAATTAAAATAATAAACTTTTCCAAAGTTGATTCAATTAAAGGTCACATTCAAATCACTTCAAGTGTTATTTCATCAAAACCATAATCCATATTATATACTAACATGTTGAAGTAATACAAACCCAAAGTAATAAAAATAGACTAAGAATATTAGTACACATGATACACATCTTTAGTTATGGCATAGAAATTTAATCAAACATAGGAAATGTGGGCCACTACCCTGTTATCACTCAACATTTCAGTAATGGGAATGGTTAAACTAGCACAAAATGAGAATTCATTTATCTGAAATTAGCTGGCAAAATAAGACGCTAAATGCTTCTAAATGCTTACTATAGCTACAAAAGGTTTTTACTTTCCTTATAGAAAAATAAATAAGTCACAGATTCATTGATTAGTATTTCTCGATTTTTATTTTAAAATAAAAAAATACATGTTTTTTGTAAGAAATACACACAATACAGAACTGAACAAAGAACCAATTTAAAAATCAGCTGTACTCCCACAACATATGGATATTCACTTTAATATGAAAAAATTTGGTGCATATCATTTCAAACATTAATTTCTGAATAAAATATGTGTATGTGCATTCATAGAGAACAATTGATATAATGTGAACAATATAGATTATAAGGGTTTTAGCTTTCTCAACATTGTCTCATTATTAAGTCCCTATTTAGAAGTTAAAATTGAAACAATAATATAAATATAAAACTAAATTTAAACATTTTGTAAGTATTAATATCTTCATTATAATAAATTATGTGCACGTACTATAGTTTAATTAACTGACCCATTTAATCAGACGTGAAGTTTTTAAAAAACAGTGTTTATAAAGTATACTCCTATCAATTATCTGTACATTAATCTGTGCAACTATTTCTAAGAGTCTTTATACAACTCACAGTTTAAGGCGGATATCTACCTTTAAGATTATCAGATTCAATATTTTCATTACACAGATTAGGTAATTTACTTGACTAAATATGTCTTGTTATGATGCATCCAAATTTGTGTAATAAAAATCTGGCCCTAGGCCAGGTGCAATGGCTTATAGCTGTAATCCCAATATCACTTGAAACCAGGAGTTTGAAATCAGCCTGGGCAGCGTAGTGAAAAGCTATCTTTACAAAACATTTAAAAATTAGCTGGACATGTTGGCATGGGGCAGTAGTCCTAGCAACTCAGGAGGCTGAGGTAGGATGGTCACTTGAGCCCAGAAATTTGAGGCTTCAGTGAGCTACGATTGTGCCACTGCACTCCAACCTGAGTGACAGAGCAAGACCCTGTCTTTAAAAAAATAATAATTAGAAGAATAAAAATAAAACAAAATCTAAGTGTATATATTAATGTAAATGCTTTCTTGATATTCCATATATTGTTATTCAAAACATAAATGAAATACACAATAAATGCTTTGTAGAATCACTTTTTGATATTTGTCAGAAGTGCTAAATATGGAAATCATTATCATGTTTTGTTGGCCTGTGAGTAAAACATAACTCAATATAAGAATTTCTATTCATTTTATTTTCTTCAGGCTTAATGTAAATAGTATGAATAACTCAAACAGCAAAAAAATCATAAGTAACAAAAAATCTCATTAAATACATGAGAATGGGATATAGTATAGCACATATATGCAATATTTTAGTGGGACTTTGTTTTATTTTATTTGTTCTAGAGCCTCTTTTTAGATTTTAGAAACTATTTCTAATAGCAGAAAATTGTAATTACAAGATCTGTGGTTGAAATTTCTGCAGTTTAATGACGATAAAGTGTGAACACAAAAGTAATCTCATTTTGTAATTTCTTATTAGATAGTTAATTTTTGATCAAATTATCTTAAATCTAAACCTGGCAGATACAACAGTGAGCAAAATATTTTCGGGTCACTGCTGTTGTAACTTACACTGAATTAAAAATCAGATTGCTACTTACATAATTTTTTTATACCTGGAATAATTTAAAAATCTTTTATAATTCAGACCTCTTATTGCTGTATTTCAACAAGTATTTTTTATAACCGATCATACAGGCAAAATTTATCTCAGAGGTTTGCCTTTCTATTCTACAAATTCAATACATCTATTCCTTTACACATACAGAAAATGTGGAAAAACAGAGTACTGAGTAACTAAATACATTATGTTAAAATATATACTAAAAATGTATTTTTCTTCCAGCTTTAAAATTATTTATGATGTTAAATTATTGGGAAGCAGGCCAAAGAATACAGGACTATTTTAAAGCTTCTTGATGTCATAGAAATTAAGCATTAAAATTCAATCTGGGCTGAGCAAGGACAGATCACTGAAGTGGAGAGAGCATGTTGATGCAAATGGAAAGAGAAAGACTTCCTATAATAATGAAAGAAGCAATGAACCTGAGCTAAGAATGACTGTCTATGAGAATATTGTACTTGCTTATATAGTACAGGGTTCCTATCTCCTTTTAGACTCTGTCCAAACTTATTAGAAATGTAATTGCAACTGTCTGTTCAAATACTGGGTAACAGCAATTGCATTTTTCCCATTCCTTCCTATTTCATTCACAGGTAATCTCTGCACTATGCCTGCTTACGATAAGGGAAGAACATGCAAACCTTGAATCCCTTGTAACCACTAGGCTATTCACTTCTAGAATAAAACAGAATCTATTGTATCTAAACTAGTTTTAGTTTTTTTAAAGTGCTCTAATTCTTGGTGGGCGTTTGGGTATATTAATGTTACAACGTTGTAAGGAGAGGATAGCTTTTATATTGGAGAGGACAAATCATTGTAAGTTATTTGTTAAATAGTCTTAGCATTCACTTCACACTTGCTCCACGGCAAAAATGTATTTCTGCCTTAGAAGTAAGAATGTATTCCACACAGGTATTATAATTGCATCTTAATTGTCATCATCACAACAACTGTAGTTTTATTATTAACTTCCAAATATAATTATCATCATTACCCTGCTAAGTTATTTTTAAAGTAGCTAAAATAAGCAATCTAGTAATTACATTGTGCAGTATGTTTAACATAAAAGGTGTTCCTTAACACAAACTACAAATAATATAGTGGGATATGCAATGGCTTTGAAGTTAGAGTCCTAACTCTACCACTTTCAGTGTGACAGCTGATCACTTTTCAATGAAAATAAAATATCAACATCACTGTATTATTTCTTTTTCTTTTTTTTTTTAACTATAAGTTCTGTGATACATGTGCAGGAGATGCAGGCTTGTTACATAGGCATACATGTGCCATGGTGGTTTGCTGCACCTATCAACCCATCATCTAGGTTTTAAGCCCTGCATGCATTAGGTATTTGTCCTAATGTTCTCCCTCGCCTTGCCCCCCACCCCCTGACAAGCCCGGATGTGTGATGTTCCCCTCCCTGTGTCCATGTGTTCTCATTGTTCAACTCCCACTCATGAGTGAGAACATGTGGTGTTTGGTTTTCTGTGTCTGTGTTAGATTGCTGAGAATGATGGCTTCCAGCTTCATCTATGTCCCTGAAAAGGACATGAACTCATTCTTTTTTATGGCTGCATATTATTCCATGGTGTATATGTGCCACATTTTCTGTTTCCAGTCTATCAATGATGGGCATTTTGGTTGGTTCCAAGTTTTGCTATTGTAAATAGTGCTGCAATAAACATACGTGTGCATGTGTCTTTATAGTAGAATGATTTATAATCCTTTGGTTATATACCCAGTAATGGGATTTCTGGGTCAAACAGTATTTCTGGTTCCAGATCCTTGAGGAATCACTACACTTTCTTCAACAACCAACAACAACAATTCCTCAACCAACAACAATGGTTGAACTAATTTACACTCCCACCAACAGTGTAAAAGTGTCCTATTTCTCCACAGTCTCTCCAGCATCTGTTGTTTCTTGACTTTTTAATAATCACCATTCTAACTGGTGTGAGATGGTATCTCATTGTGGTTTTGATTTACATTTCTCTAATGACTAGTGATGATGAGCTATTTTTCATATGTTTGTTGGCCGCATAAATGTCTTCTTTTGAGAAGTGTCTGTTCATATCCTTCACCCACTTTTTGATGGGATTGTTTGTTTTTTTCTTGTAAATTTGTTTAATTTCCTTGTAGATTCTTGATATTAGCCCTTTGTCGGATGGATAGA
Organism: Pongo abelii; assembly: GCF_028885655.2. Lineage (NCBI taxonomy): Eukaryota > Metazoa > Chordata > Mammalia > Primates > Hominidae > Pongo > Pongo abelii. The sequence continues at coordinate 27,591,970 of NC_071998.2, read as the reverse complement.
TTGCAAACATGTTCTCCCATTCTGTAGGCTGCCTGTTCACACTGATGATAGTTTCTTTTGCTGTGCAGAACCTCCTCAGTTTAATTAGATCTCATTTGTCAATTTTGG